>NC_067249.2:18534848-18837878 GCF_019359855.2 Lolium perenne
GACTTAGAAGTGTCTACGGGGCGTTGAGGTTGCGTAGTACGTGGCCGGAGCGATGAGGTCGTGCGACGGAGGTGGTCGGTGGCACCCATCGATCCTGTCAGAGGTTGGCCACGCGACACCTCTCGGCCACCAAATCGACTCTCGATCTTCGGGGTGGTGTGGCCCTGTAGACAACTGGCTTTGTGTGGCAGGGGGTTGGCGGCGGGCCTAAATCAACTCGGCAATGTGCGGATTTTCACGGCAGCGTAAGGCGGGTTCGGCCATCTCAAGCTACCAGAGGGGGCGGGCAAGGCTAGGGCAACCGTAGATCAGCAGTGGAGCAATCCCTAGTCGATTTGGTCGGGATTCAGCCGGCGGCGATGGAAAGTAGTCGCGCGGGGAATCGGAAGAGGAGGACGCTGGGCAGATACTGACAGTTGGCGGTCGCGCATGGGTGCCCCAGTTTTTTTCGCGGCATTTGCTGTTGTATATTTGCAATACAAAAGATAAAATTTGGACCACCCCAAAAAATAATTGGAGCGAAAATATAGTGGTAGGGCTTCTGTTGATGCTTATTTTGGCCTTGGGTGTCCTATATGATATGGTTTTTGTTTTTCAATTATCTATTGGAGATGCTCTACGACATAAGCTCAAATTATGTAAGTCAAAGCAGGTGGAATTTCAGTGTAACAAGAGTATGATTAGGCACCAGGAGGTCTGAATTCTGAAACTCGGTTAGAAATGAAAAACGATTATCATTAGCAGTAGCTTACTCGACACATCGAGTTGAAATAAAGTTTGACAAAAGCAAGCCCTTGGGCGCTAATTATCGATCAGATCCACTTTAGTAGTACTATGCATGGGCTATATGAATAAAAATTAGTGCTTTGGAAACATTTTAAATTTGAGGTGCATCCGGTCCGATGAACCCAGCTTAATTTTTTTTTGCAAAGCCCGAATCACGAATCGAATCACCACCAACTTCCACTCAGCGAGCCCACCTTTTTTCCCCCAACCAGCTCCTATATAAGATAAGAACCTCCGCATGCAAAACATAGTAGCGTCAACACTTTTCATCACCCAGCTGCTTGAGCAAACCCAGCAAGCTTACTCACTTGCCAAGTTCCTTTCCAACCCAAGAAAACGAGGTAGCAACCATGGTGCTTCGCATGCAAAGCCTCACCCCTCCTCGTCGCGTGTCGGTGGACGGCCCAATCATCGTCGGCGCAGGCCCTTCCGGGCTGGCCGTTGCGGCCAGCCTCGGCGAGGAGGGCATGCCATTCCTCATGGTGGAGCGCGAGGACTGCATCGCCTCGCTTTGGCAGAAGCGCACCTACGACCGCGTCAAGCTGCACCTCCCCAAGCACTTCTGCGAGCTCCCTCGCATGCCCTTCCCCGACCACTACCCGGAGTACCCCACCCGCCGCCAGTTCATCGACTACCTCGTCGACTACGCCACCAAGTTCGACATCAAGCCGGAGTTCAACACCACCGTGCTGTCCGCGCATTATGACAACACCTCTGGCCTCTGGCACGCGCAAGCCACCAGCACAGGTGGTGACCAGATGGAGTACATCGGCCGCTGGCTCGTGGTCGCCACCGGCGAGAACGCCGTCAACGTTGTCCCGGACATTCCCGGCCTCGGCGGCTTCTGCGGCGAGGTCACCCACGTCAGCCACTACAAGTCCGGCGAGCCCTACCACGGGAAGCGCGTGCTCGTCGTTGGATGCGGGAACTCTGGCATGGAGGTCTCCCTCGACCTCTGCGACAACGGCGCCCACCCCTTCATGGTGGTGCGCGACGCCATGCACGTCATTCCGCGGGAGGTGCTCGGCAAGTCCACTTTCGAGCTCGCCATGCTGCTCTTGGCGTGGCTACCTCTCTGGCTCGTGGATAAGATCATGATCTTCCTCGCCTGGCTCGTCCTCGGCGACCTCGACAAGCTCGGCATCCACCGGCCGGCTGTCGGCCCACTCACGCTCAAGCACACGCTCGGCCGCGCCCCGGTGCTCGACACCGGCGCGCTGGCCAGGATCAGGTGCGGCCAAATCACCGTCGTCCCCGGCATCACCCGCTTCACGAACTCCGACGCCGTGCTCTCCGATGGCACCACCGTTCATGTTGACGCTGTCATCCTCGCCACCGGCTACAGAAGCAATGTGCCGCAGTGGCTCCGGGCAACGGACTTCTTCGGCAAGGACGGCTACCCCAAGACGGAGTTCCCAAACGGCTGGAAGGGCCAGTTTGGGCTCTACTCCGTCGGCTTCGCACGTCGCGGACTCTCCGGTGCCGCCGCTGATGCCGTGCACATCGCCAAGGACCTCTGCCAGGTCTGGAAGGAGGAGTCAAGGCCCACAAAGAAGGCCGGCCGGCCGTGTTATAGGAGATCTATCTCCGTCGTCTTGTAATCTCTCTTCTGACAGTAATTTGTGAATAGCTTTAGCTAGCGCGCGCGCCCTGTTTGCGTTGCTTCATCGTGTAAAACTTGTGCATCCCTAAGACAGAAAGAATTTTAAGATATTTGAATTAAGTATATGTACACTTTATAAAAGATTATACCCACTCCATTTTTTTTGAGAGAACACAGGCCCTTTATTGATTATGATAAACCACCACACATGCATGCGACCATGCATCTTTTTGAGTTACTTCATCGTGTACATGTGTGCATCCCTAAAAGTTATAAACAGAAAGAATTTTAAAGTATTTGAATTAAGTATGTACACCCTTTATAAAAGATTGTACCTACTCCATGATACACCACACATGCGACCATATGCATCTCCCATTAATTACTTTTGGTTACGCTTTCTCTTTCCCTCATTGGCATACTGTGAATTTTGGAGAGGCCTAGATTCTCTACTCGTACATCCATCCCAGTCTAACTGATGTAAGCTTATGCGGTAGAAAAAGAACTGATTTAAGCTTATACATGTCGTACGATGAGTTAACCGGTGAATCCGTACCATTAATTTGTTCTGAATTTGGCTTGGTAAATCTCTACTAATGCTTGTCTTGTGACCGAAGAATTTCGTTTACAACATCCGCCACACCTCGCCAAAGGCCACGGTTGCCATGGCGACCACTAGGGGTCTAGGGTTAGCTAAGTGTCTCTCAACAGCCCATGTCTGCAGTGTAACCACACGAGTGCCACTCAATGAACGAGTCAATGGTGCGAGCAACCAGCGTGCAGTGATCGTTGAAGACTATCGTTTTGCGTAGCCAGAGCGAACCAAGCACCAACATGACCAAGTAGTTCACCTCCATCCTCCTTGCCGCAGGCAGGGAGTTAACCACTACCGGCCACCATTCCTCTAGTCCACGGTCAGGCAACGGAATTTGCTTGCGGATCTTTTGAGCAACCCTAATCCACACCACCATTGTATATGGATAAAGAAAGGAGATGCGGTCCACGGTCTCGTCCGCGGCGCGCTGCACAAGGGACATGTTGTGTGCACCGAAAACCCATATCGTAGAAGCCTATCCACCATAAAGTAGGGATACGTGTAGGCTACATTTTGCGCCAAATAAATTTTTCGACTGCGTAAACCAAGATTGATGTAGTCATAGATCGCAAGACTACCACTAGACGCGCAAATGCAGAACTCAATGAAGCACGGCTACGTCCTCCTCCTCCTCCTCGTCCCACGAGCAGCCCCCTCTTGGATGCTACCTCGTCCAAGTTGCTACAGATGCATCACCTCCAAGGTACCCTGTTAGGTCCTCACGTGCAACAGGGGCGTGAGAGGAGTGGCGGCTAGGTGGAGTAGTTCAACCCTAATCTTCTTGCCCCACCCTCTATTATATAGGTGTCCCTGATGGGCTTCAACACTTGAGGCCCATTAGTACCCTAAACTTGGTATAATGCAGATCTAATCAAAATTAGGCTTCCGACCTCTTAAGTGTATGACTGATAGGTTCACACGCGAATAGGCATGACACTAGTACTTCTACACGGACAATAGTTGGTAGCGGCCTATAGCAAGACATGCCAACTCCTAAACGCGCATAAAGATCACACCGGACGAACCATCACAGTGTTGTGTACATGCCTTTCCCTTTGCCTCACGATATTTGGTTAGCTCCAAGCTAACCACTATTTTTCGATCATGTGATTCAGAATCCCTTATTAGGTTAACTATTTGTAGCATGGTCATGCATTTTTGGATCCGATCGCTCGAGGGGCCTAGAGATATCTCTCTGTGAAGAGAGGGAAAACTCCCTTCTTTTGATTGACCACGCCTTGCATCATGCTTCAGGACAAACCTGAAAGCGACCTTTATAACTACCCTATTACGGTGTAGCGTTTGATAGCCCATAAGTAGGTAGATTCATCAAGTACATGCGAAAATCCCAGGTCTAAAGACAAAGCGTACACATTGTGTAGAGAGAACTTCAAGTATAACTGCCATGTCTCGTGTTGGGTCAGTCCAACCCTGTTTTCATAACATGTGTCAACATCATTGGTTTGACATCTCCATGTCTATGACTTGCGAAACATAGCCATCAACCTATCGATGTGCTAGTCTAATATTCACATGTTTCCTCACATGAACTCCAACTAGGGACAACTTTAGAAAACCATATAAGTAAAGAGTTTCACAAACAATTCAGGTACTTTCCAATCAATAAAAGTTGCGTGATATAGATATTCACAGAATATTACAACAACTCATGGATACAAGAAAATATAATCATATATATGATTACCTTTAGGGTATATTTCTAACACGTCCAACATCGCCAACAGAGATCCAACCAAGGGGTGGAACCTGAATATCATAGGGGTAAAGGTGTTCCATACATGTGATGAACCTGGCAGTGCCGTGGTGCCCTCAAAAGGATTTTGTGCGCTGAGTGTGATGAGAAAACACCATCAGCCGTCCACTTCCAGTGGAAGGTGTCGCACCGTCATAAATTGGGACTGATGCCACAACCTCCCACAACCTAAGGTACTGCACCGTTGCATCCACTGAGAGGTCGTCAACGATGACCAACACCCAGAATTGCTGGCAAGGCCATCTTCCACAGACCCACGCTTTAAACAAAACGCGTCTTGACAAGCTCAATGACGCCCGGTGCAAGAACAGAGGCAATCTGGCCTCCGATCCATGGGTCCTCCGAGAAACGTAGCCTGGAACCATCCCACACGGACGGCGACATACACGTTGAACAACAAAGGCATCCGTCTTCTCGAACAAAACCCACTTGGTTCACAACCTCACATTTACAAGGTTGAGGTTGTGAATCCCCAAGCCCCTAGGTGCTTTGGCAAGCAGAAAAGATTCCATGCAACCAAGCAGTTGCCGCCACGTGCATCCTTGTTGCCAGCTCGGAGAGAGTTCCTCCTCAGCTTGTCCACTGCTTGGAGGAACCAGGGTTCCAAATCTAGATCCAGCAGATGGTAAACCACAGACGCTGTCATGAAGGTGGTAAACCAGGGTTCCAATGAAGGTGGTGGTCCTTGAATTTCACTTACACCGTGATGACGAACTGCATGACTACCGAGTTCTGGAAGACTACGTCGGCGCATTCCAAATGAATGCCATGCCTGGAGTTTGCCGGAGTGGATCGTGTTTCGGTCACGCGCAACCATGTTCTATTCTGACCACTTGGTTTCAAAGCGGGCGTTGTGAAGCTCTGCAGTCTATTTTCATCATTGGACAAGCCATGTTCCACGGTGAAGTGAGACGTGGAGAATGACATGGAAGGCGTGAACTGAGGATTGGCAATGGAGGTTTGAGTCCTAGTGGTGCAGGGATTTTGACGGTGTGATTCATGACTTATAGCGGCAGAATTGGCAAGTGGGGGAGACATCATAGGAGGAATTGGCAGGGTGAAAACCCAAGGTTTGACATTAATTAGTTATGCTTGCCAACAACCTTCTTGAAGGCATTGTTTTTTGTCAGTGCGGACTTTCTCCGGTGTGAAAATCTATGGTCATTGATTAGGGCAATGACGGTGATTGTGCATATTCCCATCTTGAAGGGGACGCTTTTGGAGTTGATGGATTTCTGGTGCTGTTTTGGTGCTGTTTGGTCCACTATTACAATGAACTAGTCAATGTAGCGTGACTTTTATTTTATGTAATTGTTTTTTTGTTGTGTGCAGCTGTGTGTATTTGCACTACTAGAAAAAAGGCTACTATTGGCACACTTTTTTTGTTACCTGGTGCGCCACTACTACCACGCCACTGGTAGCAACTAGTAGTGGCGCACCACATGGTGCACCACTTGTATATGGCTAACTGGCGCCACTTCTAATAACACTAGGTGAGCCACTAGTAAGTAAGTAGGTGCTCGACTATTAAAATTTGAAATCTAGATCTAGATCTAGATCTAGACCTGGCACTCTTTATTTTTATTTTTTTGCTTGTTTTTGTTGTCCTAATTATTTGTATTGTTCATGTTCATGTTCATAACCTAGTAGTTGGTTGGAGGAGGGAGAGGATGTAGGAGAGAGGGAGAAGAGGAGAGAATGGAGGAGACAGGGAGGAGAGGATGGAGGTCCACCATAGAGGATGAAGGGGTGCCAGAGAGGTTGGAGGCCGGAGAGCCGGCCTAGGATGAGGTCGAGGTGCGCGAGTTTGAAGGAGAGGAAAGGATGCAGGAGGAGAGAAAGAGGAGAGCATGGATGAGGAGGAGGAGGAGATAAATAGAGAATGGAGGAGAGGATGGAGGGGGAGGAGAGAAAGAGGAGAGGACAAGAGGACTATGTGGAGGAGGGAGGACCGGAGGAGGGAGGTGGGTGGAGGATAAGGGTAGGTGATCGGCCATCCAATTCAAATTTCGAGGAAGGGAGTTAGTAGAGACGCACCCATGAGATGGTCCGCCATTCCTAATTTTTTTGGAGGGCCGATTCGCATTTTGGAGGCGGGAAGGTTAGCAGTTTCTACTGGTAATTTTTTTGCTTGAAAACTAAATGCTGAGACTTCTGTTTCCTTTTTAATTTTGAGGAACGTAAAATAGCTCTAAAACCGATGTAAAATTTTCTAGATACATTTTTAGATAATTTTTTATTCGGATATTGTATGCAACTAGAAAAACTGTGTTAGTGAAACATGATGCCATTTATTAAAAAACAAAATCAAAATTTATGTCTGTTAATTATCTATAAAACTAGATGACATAAGACATGAGCATCTAGAATTATTTTATTTTTAAAATTTCTATCATTTTCAATCATGTATAGGTGCGGCACTGCTATATTGTGGCTAGGCTTTTCTAATAGTGTTGGTTTATCTGCGATATTAATATATTTTCTTTATAGAAAATTTATACTCCATATGAAATATGGTTTCATTTTCATATATTTCTCACAGTTTTTTTGTTTACTTCAACTTTTTTACTGAAAAAAGGACCACAGACTAATTTCAATAAGAATAAAAAACGCGCACACAATTCGGACCCAGATAAGCTCCGCGTCGCTAAAAAAAAAGATAAGCCCCGCCTTCATCTGATAACTCGCCACTGCCCCAACTGAAGCAGCCATGCCGGCGGTGGCGTCACTCCCGCCACCGGCACCGGCGCCGGCGGCGGTGCGGCGTGGGCGGAGGTTCTCGACGCCGTCGGCTTCGCTGCGTCGCGCCGCGTCCGGCGGGGGCTCGAGCTGGCGGAGCGAGCGGCGGCTCATGTCGGAGCTGGAGCGCACGGTGACGGCGGGCGCGACGGAGCGCGTCATCCGCGACTTCGTCGGCACCAAGTCGGAGCGCGCCGCCCTCGCCGCGCTCTCCCGCCTCCTCATCGACTCCAACCCCCTCGCCGTCCCCGTGAGCCCCCGCAGACACATCAATCCCTCCTCCCCAACTGGCCAGCTCCGATCCCCTCCCTCTCTCTAACCTCGCCGGAAAAATCCACTTTCGCTGCAGTTCTACGAGGCGGTGACCCAGGCGAGGTGGTTCAAATGGAGCTCGATCCACGCCGCCGCGGTGGCCGCCTTGCTCGAGACCAACGGCGGCGCGGAGGAATCCAGATCCCTCCTCGCCGACTCCGCCGCGCGCCTAGAGTCAGCCGCCGAGGTGGCCCTCTTCTACTGCGACCTCATGGCGGCCTTCTCCTCGCGCGGGCTGAAGGGCCGGGCCATGGATTTCTATGCGCAGCTCCGGGCGATGCCGCCGCCGCTCGCCGGGGGCGGCAAGACCTACATGGCCATGATTAAGTCTCTCTGCATGATGGGCCTCGCCGACGAGGCCGAGGGGGCGCTCCGGGAGATGGTCGCTCTCGGGTACCAGCCTGATGCGTTTCAGTTTGGATTGGTGGCGAAATGCTATGGGAAGGCCGGCCAATTGGCTGAGATGGAGCGGGTGATTGCGTCCATGTCGGACGCCGGTATCCGGATGGGCACCGGCGCGGCGAACATCGTCCTCTCGTGCTACAGCGCCTGTCGGGATCATGGGAAGATGCTAATGTGGCTGAAGAAGATGAGGAAGTTGCGTCTGGCACCGACCACCAAGGCCTACAACTTTGTGCTCAACTCCTGCCCAACTGTGGTATCCATGGCTCGTGAATTGGGCCCTTCGCTGCCGTTGTCGTCCGCGCAGTTGGTGAAGAAGCTCAAGTCTGGGTCTCCATGGCCGGCAGAAGCTGAGGTGGTGCAGGAGCTTCTGTCGGCCTCATCAGTGTTGGACAAGGCGATGGTTTGGTCAGAAACAGAGGTGAAGCTGAATATGCATGGATTCAGTATAACTTCAGCTTATGTGTTGATGCTGCAGTGGGTGGACGCGGTGAAGGGGGGCCGCGCGTTGCCATTGGAGGTGTCTGTGGTGTGCGGTGTCGGGAAGCACAGTGATGTCCGTGGCGAGCCCAAAGTGCGAGAACTGGCACAGGAGGTTCTGAGCCGGATGGGAAGTCCCCTGAGGTTGTCTACGAGGAACAAAGGCCGTCTTGTGGCAAAGCGAGACAGGGTGAAGCAATGGTTAGCCACCGATTGGGCTTCTCCGGTGCATGATGAGAACACAGATCAATCGCCCAATGAGATTGACCAGCAAGCATTTTTACCTGAACTTTTCAGAAAACTCGGACAGTTTATTTCCTCATTTATGTCAGTTTCCAGATGAATGTCAAGCTGTTCCTTGTAGATTAGGAAGTTCAGAATAGACATACATTCTTTCTTCTGCTGTGCAATGATACACGATGGGTTTTGTGCGAGTGTTGTAAAAACATCGGATTTTTTCAATGGTGAACGGCTTAGTGCATGAGTGAATAGAAGAGTTGACGCTCAACTCCTCAACTAGCTGCTTGAAGTTGATTCCAGTGCCTTGCCGATATGTTTTCAACTGGTTGATGGTGTTCAGCACCTTCTTAGCTTATCATATTTCATGGTGAAATTGCAGAAACCTTTTGAAAATGTCAAGTTCAGTTGCTCCTAGTAACTTACTTGTGTATATATGTGCCACATAATTCTGACTTAGATGCATCTTTCTCTGTAAAATAATCAAAGCTCTATTTCATTAAGTGATGCTATTCATTATTCAAAAATATACTGTCATGGCGGTACTATCAATTCTTGAGCCGCAACAGATATGTGTCAGTGCATAACTGCCCACTATCCTATTGGAGTACAGCCATTGCATAAATTCTCCTATTTTGGTTTTGCATTGCTGGAAATAGTTACTTATATATTGCATGGTAGGTTACATGTTGGAGATAATGTTACTTGTACTATCAAATGGTTTGTTCACTTTGGGATATTTGTTGATGTAGTTATAGTTCTTGTGTTGGATGACTTTTCTTCAGGTTCAGCATCCAACTGTTTCTTTCAAAGGCTGGGAGAGTCTTTGCATTGAGATGCAGCAATGGGAAGCGCTCTAAGAAGCCATCAGTATCTTACAAAATCGTTAAGGTAACTAAATTTGATAGCACAAAAGGATCATAATGCTATACATGCTTTGGGAACTAAAGTTATTGCCATTATCAGGTTGCAGATGCAAAAGTTCTTCAGCTGGATTACAATAATAACTGTATTTTCCCACATAAATTAGTATGTCAAGGTAATGGACAGTTCCCCCTATTGTTCTCATATTTTCTCAGCATGTTAAGTTGGTAGTTTCAGTTTCGTTTTATCTGATATTCTTGTCCATCACCCTTCTATGCAACCAGTAGGAGCAAATTGCTAGAGTTATGAGCTTGTTAAGACCTAGCTGATTCAGTTAGTAAGTAGACTGAAAGAAAATTCGTGGGGACAAGGAGTTCTCACTTGTCACATCTATCCGTTAGTCTCTTGTGAATTCTCATGTATCAAATGGTTTTTTTTAAGGAATTAAATGGGGCTTTAGTTGGGAGGTGCCCTGTGAAGCCAATACTGGGTATAGTATTGTCTTTAGTGCAGAAAGGGAAACTATCTAGTGCTGTTTAGCTACAGCAAGTAGAAAACAGTCGCCATCAGAACAAGGCAAGAGAAATATTTTGTCCCTCAGACAGACAAATCAATTACAATGAGTTTACAGTGTTGTATGTGAGCTTATATTGAATATGAAACAAAATAAAAATCTAAGAAACAAAGCTGCTAACAGAGGAAAAAAGACCACAGGCACCTTTTTTTACCAAGGTAACTGAGTGCACATAAATCTCCAAAGTTAACTTTGCTCAACTCATGTGTAAGTAGAACTACCGTGGGTATCTTGCAGACAACATGTACTGTTCTTCCTTGCTATATTGCCTGCTAGACAATTCCTTTCTGCTTGTTCCATCTCTAGATAATACGGAGTAACGATTTTATTTTCATATCACCATTCAACTCAAATTCCTCGGGTGACTTTTTTTTTCGAAATGAGATTATATCCCGGCTTCTACATCATGATGATGCACAAGGCCTTTTATTAAAAAGAATTCAGCATCTGTAAAGTTTACAACTCAACTAAAACATCATGAATGATTGATACAATAATCAATCATCTGCGAGTAAAAAACTTAACATACTGAGACTACAGATCAACATAGCCTCCTAGTATGACGCCAGCCAGCCTGACACAAGATATTCTGAGCGACCATCTGGAACCGTATGCATCCAGAAGCCATGGCATCCCGCTGCTCCTCCGGCGAAAGGAGGGACCAGAGCTGGACCCAATGCGCCACCATATGAATAACCAGCAAGAAATGAAAAGAGGTTTTCCTGTTAAAGATAATATCATTTCTGATCTTCCATATAGACCAACATAAGGCAGAAACCCCAATACGGATAAAACCTTTTGATTGTCTATCTACTCTGTTATAATCGAGATGCACAATAAACGAAGAACGAAAAGTAAAACACTGCAGGGGACACGAGATTTTAACATGGAAAACCCTTGCAACACACAAGGGAAAAACCACGGGCGCCAGCCAACAAAACTTCACTATTTCGGTGGTGTTTACAAACGCCGTGGGTGTACAAAGATGCGACAAAAACCCTAGCGGTGGCTTACAGGGAAAATATATAGACGGTGCACCTGCTGGGCCTCGGTGTGGGCTAACTTCACACTCGCTTCGCTCGCCCCAAGCCTACCGGCGACGGGCCTCGCTCCGCTCGTCAGAAGTTAGCCTCTTCTTGGAATTTGGATCACAATATAACAAACTCCACCTTGAGACAAATTCCTTGTAGCATGAACTTCAACAATCACCTGAATCAACAAAGAAAACACTTGCTGCCGCCAATAGCCACTTGGGCTAAACAGTTATACCAACCAAGCTTGAGCAAAGCTCAAACTTGGACACAGGACGAGCTTAGTCATCATATCAGCAGGATTATCATGAGTACTAATCTTGCATACCTTCACTTTACCTTTTGCAACCACATCTCTGATTGCGTGGTACTTAATATCAATGTGCTTTGTCCTCTCATGGAACATCTGATCTTTAGTAAGATAAATAGCACTTTGACCTGTCATCCAACAACTTAATGCAAGAATTATCTCCACAAAGCTCAAGATATAAACCTTTCAAACAAACAGCCTCTTTACCTACCTCGGCAATATCCATGTACTCGGCCTCGGTAGTAGATTGTGCAACAAAGATCCTGCAAAGTAGCCTTCCAACTAACAGACATCCACCAACAAGAACACATAACGTGAGGGACCTTCTCTTATCCAAATCGCCAACATAATCTGAATCCACATATCCGTGAGCCCCTCACCAATCTGCCAAACCTCAAGCAAGCTTTTGATGTGCCGCGAAGGTACCCGAAAATCCACTTAATGACTTTCCAATGTTCTTTACCAGATTAGCCATGTATCGACCGACCAAACTCATAGCATATGACAGATCAGGATGTGAACAAACCATGGCATACATCAAGGAACCAAAGACTAGAATAGGGAACTCGAGATATGTACTCAATATCATCTTCGTGAGCTCGGACATTGCAAAGTGACAACTTGAAATGAGAAGCAATAGGAGTAGTAACCGACTTTGCATCATGCATATTAAAACGATGAAGAACTTTCTCAATGTACTTTTCCGACTAAGAAACAACAAACTAGACTTTCTGTCCCTTTTAATTTTCATGCCTAGTATTTTCTTAGCAGACCAAGATCCTTCATCTCAAACTCACTAATTAATTGATTCTTTAAAATAGTGATCTCTTTCATGCTCTTGGAAGCAATCAACATATCATCAACATATAGCAGCAAATAAATAGGTGATCCATTAACAAACTTGATATATACACAACTATCATACTGAGATCTCTCAAAACCATGTGTAAGCATAAATGAATCAAACCTTTTATACCAGCATGTGGCGATCAAGCTTTTGCACCATAAAGGGACCTCTTTAATTTTCAAACAAGATCCTCCTTACTGTGCATAACATAACCTTCGGGTTGGTCCATATATATCTCCTCCTCCAACTCACCATGCAAAGCTTCTTTACATCTAGCTGCTCAAGCTCAAGATCATGCATAGCAACAATACCAAAGAAAGCACGAATAGAACTATGCTTCACAACCGGGGAGAATATATCATTATAATCAACACTGGAATTTGATGAAACCTTTTGCTACTAACCTTGCCTTAAACCGTGGAGGCTCATTAGGAGACAAACCTTCCTTTCTTTTAAATATCCACTTGCAATGACAGCCTTCTTTTGTTTAGGCAAGTGCACAACATCCCATGTGCCATTCTTCTCAAGCGATTGCATCTCTTCTTGCATCGCACCTACCCACTTCTCTTTATCAACCGAAGCAATGGCTTCAAAGATATGTAGCTGGTTCAATATCATGCTCCACCTGTTCAAAGACAACTCAAAGCATAATCAACAATATCACATTTTTGAATTAATCGGGTAGGAGGTGCAATATTTCTCTTAGAGCGGTCAGCAGCAATAGACCGTCCTTGTCCATTTGAACAATAGGTGGTGAAGGTGGAACATCATTATCATCATTGTTGGTTTCGGGAACCACATTTTCATTCTCCTTTGCGTGCTCCACCTCGCACGCCAATTTCGTGTCGCTCATCTTCGTAAAACATCAGAGAATCAATAGCATCGAAATATCGATGACAGACTATCATTAAACATAACCGCCTCATTAAAAACGACATTCCTGCTCAACACAATTTTCTTAGTTTCAGGATTCCATAATCTATATGCCTTAACTCCTGAACCATAACCAAGGAAGATGCACTTAACAGCCCTTGGCTCCAACTTTCCATTATCAACATGAGCGTAAGCAGTGCAACCAAAAACTCTCAAATCTGAATAATCAAAGAAAGTAACGAGACCATACCTCAATTGAAGTTTTCTTATCAAGTGGAGCGAGAAGGTGACTGTTGATGAGATAACATGCGGTGGAGGCTGCTTCAGCCCAAAAACTTCTATGCATCTTTGCATTAGACAACATGCAGCGAGCCCTCGAAATAATGGTCCTGTTCATGCGTTCAGCCACGCCATTCTGTTGAGGGGTGTACGGAATGGTATGATGTCTTACCATCCCATCATTGCTGCAAAACTCATCAAATTCATTTGAACAAAATTCCATACCATTGTCAGTATGGAGTATCTTAACCTTCTTTTCAGTTTGGGTTTCTACCATAACTTTCCACTTCTTAAAAGCATTAAAAACATCAGATTTATGTTTCAGGAAATATGGCCACACTTTCCTTGAGTAATCATCAATAATAGTAAGCATGTAATTAGCACCACCATTAGAAATTCTATGGGACGGACCCCAAACATCAGCATGTACATAATCTAAAATGCCTTTGGTGGTATGAACGGAAGCATTAAATTTTACTCTTTTATGCTTACCAAAGATGCAGTGCTCACAGAACTCAAGCTTACCTAAATCGCAGCCATCAATTAGCTCTCTCTCTTTGCCAATTCTGTCATGCCAAGCTCACTCATATGTCCAAGACGCTTATGCCAAAGGTTAGTCTTACTAGATTCATCAGAACTAACATCAGCAGCAATACCAGGCAAAGTGCTACCTCTAAGGACATATAATTTCGCAGAATTCATATCACCAATCATAATAATGAGAGAACCAGATGATACCTTCAAAAGTTTGTTCCCACCTTTGTACTTGTACCCATCACAATCAAGGGTACTCAAAGAGATCAAATTCCTCGCCATGGAGGGTATGTGTTTCACTCCTGTCAACGTGCGTGTCATCCCATCATGGGTCTTGATCTGAACAGAACCAATGCCAACAATGCTGCACTGGTTGTCATTCCCCACACGCACAAAATCTCCACTCTGCACAGACTCATAAGAACTGAACCAATCTTTGTTACAGCAAATATGAAACGAACATGCAATATCAAGAATCCATTCATCATCACGTGAAACACATGCAACAAAGACAGCTAAGCAATCTACATCAGAACTATCACTACCATCATTACCAGCAACAACAGCAGCCTCACCCTTACCGGTGACAACGGCAGCCTTACCTTACCATCATTATTTTTCGATTGTTAAGTTCCGTTCCTTTTTTCCTTGTTCTTGAAGGACATATGCCCAAGAGGCAATAATAAAAGTGGTTATTATATATCTTTATGTTTATGATAAATGTTTATATACCATGCTATAATTGTATTAACCGAAACATTGATACATGTGTGATATGTAAACAACAAAGAGTCCCTAGTATGCCTCTTAACTAGCTTGTTGATTAATGAATGATTAGTTTCATAATCATGAACATTGGATGTTATTAATAACAAGGTTATATCATTATATGAATGATGTAATGGACACACCCAATTAAGCGTAGCATAAGATCACGTCATTAAGTTATTTGCTATAAGCTTTCGATACATAGTTACCTAGTCCTTATGACCATGAGATCATGTAAATCACTTATACCGGAAAGGTACTTTGATTACATTAAACGCCACTGCGTAAATGGGTGGTTATAAAGTTGGGATTAAGTATCCGAAAAGTATGAGTTGAAGCATATGGATCAACAGTGGGATTTGTCCATCCCGATGACGGATAGATATACTCTGGGCCCTCTCGGTGGAATGTCGTCTAATGTCTTGCAAGCATATGAATAAGTTCATAAGAGACCACATACCACGGTACGAGTAAAGAGTACTTGTCAGGAGACGAGGTTGAACAAGGTATAGAGTGATACCGATGATCAAACCTCGGACAAGTAAAATATCGCGTGACAAAGGGAATTGGTATCGTATGTGAATGGTTTATTCGATCACTAAAGTCATCGTTGAATATGTGGGAGCCATTATGGATCTCCAGATCCCGCTATTGGTTATTGGTCGGAGAGAGTACTCAACCATGTCCGCATAGTTCACGAACCGTAGGGTGACACACTTAAGGTTTGATGTTGAAATGGTAGAACTTGAATATGGAATGGAGTTCGAATATTTGTTCGGAGTCCCGGATGAGATCCCGGACATCACGAGGAGTTCCGGAATGGTCCGGAGAATAAGATTCATATATAGGAAGTCATTTTATAAGATTTAAAATGATCCGGAAGGTTCTATGGAAGGTTCTAGAAGGTTCTACAAAAGTTCGGAAGAAACCACTAAGGAAGGCGGAGTCCCGGAGGGACTCCACCTCCCATGGCCGGCCAACCCTAAAGGGGAGGAGTCCCAAGTGGACTCCCCTAAGGGGGCCGGCCACCCCCTCCCAAGGAAGGGTGGGAATCCCACCTCTAGTGGGAGTCCTAGCTTGGGTAGGTTTCATGTGATATGGAAGGTTTTGGTTTGAGGTCTTATTCGAAAACTTGTAGACCAACTCTTGGGTGTTCCACCTATATAATGAGGGCCAAGGGGAGGGGGCCGGCCACCCCAAGACCATAGCCTGGCCGCACCCCCTAAGTGGCCGGCCACCCCCTCCCAAACCCTAGCCGCCCCCTCTCTCCTCCAACGCTCCCGCACGCTTAGCGAAGCTCCGCCGGAGAATTCCACCACCACCGCCACCACGCCGTCGTGCTGCCGGATTCAAGAGGAGACTACTACTTCCGCTGCCCGCTGGAACGGGGAGGTGGACGTCGACTTCATCAACACCGAACGTGTGACCGAGTACGGAGGTGCTGCCCGTTCGTAGCGCCGTGATCAAGATCTTCTACGCGCTTTTGCAAGCGGCAAGTGAACGTCTACCGCAGCAACAAGAGCCTCATCTTGTAGGCTTTGGAACTCTTCAAGGGTGAGTCTCGATCATCCCCTCGTTGCTACCGTCTTCTAGATTGCATCTTGGCTTGGATTGCGTGTTCGCGGTAGGAATTTTTTTTGTTTTCTATGCAACGAATCCCTACAGTGGTATCAGAGCCGTGTCTATGCATAGATGGTTGCACGAGTAGAACACAATGGTTTTGTGGGCATTGATGCTCTTGTTATCTTTAGTTTGAGTACTTTGCATCTTTATGGTATAGTGGGATGAAGCGGCTCGGACTAACTTTACATGACCGCGTTCATGAGACTTGTTCCTCGTTCGACATGCAACTTGTATTGCATAAGAGGCTTTGCGGGTGTCTGTCTCTCCTACTATAGTGAAGATTCAATTTACTCTTCTATTGACAACATTAGTATCAACGTTGTGGTTCATGTTCGTAGGTAGATTAGATCTCTCTCGAAAACCCTAAACCACGTAAAATATGCAAACCAAATTAGAGACGTTTAACTTGTTTTTGCAGGGTTTGGTGATGTGATATGGCCATAATGTGATGATGAATATGTATGAGATGATCATTATTGTATTGTGGCAACCGGCAGGAGCCTTATGGTTGTCTTTAAATTTCATGTTGAGTAGTATTTCAAAGTAGTTGTAATAGTTGCTACATGAGGCGAACAACCATGAAGACGGCGCCATTGACCTTGACGCTACGCCGACGATGATGGAGATCATGCCCGAAGAT
The DNA here is from genome assembly GCF_019359855.2 of Lolium perenne. Lineage (NCBI taxonomy): Eukaryota > Viridiplantae > Streptophyta > Magnoliopsida > Poales > Poaceae > Lolium > Lolium perenne. The sequence goes on from NC_067249.2 coordinate 18,552,120, forward strand.
GATGGAGATCATATCCGTGCTTTGGAGATGAAGATCAAAGGCGCAAAGACTAAAGGGCCATATCATATCACATATGAACTGCATGTGATGTTAATCCTTTTATGCATCTTATTTTGCTTAGATCGCGACGGTAGCATTATAAGATGATCCCTCACTAAAATCTCAAGATAATAAAGTGTTCATCCTTAGTAGCACCATTGCCAAGACTTGTCGTTTCGAAGCATCTCGTGATGATCGGGTGTGATAGAATCAACAAGTGCATACAACGGGTGCAAGACAGTTTTGCACATGCGGATACTAAGGTGGCCTTGACGAGCCTAGCATGTACAGACATGGTCTCGGAACACGTGATACCGAAAGGTAGAGCATGAATCATATGGTTGATATGATGAACACTTTGAGTGTTCGCCATTGAAATTACACCTTGTCTCGTGATGATCGGACTTACGTGTGGTGGATTTGGTTCGTGTGATCACTAAGACAATGCGAGGGATATTGTTTTGAGTGGGAGTTCACCTAGATTTTTAATTATGTTGAATTAAAATTTGAACTCAATTTGTCATAAATTTAGTCTAAACTTTTGCAAATATATGTTGTAGAGATGGCGTCCCCAATCAATTTTAACCAGTTCCTAGAGAAAGAAAAGCTTAAGAGCAACGGTAGCAACTTTACCGACTGGTTCCGTCATGTGAGGATCTTCCTCGCTGGCGGAAATCTGCAATTTGTGCTTGATGCACCGCTAGGTGACCCTCCTATGAAACCGAAACCGATGAAGTAAAGAATGTTTACGCGACTCGGAAAACTCGGTACTCTCAAGTTCGGTGTGCCCTCCTGTGCGATGGAAGCCGATCTTCAAAAACGTTTTGAGCACCACGATCCTCATGAGTTGGTCAATGAGCTGAAAGCTATATTTGAGACTCATGCGGCTGTGGAATGCTATGAAGCATCGAAACACTTCTTCAGCTGCATGATGGAAGAAGACAGCTCCGTTAGTGAGCACATGCTCGTTATGACCGGGCATGCGAAGAAACTCAGTGACTTGGGAATAGTGATTCCTAATAGACTGGGGATTAATCGTGTCCTTCAATCACTGCCACCAAGTTACAAGAACTTTGTGATGAACTACAATATGCGTAACATGAACAAGGAGTTACCTGAACTCTTTGGCATGCTAAAAGCTGCTGAGATTGAGATCAAGAAAGAGCACCAAGTGTTGATGGTCAACAAGACCACCAGTTTCAAGAAACAGGGCAAGTCTAAGGGAAAATTCAAGAAGGGTGGCAAGAAAGCTGCCACGCCTCCTATGAAACCTAAGAACGGCCCTAAGCCTGATGCTGAGTGCTATTACTGCAAGGAGAAGGGACACTGGAAGCGTAATTGCTCCAAGTATCTGGCTGATCTGAAGAGCGGCCTTGTCAAGAAGAAGAAAGAAGGTATATCTGATATACATGTCATAGATGTTTATCTCACTGGTTCTCGTTCTAGTACTTGGGTATTTGATACTGGTTCGGTTGCTCATATTTGTAACTCGAAACAGGAACTAAAGAATAAACGAAGACTACTGAAAGATGAAGTGACGATGCGCGTTGGAAACGGATCCAAAGTCGATGTGATCGTTGTCGGCACACTTCCTCTACATCTACCTTCGGGATTAGTTTTAAGCCTAAATAATTGTTATTTTGTACCCGCGTTGAGCATGAACATTATATTTGGATCTTGTTTAATGCAAGACGGTTATTCATTCAAGTCTGAGAATAATGGTTGTTCTATTTTTATGAATAATATCTTTTATGGTCGAGCACCTGAAAAGAATGGCTTATTTCTGTTAGATCTCGATAGTAGTGATACGCATATACATAACATTAATGCTAAGCGAATTAAATTGAATGATAATTCTACTTATATGTGGCACTGTCGTCTTGGTCATATTGGAGTGAAACGCATGAAGAAACTCCATACCGATGGATTACTTGAATCACTTGACTTTGAGTCACTTGATAGATGCGAAGCATGTCTAATGGAAAAAATGACTAAGACTCCATTTTCTGGTATGATGGAGCGAGCTACTGACTTATTGGAAATCATACATACAAATGTGTGCGGACCAATGAGTGTAGCATCGCGCGGTGGTTATCGTTATGTTCTAACCTTCACAGATGATCTGAGTAGATATGGGTATATCTATTTCGTGAAACATAAATCCGAAACTTTCGAGAAGTTTAAGGAATTCAAAAGTGAAGTAGAAATCAACGTAACAAGAAGATTAAATTTGTACGATCTGATCGCGGAGGTGAATATCTGAGTTATGAGTTTGGCATGCATTTAAAGAAATGCGGAATACTTTCACAATTGACACCGCCGGGAACACCACAACGAAACGGTGTATCCGAACGTCGTAATCGAACTCTCTTAGATATGGTTCGTTCTATGATGTCTCTTACTGATTTGCCGTTATCATTTTGGAGTTATGCATTAGAGACAGCTGCATTCACTTTAAATAGAGCACCATCAAAATCCGTAGAAACGACACCGTATGAATTATGGTTTAATAGAAAACCTAAGCTGTCGTTCCTTAAAGTTTGGGGTTGCGAAGCCTATGTAAAAAAAGTTACAACCGGACAAGCTAGAACCCAAAGCGGAGAAATGCGTCTTCATAGGATACCCTAAGGAAACTATAGGGTATACTTTCTATCACAGATCCGAAGGCAAAATCTTTGTTGCCAAGAACGGAACCTTTCTTGAGAAAGAATTTCTCACTAAAGAAGTGACTGGAAGAAAAGTAGAACTTGATGAGATTGATGAATCTTTACTCGTTGATCAGAGTAGCACAGTACCGGAAGTTGTTCCTTTACCGCCTACACCGACAACAGAGGAAGCTAATGATAATGATCATGAAACTTCGAACGAGGAAACTATTGAACCTCGCAGATCGACAAGGGAACGTGCCACTCCTGATTGGTATGATCCTTGTCTAAATGTCATGATTGTGGACAACAATGATGAGGACCCTGCGACGTATGAAGAAGCGATGATGAGCCCAGATTCCAACAAATGGCAAGAAGCCATGAAATCCGAAATGGGATCCATGTATGATAACAAAGTATGGACTTTGGTAGACTTACCTGATAGCCGCAAGGCTGTCGAGAATAAATGGATCTTCAAGAGAAAAACAGATGCTGATGGTAATATTACTGTCTATAAAGCTCGACTTGTCGCAAAGGGTTTCCGACAAATTCAAGGAGTTGACTACGATGAGACTTTCTCACCTGTAGCGAAGCTAAAATCTGTGAGGATTTTGTTAGCAATAGCTGCATTTTTCGATTATGAGATTTGGCAGATGGATGTCAAAACGGCGTTCCTTAATGGAGACATTGAGAAAGAGTTGTATATGGTACAACCCAAAGGTTTTGTCGATCCTAAAAATGCTAACAAAGTATGCAAACTTCAGCGTTCAATCTATGGACTGAAGCAAGCATCAAGAATTTGGAACCGACGCTTTGATAAGGTGATCAAAGACTTCGGGTTTATACAGTGTCATGGAGAGGCCTGTATTTACAAGAAAGTGAGTGGGAGCTCTGTAGAATTTCTGATATTATATGTAGATGACATATTATTGATTGGGAATGATATAGATCTATTAAGCAGTGTAAAAGGTTATTTGAATAATAGTTTTTCAATGAAAGACCTTGGTGAAGCATCATATATATTAGGCATCAAGATTTATAGAGATAGATCAAGACGCCTAATAGGGCTATCACAGAGTACATACCTGGACAAGATTCTAAAGAAGTTTAGAATGGACGAAAGTAAGAAAGGGTTCTTACCTATGTTACTGGGCAAGGTCTTGAGTAAGACTCAAGGACCGGCTACAGCAGAAGAAAGAGAAAGGATGAGTAATATCCCCTATGCCTCGGCAGTAGGATCTATCATGTATGCCATGCTATGTACTAGACCGGATATAGCACATGCTGTTAGTTTGACTAGCAGATATCAAAGTGATCCAGGAATGGAACACTGGACAGCGGTCAAGAATATCCTGAAGTACTTGAAAAGAACTAAGGATATGTTTCTTTGTTATGGAGGTGACCAAGAGCTCGTTGTAAGCGGTTACACCGATGCAAGTTGGAACACTGATCCTGATGACTCTAAGTCACAGTCTGGGTACGTGTTTATATTGAATGGTGCTGCAGTAAGCTGGGCAAGCTCGAAGCAGTGCACGGTGGCGAAGTCTTCAACAGAATCAGAGTACATAGCGGCTTCAGAGGCTTCATCAGAAGCGGTATGGATGAAGAGGTTCATTGTAGAGCTCGGTGTGGTTCCTAGTGCATTGGACCCACTAGTCATATACTGTGACAACATGGGTGCCATCGCCAATGCACAAGAACCAAGGTCACACAAGAGGCTGAAGCATATCAAGCTGCGTTACCACTCGATTCGCGAGTACATCGAAGATGGAGAAGTAAAGATTTGCAAAGTACACACTGATCTGAATGTAGCAGATCCGTTGACTAAAGCTCTCCCTAGGGCAAAGCATGACCAACACCAGAATGCCATGGGTGTTAGGTATATTACAATGTAATCTAGATTATTGACTCTAGTGCAAGTGGGAGACTGAAGGAGATATTCCCAAGAGGCAATAATAAAAGTGGTTATTATATATCTTTATGTTTATGATAAATGTTTATATACCATGCTATAATTGTATTAACCGAAACATTGATACATGTGTGATATGTAAACAACAAAGAGTCCCTAGTATGCCTCTTAACTAGCTTGTTGATTAATGGATGATTAGTTTCATAATCATGAACATTGGATGTTATTAATAACAATGTTATATCATTATATGAATGATGTAATGGACACACCCAATTAAGCGTAGCATAAGATCACGTCATTAAGTTATTTGCTATAAGCTTTCGATACATAGTTACCTAGTCCTTATGACCATGAGATCATGTAAATCACTTATACCGGAAAGGTACTTTGATTACATCAAACGCCACTGCGTAAATGGGTGGTTATAAAGGTGGGATTAAGTATCCGAAAAGTATGAGTTGAAGCATATGGATCAACAGTGGGATTTGTCCATCCCGATGACGGATAGATATACTCTGGGCCCTCTCGGTGGAATGTCGTCTAATGTCTTGCAAGCATATGAATAAGTTCATAAGAGACCACATACCACGGTACGAGTAAAGAGTACTTGTCAGGAGACGAGGTTGAAAAAGGTATAGAGTGATACCGATGATCAAACCTCGGACAAGTAAAATATCGCATGACAAAGGGAATTGGTATCGTATGTGAATGGTTCATTCGATCACTAAAGTCATCGTTGAATATGTGGGAGCCATTATGGATCTCCAGATCCCGCTATTGGTTATTGGTCGGAGAGAGTACTCAACCATGTCCGCATAGTTCACGAACCGTAGGGTGACACACTTAAGGTTTGATGTTGAAATGGTAGAACTTGAATATGGAATGGAGTTCGAATATTTGTTCGGAGTCCCGGATGAGATCCCGGACATCACGAGGAGTTCCGGAATGGTCCGGAGAATAAGATTCATATATAGGAAGTCATTTTATAAGATTTAAAATGATCCGGAAGGTTCTATGGAAGGTTCTAGAAGGTTCTAGAAAAGTCCGGAAGAAACCACTAAGGAAGGCGGAGTCCCGGAGGGACTCCACCTCCCATGGCCGGCCAACCCTAAAGGGGAGGAGTCCCAAGTGGACTCCCCTAAGGGGGCCGGCCACCCCCTCCCAAGGAAGGGTGGGAATCCCACCTCTAGTGGGAGTCCTAGCTTGGGTAGGTTTCATGTGATATGGAAGGTTTTGGTTTGGGGTCTTATTCGAAGACTTGTAGACCAACTCTTGGGTGTTCCACCTATATAATGAGGGCCAAGGGGAGGGGGCCGGCCACCCCAAGACCACAGCCTGGCCGCACCCCCTAAGTGGCCAGCCACCCCCTCCCAAACCCTAGCCGCCCCCTCTCTCCTCCAACGCTCCCGCACGCTTAGCGAAGCTCCGCTGGAGAATTCCACCACCACCGCCACCACGCCGTCGTGCTGCCGGATTCAAGAGGAGACTACTACTTCCGCTGCCCGCTGGAACGGGGAGGTGGACGTCGACTTCATCAACACCGAACGTGTGACCGAGTACGGAGGCGCTGCCCGTTCGTAGCGCCGTGATCAAGATCTTCTACGCGCTTTTGCAAGCGGCAAATGAACGTCTACCGCAGCAACAAGAGCCTCATCTTGTAGGCTTTGGAACTCTTCAAGGGTGAGTCTCGATCATCCCCTCGTTGCTACCGTCTTCTAGATTGCATCTTGGCTTGGATTGCGTGTTCGCGGTAGGAATTTTTTTTGTTTTCTATGCAACGAATCCCTACAGTTCTGCAGCTTCCAACAATCATCAATATTGTGGTTAGATTTCTTACAATACCTGCAGAACTTGTCACGTCCTTTGGACTTTGAGCGACCTCTGTCGCCCTTGCTCTTATCTCTGTTGTTGTGGTAGTAGTTATCTCGCTGCTCAGGCCTGCCACGGACCTCTAATGCCTCCGCCTTGGAGGACGAACTTTCAACCTGCACCATAGATTTCATTTTCTCCTTTTGTTGGAGAGCATCATAAACTTCCGCGAGAGTTAGTTTGTCGCGGCTCAATAATATGGTGTCACGAAAATTACTGAAAGAATTAGGCAGCGAGCATAAAAGAAGAAGACCTAAATCCTTATCCTCATACTTAACTTCTATAGACTGCAAATCAGAAACAATCTCTTTCCAGGAAGATAGGTGATTCATTACCGAACCTCCCTCTTGCAACTTATGCGAGAACAGCTTCATCTTCATGTGCAATCTGCCCGTGAGATCCTTGGACAAACAGATCTCCTCTAGTTTGACCCATAACTCGGCGGTGGTTTTCTCCTGCAGTACTTCCTGCAGAATATTATTGGACAGATGGAGTTGAATCAACGATAAAGCCTTACGGTCTTTCCGCTTCTCCGCATCGGTCCAGGTATCCTTCGCTTTCTCGCCGAAAGCATCGATCGCTTCATCCAGATCTAATGATTGGGCGAGAATCGCCCTCATCTTCACTTGCCACAATGCAAATCTCGTGGTGTAGTCCAGCTGCGGTAGATCGAACTTCAGTGACGACATCTCATAAACCCTAGATCCAAAGAACACGGGCTCTGATACCACTTGTTATAATCGAGATGCACAATAAACGAAGAACGAAAAGTAAAACACTGCAGGGGACACGAGATTTTAACGTGGAAAACCCTTGCAACACACAAGGGAAAAACCACGGGCGCTAGCCAGCAAAACTTCACTATTTCGGTGGTGTTTACAAACGCCGTGGGTGTACAAAGATGCGACAAAAACCCTAGCGGCGGCTTACAGGGAAAATATATAGACGGTGGCAACGATCCTCGGCCCAAGCCTACCGGCGACGGGCCTCGCTCCACTCGTCAGAAGTTAGCCTCTTCTTGGAATTTGGATCACAATATAACAAACTCCATTTAACCAATTTCCAAACATATTATTAATATTAGATGGAGGCGGAAGATCATAAGTAAAATTAACCGTACGCCAAAGAATTTTAGCTAAAGGACACTCAATGAAAAGATGTTGGATAGTCTCCTGCTCTCCACAAAACACACATCTCGTACATCCATTCCAGTGTCGTTTTACTAAATTATCTTTAGTTAAAAACACTTTGTTACTCAAAAACCACATAAAAATCTTTATCTTTAGGGGAACTTTCACCTTCCAGAGATACTTTCTCAAAAAAGGGGTATGGTCATTCATAAGGTCCTCATACATAGACTTAACAGTGAATAATCCATTGGATGTCAGATCCCACTTAAACATATCATTATTTTTTTTTTCGAGAAAACGCAAAAAGCCTTTGCGTTTCATTTCATTGAAAAGAGAGAAGGTTTGCGGTTACAAGCCCCCTAAGGGGTTAAAGGAAAACAAAACAGGGGAGGACTAGTGTACATCCCAGGTCTGGGGAAGAATCACGCGTAGTCCCTGGGCTCCTGCCCTTGCCCAAAGGGCGGCTTCCTCCTTGATGTTGTTGACGACGGTGTTGATGGAGGGTCGGGCTCCATTGAACACGCAGTTGTTGCGGTGCTTCCAGAGCATCCAGGGGATGAGCAAGGTGATGGATGCCAGGCCCTTATGGGTAGGAGCTGGGGAGCTTTGCCGAGCTTTGTGCCACCAGGTGTGGATCGAGTCGTCGCGTTCAGGAGGGTTGCAGGTGGCACGCAGCCAGGCAAGAACCTCGAACCAAACCTGCTGGGAGAAGCAGCAGCCTGTCAAGAGGTGATGCATGGTTTCCATCTCCTGGTCGCAGAGCAGGCAGCGGGGGTGGTGTTGGAGACCCCGTCGTTGTAGGCGTGCGGCCGTCCAGCAGCGGTCCAGGTTGGCGAGCCATGTGAAGAACTTGACGCTTTGCGGTGCCCAAGTGCGCCAGGTCAGTCTCCAAGTGCTGCAGCTAGTTGAGCCTAGGAACATGGCGTTATAGCAGGATTTGGCGGAGTAGACTCCGCTGTCATTCCACTTCCAGGTCATGGCATCGGCCTGGTCTGTCAGCTGCACGCTTTCGAGCCGGCGCCAAAGCAGCAAGTACTCGCCGATCTCCGGGATCCCAATGGTGCCGTGGATGTCGCGCGCCCAGGAGTGGTTGAGCAGGCCATCGGCGACCATCCTGATGCGCCGTCTGCGCTTGGGGATGCACGCATATAAGAGGGGCGCAATCTCACTGATGGATCGCCCGCCGAGCCAGCGGTCTTCCCAAAACAACGCCGTGCGCCCGTCGCCGAGGACCATGGTCGTCGAGGCAAAGAACAGCGAGCGTTCCAAGGGGGAGAACTGCAGGTCGAGGCCCTGCCAGGCCCTGGAAGGGTCCGTGCGGCTGAGCCAAAGCCAGCGCAGGCGCAGGGCAATGCCGGCTTTGTCCAGGTTTAGGATGCCGAGGCCGCCGCGATCGATGGGGCGACAGACAGTTCCCCAGTTCACGTGGCAGTTGCCACCGTGCGCTTCCTTGCGGCCAGCCCAGAAGAAGCCGCGCTCGATCTTCTCAATGAGGTGCAGCGTTTGCTTGTCTGGGGCGTGGACGAGGAGCTGGTGAATGGGGATCGCGCTGAGCACGGACTTGACCAGCTTGAGGCGCCCAGCCTTGTCCATCAGGTGAGCTTTCCAGGTGGGTAGCTTCGCCGCGACGCGGTCGATCGTGGGCTGCATCTGGGCTCTGGTGGGGCGTCGGATGGTTAGGGGAATGCCCAGATATGTGATGGGCATCTCGACAACGGGGCAGCCCAGGCCCGCAGATACCGCCGCCACATCGTCGTCCGTGCAGTTGATGAGGGCCGCCGAGCTTTTGCTGTAGTTGACGCGTAGGCCTGACGCCAATCCAAAGATATGTAAGAGCTCGCGGACGGCGGCGGTGTCGTCGTGGGATGGGTGGCAAAAGAGCACCACGTCGTCGGCGTAGAGGGACATGACGGGGACGTGGCGATGGGGGTGAAGCCGTTGAAGGACACCAAGCGCCGCAGCGTGGTTGATCAGGCGGCCTAGCACATCCACCGCGAGCACGAAGAGCTGCGGGGACAGCGGGTCCCCCTGACGTAGCCCGCGTCGATGCCAGATGGGAGGGCCTGGTTCTCCGTTGATCAACACCCGAGTGCTAGCCGAGCTGAGCAAAATGGCGAGCCAATCCAAGAACTTGTCGCCGAATCCATAGCGACGAAGGACCTCGAAGAGGAAAGGCCAGGAGATGGAGTCGAAGGCGCGAGCTAAGTCGAGCTTCAGGAGCACCCTGGGTTCCTTGAGTTGGTGGAGCAGCCGAGCCGATTGCCGAGCGAGGACGAAGTTGTCGTGCAAGCTGCGCCCGGGGATGAAGGCGTTTTGGTTCTTGCTCACCAGGTCGTCCAGCTTGGGAGCAAGGCGCAGCGATAGCATCTTGGTGAAGAGTTTGGCCACGAGATGAATCAAGCTGATGGGCCTGTAGTCTCCAAGGGTGGTGGCATCGGGCTTCTTGGGGAGCAGAGTGAGCAGCGCCTGGTTCAGCCTATGAAAGCCTCGACCACGCAGAGCGTGGAGCTGAGCAAAAGCCTCGACGAAATCGCCCTTCACAGTGCTCCAGCAAGCTCGGAGGAACTCGGCGGTGCCGAGGAGGGCGTCGAAGTGCGCGAAGGCGGCTTCGGCCATGTCCGCGTGGTCGGTCAGGAAGCGACCGTCAGAGCTGATGCTACGCAGCTTGTTCTTCTGGCGGCGGTAGGAGCACTGTAGGTGGAAGAACGCCGTATTGGCGTCGCCATCCTGGAGGGAGGTGAGTCGAGAGCGCTGCCTGGCGATCGTGCGCTCGAGCGAGGCGAGGCCAAGGTAGGAGACTTTCAGGTTCTTGTGCAGCCATGTCTCCTCGGAGGAAAGCTGGCGGTCCTCGCGTGCTTTGTCGAACCTCAGGATGAGCTCACGGCAGATGGCCATCTTGTCCCGAACGCTGCCCACCGTGCGGGAGCTCCAGCTGGTGAGTTTTCTAGCGGTGGCTTGTAGACGCAGCCAGATGCGGCGGAAGGGATCGGCATCGTGAACGGAGTGCCAGGCCTCGTTTACGGCGTCGTGGAAGCCGTCCATGCGCAGCCAGAATTCCTCGAACCGGAAGCGCCGGTGACTGGCGGGCGAAGGCGTGCAGTCCAACATCAAGGGGCTATGGTCGGAAGTCACGGAAGCCAGGCAGTGCAGGTGGCATTCGCCGGCAAGGTCCTCCCAATCCGAGGTGCAGAGCACGCGATCGAGTAGCACGAGCGTGGGAGGATCCTGGCCATTGGACCATGTGTATCGTCGGCCATTGAGGTATATCTCTTTGAGCGCCAGATCATTGATGCAGCGACGGAACTTGCCCATAAGGCGCCGGTTGACATTGTTGTTGTTTTCGTCCTCGTCTCGGTAGATGAGGTTGAAGTCGCCGCAAATCATCCAGGGACCGGGGCAGTCCGCACGCACGGTGCGGAGCTCTTCCAGGAAAGCAACCTTGTCATCGTCGTCTTGAGGTCCGTAAACAACGCTGATCCACCAAGAGGGGGAGGCGGGCGAGGAGACTTTTGCCGTGAGCGCATTAGTGGTGAACAGTGGGTCGGTGATGGACACCTCCCTGCTCTTCCACGCTAGGAGGATGCCGCCGCGCGTACCCGCAGTGGGAAGGTATACATAGTCATCGAACTCAGCACCCAAAGCCTCCAACACGATGTAGGATAGAATCAATTCCATTTTAGTTTCCTGGAGGCAAACTACAGATGCTCCCGAGGAGAGCACAAGCGATCGGATGGCGGTGCGGCGTGCACGTGCGTTAAGGCCTCGCACGTTCCAAATGAGAAACTTGAGGTTGCTAAGCATTGGCAACGACATCGACTTGGCGCGGCATGAAGCTGTCCGCGGGGAGCTGGCGATCGACGAGCGCGGCAATGGCAGCAAGCACCGGGCGAGAGAGGGGTGCGGCGAAGATGTTGTCGTAGGCACGCATCTCGGCGGCGGTGATCGTCTGGTCGACGCCGATGATCTCGAGTGTGCGCAGGATCTGGACACGCGCCCGCCGCTCGGCAGTTGGTGGTGCTGCGGCGACGGGTGCTTGCCTGGCAGGACGGCTGCGGCGTGGCGAGAAGTTGAGGGCGTGACGGCGGGGGCGGCGACCTGGGCAGGGCAGAGAGGCGCTGATGCTCTTGGTGGCGGCTTTGAGGAAGTCGCCGAGGGTGCGGAGCGGGGCTTCCTGAGAGGCGGCTCCGCGCGCCCTGCGGCGTAGCGTGATCGGCGGCGAGGCGAACCGGCCAGGGGAGCGGAAGGTGGAGGCGGTAGGCGAAGCGATCTGCGTCGGCGTGGGTTGAGCAGCCTCAGGTTGGGCCGGACTGGTGGCGTCCACGATGTTGGGCCCTGGGTCGGTAGGGGGGACTTCGGAGGCCCAGGTGTGTTGGAGGGAAAGTGGGGTTTGAATTCCACTGTCGAGCCTGGTGGCATCCTCCAGAAGCGTCTCCTGGGTGGGACCCGCGACGGCCGTTGGAGATGGCGGGGAAGCAGCTTGCCCCGACAGGAGATCCTCCTCGGGCGCGCCACAAGGGCTGGCTGGCAGCGAATCGGGGACCTCGCTCTCTGCAAAGTCGCTTTGCTCTGTGGGTTCCAGAAGCGGAGCTTGGACTGGGGCGGCAGGCTCTGCGGCGGCCAGGTCGTGCGCAGCAGAAGGCGACGAAGAGTTGGCCAGGTCCTGGGCGCTTTGAACAGGGAGACCGTGGTCAGCAACAGCGGGCGCCAGCTCGGGATTGCTTCCAGCGGGCCCAGGGGCGGGATCCGATGGAGAGTTGGCCACTGGGGCAGTGCCACGCGGCTCTTGACCGGGTCCTGTCGGGGGATGGGTCGTGGTGGGGCCCGAGCTGCAGCCTTGTACGCTTTTGCGACGCCAGGATTGGCTTCCTCTTTTGGCTACCCGACGAGGAAGCGAGGGCCCATGCAGGTGGGGCCACGGCGCCACCGTCCTCTCGACGACGGCACTGGCCGGGCGCGGCGGGGCGCGACGCCGGCGTGCGGCGGCGGAGCTCCAAGCACCGTCGACGGCCAGGCCATCCGCACGGGCGCTGCGACCGGAGATGGGCCAGTCGAGCGCATCGAGCGCCATGCCGTCAGCCCTTCCGGCAGGAGGGGAGTGGTTGGGGCGGCGGCGCTTGCGGCCCCGGCGGCGGGTGGGGTTTCTGCCGTGGTTGCCGCCGTCGCTGCCATGGCCATCGTGGCCTCCTTCTTGACGCGCGGGGCCGCCATGTGGCGCAGGCGGAAGGTCGCCGGCGCGCTCGACGTGCACCAGCTCGATGGACACGGGGTAGGTCAGGCGTGTGATGACCGGAGCCTGGGATGGGATGCGGGCGGAGGAGACCTCGACGACTTCCAGGATGGCGCGAGGGCGAATGGCGCGTGGGTCGTTGGTGCGTGCGTCCAGCCGAAAGACGGCCATGTCCGTCCGGGAGCGGGTGGCAGGGTGGAGACGCTCAATCCAACAGCTGGAGTCCAGGAGGTGCTCCGCGGTGGTGAGGTTCCATGCCTGCGGCGGGATGCCGCGAAGCTCCAGCTGAACGTTGAACGCGAACGAACCCGAGCCCGCATGAGCAAGCTTGCACCATGGCCGTAGAGAGAGCGTGAAGCCGAATCTGGCTCCGCCCAGGTAGTGGTCGCCGGAAAGCCTCTCCTTTAGCTCGATTGAGCGGAAGATGAGGAGGAAGTCCTCAGGATGGTGGAGGTGAACGGAGAAGTCGCCCGGGCGGAGCTCGAACTGCTCGTACAGAGCGGCGGCGACGGCGTCGGTGGAAACTGCGGGCCGCGTGCCGGTGATGCTGGCGACCATGGCGCGGCGCAGGGTGTCCTCCGCCTGCTCCATCTCGACGGAGCGCGAGACTATGACACGCACCGGATCCGGAGAATCGACGGCGGGTCTAGTCGCTGCCGTGGGCGGAGCGGGGAGAGCGGGAGGTGGGGGCGGCGTCGCCGGCCTGCGCGCAGCCGTGCTAGGTGGAGCAGTAGCAGCGGTGCGCACAAGCATGCGAGCAGGGGCGCGGTCGGCGTCGGAGCGGTTGGTCTCGCAGTTCTTGGACGCGTGCCCGGAGATGAAGCACAGGCGGCATCTGACGTCGTTGGTGCAACCTCTGACCCGGTGGTGCGGCGAGAGGCAGCGGAAGCAGAGGCCACCTTCTTCCTCGGGCGTGGGGCTCCGTGGGCGCGCGACCCGGGGCTGCGCTGGGGCGCGGCGCGGGCGGCACTGTCGGTGCCGGCGGCGAGGGCGCTGGAAGCCATCCGCATCCACCTGGACCCCGTTCTCGACGCGGAGGACCACCGAGCGAGGCCCGAGGCGGGCTTGGGCAGGCACGCGCGGAGCAGGGGAGGACGCCGGCGGCGGCGGCGGTGGCGTGGGAGAGGGGGTTGGGCGGCGCGGAGAGGTCGAGGCGCAGCTCACGACTTCGCGGTAGGAGCGCGAGGAGGAGCCGGAGTAGCCGTCAGATCCAAGCCAGCGGCTGGCACCGGAGTCGGAGCGGGCGTCGGAGGCCGTCATGGCGCGGAGGAGCGGCCGGAGGGGAGTCGACGGCGGGCTGGGGACGGCGGCGACTAGGCTAGGCTAGGTGCGGGAGCGGGTGGGTGCGGGAGAGCTCCATCCTGCCCTCGTGCTCTACAGATTAACTAAAAAAAACATATCATTATCATCATTCAAGTTTCCTCTTATTAATTTACGACATAATTGTAACCATGAATTCCACTTGATACCCCTCAAGACCCTACGAAAAGTAATATTGAGTGGTGTTTGAGCTAATACATGAGCAACAGTTACATTCTTATGATACACAATATTATACAAAGATGGATATTGATGTGCTAACTGACAAGGGATTAACTTGTCAATGCCTACGGGTTGTAGACTAGGGTTTCGTTGGAAGTAGAGGGCAAGTAGATCTCGAAGGTTTCAGCCGAAAAGTACTCGATGATTATGAAAACTAGGGTTTGAGAGACAATGATTCGATGCTTTCTTTGTCCCTCGACTCCCCCTTATATAGGAGGTGGAGCCGAGGGATTCGTGTTGTACAAGTTACAGAGTCCGGGAAGGTTTACAACTCATCCCGCAAGATCACAAACACCACCTCTATTACAATTCTAACTTTCCTTAATATCAACTTGGGCTTCCGAATCTTCATATTCTTCAGGTCGTGGGCCTTCAGTAAACCCAGGGTACTATCTTCGGCAGGCCCATTGGGGATGCCTATGTCAGTAGCCCCCGAGATTTTGCTTGGATCGCAGAGTCAGGGAAAATCTCCACTGTTTATTTTTACTCAACAACTTAAAACTTCTCTATATTTCTTTATATGAATTTATATATTGTACAGGGATAATGGTAGTTGGGGCTAGTTCATCTGACGGACCAGGTACTAGTTAACTGCTCTAGTGGCAATCCGCAAAAACCTACTTCAACATCACGTCCCTGGACATGATCTCGGGATACTGGTGTAAACTTCGACAGGTGCCGCTTAAGGTCTTACCATTCTGTCGAGTCCCAGTCATATTTATCGGGTACCTAACGCGTCCGTTAGGATTTTTCTTCGTATCTGCTGATACGGATAAAAGTAGCAAACCGACGTCAGAGACGGTGCCACGCCACATAGAACGGATCTGGGGTCTTACCTTCGCAAAGTTTTGCGGCATTCAGAAATTGTTCGCAACTTTGGCGTTCTGAGAATATATTGTCGAGTGCTTATTCGGCTATTGGAATAGCACATTTTATTGAGTCAACGGATGACTTTATATTGCTCTCCCGATGGGAGTATATTTAGAGTTAGTTATAACTCGAAATATACTCTTTTGCTCTTCTATCTTTCCTCTTTTCTCTTTTTTTTATAATTTCATCGGGCACGCGGACAGCGTTCCCGATGGGAGTAGCCCCCGAGGCTACAGCCAAGGACTTGTGCTTGGGTGTAGGCTCCACGCCTTATGCTGCTATATTTTCTTTCTCTCCCGAAGTTTTCAAATTTCTCGGGTGCGCGAACAGCGCTCCCGATGGGAGTAGCCCCCGAGGCTATGAGCAAATATTTGTATTTGATCATAGGCTCACGCCATTTCTATTTTGTCTTTCTTGATCTTTTCATTTTTTCAAAGTAGCCCCCGAGCATTTGATCAAAAACTTGTATTTGATCAAAGGCTCTCCAATATTTTTCCATGTCGCCTTTTTATGAAGCTGCTGAGTCGAATTTTTCTCCTGCTAAAGTGATGTTATTGCTGACGATAGCCACGATTGCAAGTCCGAAAATCGTGAGAAGTCTTCTCCCGCTGCCTTGCGGGCCCAAATTATCCATTATCTTGACACGTCGTGCAAGTGGGGGACACACGTCCTCCGCTTTTCCTGGCGCACGTACTGTAACTTCCCCAAGGTTAAAATACTTTTTTACCCCTGTTCCACGTGGTTATCATCTGCCGCACACTTTTTCCATCCAACGGTCCGCCGCTTCGCCGCACCTTTATATAAGATCCCCTTCTTCTTCCTCGAGCACTTCCGCTCGCGCCGTTCTCCTGCTCTCCTCTGCAAAACTTCCTCCTGCGCCCCACAACTCCTTGAGCTCATCTTCTCCAAGCTGCATTCCTGCGCCATTGTTAATGCCACCGCGTAGGTTGACCAGACACAGCACGCCAGAATCGTCGATGGCTGTCGTAGATCTGGGAAGCGCGGAGTGGGAGAGGTCCAAGATCTCCACCCAGGACATCAGCCTCTTGAAAAAACTGGGGATCAGCAAGAAGCCCAAGGCGCTGTGCTTCCCTAGTGAAGAAAGCTACCCAACCCCTCCAATGGGGTATCGGGTAAGTTTTATCGACCATCTCATCCGTGGCCTTTCTGCCCCCATTCATCCTTTCCTTCGAGGATTGCTTTTCGTTTATGGTCTGCAACTTCACCACCTCACGCCAAATTCTATCCTCCACATTTCCATTTTCATCACCCTCTGCGAGGCCTTCCTTGGCGTCCAGCCTAACTGGGCACTATGGAAGCGCATTTTCTTTTGTCGCCGCAATGGCTCTCCCAATATCGCCTATAATATAGGCGGCGTTGTTATCTCCATTCGCCCCGAAGTCGATTACTTCGATGTCAAATTCCCTGACTCGGTTCAAGGGTGGCGCAAGAAGTGGCTGTACATTCAGGAGAAGAACCATGGATGCGCTGAAGACAACATTCCTCCTTTCGATGGTGCCGAGAAAATCTATCGCCGCCGCTCCTGGGATGCAGAGGCTACCGAGGAATAAAAAATATCGACAGAGGCACTGATGACTCGCATCCACGAGTTGCAAAACACTCGCGGCAAAGAGCTATCAGGTATCCAAATCGCGGCGTATTTCCTTAGAATCAGAGTGCAGCCTCTTTAGGCTCGCAAATACCCTCTCTGGAAGTATGCTGGCGACAAGGATGCGGATCGGTTGTCTGCGGATTTAGAAGTCAAGGACTTAGAAAAGCTTGTCCGCAAAATCTCCTCCCTCAGCAAAAAAGATCATGTCCCTTCTTCTTGTCGCGTAAAACCATTCAGCGCCACCAATGCGCTCCCCGAGGTAACCTTTTGTCGACTTTACTCATTTTGATTTGCCATCCTTTGCATATCTCTTTTGTTGACATCTCCCCTTGTTTTCATATAGAACCATCCAGATCTTGTCTCGCTTCCTCCCCTTCCTGAAGGTGGGGAAGTCGAAGAACGTGCTGTTGTCAACGAAGACAACCAAGATGCTCCTGTCCCTGCTAGTGAACCCGCAGGTTCTCGAAAATCTGCGGGTTCTTCTGAAAAGGAACCTGAATCGGAGGGTACCGCGTCGGCACAGTCTCCTCCTCCTGCTATTTCTCCAAGGAACAAAAGGAAAAGGGCTGATGTCGAAGATTCCGGCACTTCAAAAGCCGAAGAAGCTGCTCCTTCACGTCAGAAGGCAGCTTATGATCCATACCTTGAGGCCCTCATCAGCTCGTAAGTCACCTTTTATTTCCCTTTATTTTTGTACTCGAAGATTTTTGTCTATCTTGCTTTTTATGCTGCCGCCATTTAATCTTAGTGATGACGAGGAAGAAGTACCAGCTTTTGATGCGACTGCTCGAACGAGTACGTCGCACACTCTGGTTGTTTCCGAGGTGCACGTTGAAGGAGAAGAATCTTCGCTTCCTCAACAAAACCTCGACGCTCCTACTCCTCCTTCAAGCCCCCTTGTCCCTTCACCAAAAAGGACAAGGGTTGAAACAATCACGGAGCCTACCCAGCAATTGGGTAGCTCCTCGAGTCCTCTTTTGGACGATGTATGTCCGTAATTTCTTTCTTGTCATTATCTATATTTTCTTTATTTGCTCCTTTGTGCCGTCGTGTTTTTTCTCATACCTATGCCTCTTTTTTTTTCCTTTTTCCTTTTTTGACAGCCCATGATCAAAGAACTTATTCGCATCGGTGCCCAATTCATTGGGTATCGCGAGTACGCCAGCAAGACCGAAGGTAATGACTCCCTGCTTGCTTTTGTTTGTGGCTTCTTGCTCCTGTGTTATCGATATGTTGACTATTTTTGACTATTTTGGCAGAACAACTTGCAGAGGCCAACAAACTTGCCGAAATGCTTGCTCAGAAATTAGAGCAAAGTGAGGCGGCTCGCAAGAAGGCCGAACTTGATGCTAGCAAAGCTAAAGCGGAGGCTGATAAAGCCAAGGCAGAAGCTGCTGGTGTCGAAGATCTGCAGAAAAGGCTTCATGCTGCCGAAACTTCTTTGAACGAGCACAAGGCCGCACAGGCTGCTCGTGAAAAATCGATCATCAAGCGCTTGAACTTGCAGAATCGGCGCTTTGTCGGTAAGTTTGTCGATCTATTCTGTCCTCTTTAGACTTACTTTTCTTTACTTGCTTGTCAACCAACATATATTTTCTTCGACAGGTAAAACAAACCAAGAACTTGAGCTTGAAAATCCCGACAACGATCCTCTTCTCGACGCACTCTCTGTCCTTGAGTTTCATGGAACAGAAACTCGTGAAGGTATTGAACAGGCTGACGCAGGATTGTCACGGCTGTTCCCCTACTTCTTCCCGAAGAAAACGGAACCCAAGACTTTTCTTGCTCTTGCCAAGGACTTCAATCCACCAGAAGATCTTGGACTGAAGATGCGCCAAGAAAACATGAAGATTGCTGTCGAAAGCACTATCGCCTTGGTCGCTGACAGCCAGCAAACTATCGACTGGACGAAAGTAGGCGACACAGAACAGATGGAGACCACAAAATGGCGATCGCTGATCAGGGCGGCAAAGCCCAACACGAAGAAGATCTTGGCCTATCTCGGGATCAAGCCAACTTCGACTCCTAGCTCGTCGAAGCCGGAGGTCTAGTTGAATGCCCCTTTTTTTTTTTTTTCTGTTTCTTTAGATCTTGTCGCCACAGCAGTTTTGGCGACAATAGTCGTAGTAATCCTTTTGAAGAACTCCTCCTGTAATATCCTTGTAAATTTCCTGAAGCTCAATGAAATTCTATTTTGCCTTATCATTGATACTGAGACTTTCTTTTCCAGTTGATATTTGATAACTACTCCGCCAGTCCTTGTTCTGCCGATACTTCGCCTGCTTCTTCATTCTCAAAGAAAACCTTTGTCGATAATAGCCTTATCGAAGGTTCTTCAAGTAAACACTTGTCGCAAGATTTGCAAGAACTTCGGCAACAACTTCAATCCATGAAAAAACAAATGCTTGTGCTAATGGAACAGTCTCGAAGATCTTCGGAGAGGGAAAAAATTGCTCTTCAACAGGCTCAAGATGCCATTGCTGCAAAGGATGCCGCGGTTGCTGAGGCTACCGAAGCTTCTTCTCGAGAAATTATATGCTTCAACTAATGAGTGACGCCAGTCTGGACATGACAGGTATGCTTCCTATGCATAACCATACTTGATGTAATTCTTGCTATTTTCCCTTAATATTTCCTCTGCTGAACCAGGTTCTTTTTTGGATACTGCTGCCGAAGATCAACGCGTTGAAGCTCGAGCCAGTGTTCTGCTCAGACTTGCTGCACAACATGGTTCTAACTTTTTGGTTACCCCTGAGCGTACCCGCCAAATTGTCAGGTTCCAAGATCGCGCGGCTCAGGTCCGTGATTTCCTCGACTTCTGTACAAAGACCTTGTTTTTAGTGTATGGAACCATGTTCTCGCGCAACAAGATGCCAGAAACTCTTCCTGCTTTGATGGAGAAATTTCGAGATGCTCCTCGAATCCATGGCTTCGTGCGAGCTCAACTCTCTGCTGGCGCAAGATTTGCTATGATGATGATAAAGATTTGCTATCCAAAATTGCCCATGAATCAAATTGTTTCCAAGTGCCTGGCTAAGATGTCAAAAAAGAAAAGAAACATGGGCAAGATTGATGATCTTGTGACTCCTGTAGCCGAAGATATGATGGATGAACTTCTTCGGATGGATGCTGAGTTCTTTGTGAAGGGTAGCTGATGTCTACGGGAGCTTCTATTCTTGTAGACAGTGTTGGGCCTCCAAGAGCAGAGGTTTGGAGAACAGCAGCAAGTTTCCCTTAAGTGGATCACCCAAGGTTTATCGATCTCAGGGAGGAAGAGGTCAAAGATATCCCTCTCATGCAACCCTGCAACCACAAAGCAAGAAGTCTCTTGTGTCCCCAACACACCTAATAGGTGCACTAGTTCGGCGAAGAGATAGTGAAATACAGGTGGTATGAATAAGTATGAGCAGTAACAACAACACCAGAAAAGTGCTTGCTGGCGTGTAGTTGATGGTGGTAATATTGCGAACAGTACAGAGGCAGTAGAACAGTAAACAAGCAGTAATAGCAGTATTTAGGAACAAGGCCTAGGGATCATACTTTCACTAGTGGACACTCTCAACATTGATCACATAACAGAATAAATAAATAGATGCTAGACTCTACACTCTCTTGTTGGATGATGAACACCACTAACTGTGTAGGATTACACGAACCCTCAATGCCGGAGTTAACAAGCTCCACAATATTCGATGTTCATATTTAAATAACCTTAGAGTGCATGACAGATCAACACAACCAAACCAAGTAGTAACATAGCATGCACACTGTCACCTTCACGCTACGAAAGGAGGCATAGATCACATCAATACCATCATAGCAATAGTTAACTTCATAATCTACAAGAGATCACAATCATAGCCTACGCCAAGTACTACACGATGCACACACTGTCACCATTACACCGTGCAGGAGGAATAAACTACTTTAATAACATCACTAGAGTAGCACACAGATAAATTGTGATACAAAATACGTTGCAATCATAAAGAGATATAAATAAGCACTTCACTATGCCATTCATAACAGTGAATAAGTATTCTGTGAAATATAGCCTAAGAGACCCACACGGTGCACACACTGTCACCTTTACACACGTGGGACAAGGAGTCTCCGGAGATCACATAAGTAAAATCCACTTGACTAGCACAATGACATCTAGATTACAAGCATCATCATATGAATCTCAATCATGTAAGGCAGCTCATGAGATTATTGTATTGAAGTACATAGGAAGAGAGATGAACCATATAGCTACCGGTACAGCCCCGAGCCTCGATGGAGAACTACTCCCTCCTCATGGGAGACAGCAGCGTTGATGAAGATGGCGGTGGTGTCGATGGAGAAGCCTTCCGGGGGCACTTCCCCGTCCCGGCGGCGTGCCGGAACAGAGACTCCTGTCCCCCAGATCTTGGCTTCGCGATGGCGGCGGCTCTGGATGGTTTCTCGTACCGTGGCTTTTTCGTATCGAGGTTTTAGGTCGAGGACCTTTATATAGGCGAAGAGGCGGCGTCAGAGGGTCGAAGAGGCGGTGAGGAGATAGGGGGGCGCGGGCCACCCCCAGGCCGCGCCGACCACCCTCCTGGGGCCCCTGTGGCCCAACTCTGGTCCTTCCCGGGTGTTCTGGAAGCTTCGTGGAAAAATAGGATGCTGGGCGTTGATTTCGTCCGATTCCGAGAATATTTCCTTACTAGGATTTCTGAAACCAAAAACAGCAGAAAACAGGAACTGGCCCTTCGGCATCTCGTCAATAGGTTAGTTCGACATAAAGTATGCATAAAACATGTAGATATCATCAATAATGTGGCATGGAACATAAGAAATTATCGATACGTCGGAGACGTATCAGTAGCTATGCCGAGCATAGTACTCGTCCTTCCAATGAGCGAATAACCATAGACCATGTGCTAGGTATCCGCTGAGGGCTTTTTCTTTTTTCTTGCTGTATTTTCTCCATTGATGCGTCTTTGTGTATTTGTAAACATGATCTATATTGTAAAGCTGCCAACTATATATATTTATATTTTGTCTGGTTTTGATCGTCAAGCCCCCGAGTGTCTTGGTGGCGACGTTCTATATTTTTGTTGCGAGGTTTTCAGGCCAAAGCAATAGAATTTTGATGAGTATACTATTTTTATGGGTGTTAGCCCCTGATTGTCTATTTGGCGAGGTATTCTGTACCAAGGCGAAATATTTTTGTAAGTCTAGTTCATCTATATTGTGTATATCTTGTAACCTTGAAGGCATTTAGCCCCCGAGCATGTCGAAAAACAAGAAATATGTCTCCACTATCTTTATTATATTGCAGCACCGCGAGCCCGCCTCATTAAAAACCTTTCCAGCCCCACTCGGTGCCCTGAAAAGGAAAAGAGTGCGTCTGAAAACTCGCGGGCGTTTCAGTACATTGTATTTTTACAGAGTAGGACTATATTTCGACTCTAAACGTAGAATCGCCTGAGCTGCGCCACGTTCCAGGGGTTTTTCTCGGGAACCCCTGTCTTCTTGTCCTTGATCCTGTATGCACCTCCTTCGATTACTTCTGTGACGACGTAAGGGCCTAGCCATGGCGACTCGAGCTTTTCAGTACTTTTTTGATTTAACCGTAGGACCAAATCTCCCACCTGGAAAGATCTTGGCCTCAACCGTCGACTGTGGTAGTTTTTGAGGTCCTGCTGGTACTTGGTAACTCGTGAAAGTACTTCATCTCGAGCTTCATCGAGTGCATCTACGTTGTCCTCCAAAGCCTTTCTTGAAGTTTCCTCGTCATACTCTGTCACTCTTGGAGAATCATGCTCTATCTCAATTGGTAGTACTGCCTCAGCTCCGTGGACAAGAAAGAACGGAGTTTCTTGTGTCGCCGTATTTGGTGTTGTTCGGATGCTCCATAAAACACTTGGCAATTCTTCTGGCCAGGTATGTCGAGCCTTTTCAAGCGGTCCTAGCAAGCGCTTTTTGATACCGTTGCAGATGATGCCATTGGCTTTCTCGACTTGGCCATTGGTTTGCGGGTGCCTGATGTCTACGGGAGCTTCTATTCTTGTAGACAGTGTTGGGCCTCCAAGAGCAGAGGTTTGTAGAACAGCAGCAAGTTTCCCTTAAGTGGATCACCCAAGGTTTATCGATCTCAGGGAGGAAGAGGTCAAAGATATCCCTCTCATGCAACCCTGCAACCACAAAGCAAGAAGTCTCTTGTGTCCCCAACACACCTAATAGGTGCACTAGTTCGGCGAAGAGATAGTGAAATACAGGTGGTATGAATAAGTATGAGCAGTAGCAACAGCGCCAGAAAAGTGCTTTGCTGTCCAGGACTGGTGTGTGGTTGATGGTGGTAATATGGCAGACAGTACAGGTGCAGTAGAACAGTAAACAAGTAGCGATAGCAGTATTTAGGAACAAGGCCTAGGGATCATACTTTCACTAGTGGACACTCTCAACATTGATCACATAAGAGAATAAATAGATAGATGCTAGACTCTACACTCTCTTGTTGGATGATGAACACCACTAATTGCGTAGGATTACACGAACCCTCAATGCCAGAGTTAACAAGCTCCACAATATTCAATGTTCATATTTAAATAACCTTAGAGTGCAAGATAGATCAACACAACCAAACCAAGTACTAACATAGCATGCACACTGTGACCATCACACTATGAAAGGAGGAATAGATCACATCAATACCATCATAGTAATAGTTAACTTCATTATCTACAAGAGATCACAATCATAGCATAAACCAAGTACTTCATGATGCACACACTGCCAACATTACATCAAGGAGGAGGAATAGACTACTTTAATAACATCACTAGAGTAGCACATAGATGAATTGTGATACAAAACTCATATGAATCTCAATCATGTAAGGCAGCTCATGAGATCATTGTATTGAAGTACATAGGAGAGAGATTAACCACATAGCTACCGGTACAGCCCCGAGCCTCGATGGAGAACTACTCCCTCCTCATGGGAGACAGCAGCGGTGATGAAGATGGCGGCGGAGATGGCAGCGGTGTCGATGGAGGAGCCTTC
The DNA here is from genome assembly GCF_019359855.2 of Lolium perenne. Classification (NCBI taxonomy): domain Eukaryota; kingdom Viridiplantae; phylum Streptophyta; class Magnoliopsida; order Poales; family Poaceae; genus Lolium; species Lolium perenne. Next base: position 18,576,004 of record NC_067249.2, read on the forward strand.
CGGGGGCACTTCCCCGTCCCGGCGGCGTGCCGGAACAGAGACTCCTGTCCCCCAGATCTTGGCTTCGCGATGGCGGCAGCTCTGGATGGTTTCTCGTACCGTGGTTTTTCCGTATCGAGGTTTTAGGTCAGGGACCTTTTTATAGGCGAAGAGGCGGAGTCGGAGGGGCGACGAGGCGATGACACAATAGGGGGGCGTGGCCCAGGCCCTGGCCACGCCACCCTGTCATCTGGGGCCCCTGTGGCCCCCCTCTGGCGGCTTTCGGGTGTTCTGGATGCTTCCGGGGATTCTAAGATGCTGGGCGTTGATTTCGTCCAATTCCGAGAATATTTCCTTACTAGGATTTCTGAAACCAAAAACAGCAGAAAACAGGAACTGGCACTTCGGCATCTCGTCAATAGGTTAGTTCCGGAAAATGCATAAAAACGACATAAAGTCTGCATAAAACATGTAGATATCATCAATAATGTGGCATGGAACATAAGAAATTATCGATACGTCGGAGACATATCAGCATCCCCAAGCTTAGTTTCTGCTCGTCCCGAGCAGGTAAACGATAACAAAGATAATTTCTGGAGTGACATGCCATCATAATCTTGATCATACTATTGTAAGCACATGTAATGAATGCAGCGATCAAAACAATGGTAATGACATGAGTAACCAAATGAACCATATAGCAAAGACTTTTCATGAATAGTACTTTCGAGACAAGCATCAATAAGTCTTGCATAAGAGTTAACTCATAAAGCAATAATTCAAAGTAAAGGTATTGAAGCAACTCAAAGGAAGATTAAGTTTCAGCGGTTGCTTTCAACTTATAACATGTATATCTCATGGATAATTGTCAACATAGAGTAATATAACAAGTGCAATATGCAAGTATGTAGGAATCAATGCAGAGTTCACACAAGTGTTTGCTTCTTGAGATGGAGAGAAATAGGTGAACTGACTCATCATAAAAGTAAAGGAATGGCCCTTCGCAGAGGGAAGCATCAATTGCTATATTTGTGCTAGAGCTTTTATTTTGAAAACATAAATAGAGCATAAAAGTAAAGTTTTGAGAGGTGTTTGTTGTTGTCAACGAATGGTAGTGGGCACTCTAACCCCCTTGCCAGACAAACCTTCAAAGAGTGGCTCCCATTTTATTTTATTTTTGTGTGGCACTCCTTCCAACCTTTCTTTCACAAACCATGGCTAACAAAATCCTCGGGTGCCTGCCAACAATCTCATACCATGAAGGAGTGCCTTTTTATTTTAGTTTTATTATGATGACACTCCTCCCCACCTTTGCTTTCTCAAGCCATGGCTAACCGAATCCTTCGGGTGCCGTCCAACAATCACATACCATGGAGGAGTGTCTATTTAGATTAATTAATTTGGGACTAGGAATCCCATTGCCAGCTCTTTTTGCAAAATTATTGGATAAGCGGATGAAGCCACTAGTCCATTGGTGAAAGTTGCCCAACAAGATTGAAAGATAAACACCACATACTTCCTCATGAGCTATAAAACATTGACACAAATCAGAGGTAATAAATTTTGAATTGTTTAAAGGTAGCACTCAAGCAATTTACTTTGGAATGGCGGAGAAATACCATGTAGTAGGTAGGTATGGTGGACACAAATGGCATAGTGGTTAGCTCAAGGATTTTGGATGCATGAGAAGTATTCCCTCTCGATACAAGGCTTAGGCTAGCAAGGTTATTTGAAACAAACACAAGGATGAACCGGTGCAGCAAAATTCACATAAAAGACATATTGTAAACATCATAAGACTATACACCGTCTTCCTTGTTGTTCAAACTCTTTACTAGAAATTATCTAGACCTTAGAGAGACCAATTATGCAAACCAAATTTTAGCAAGCTCTATGTATTTCTTCATTAATAGGTGAAAAGTATATGATGCAAGAGCTTAAACATGAGCACAACAATTGCCAAGTATCACATTGTTCAAGACATCATACCAATTACTACATGTAGCATTTTCTGTTTCCAACCATATAACAATTAACGAAGCAGTTTCAACCTTCGCCATGAAAATTAAAAGCTAAGAACACATGTGTTCATATGAACCAGCGGAGCGTGTCTCTCTCCCATACAAGCATTTATTTAAACAAAAACAAAAACAAAAGCACACAGACGCTCCAAGTAAAGTACATAAGATGTGACCGAATAAAAATATAGTTTCAAGAGAAGGAGCCTGATAATTTGTCGATGAAGAAGGGGATGCCTTGGGCATCCCCAAGCTTAGATGCTTGAGTCTTCTTGAAATATGCAGGGATGAACCACCGGGGCATCCCCAAGCTTAGAGCTTTCACTCTTCTTGATCATAGTATATCATCCTCCTCTCTTGACCCTTGAAAACTTCCTCCACACCAAACTTGAAACAAACTCATTAGAGGGTTAGTGCATAATAAAAAATTCACATGTTCAGAGGTGACACAATCATTCTTAGCACTTCTGGACATTGCGCAAAGCTACTGGAAGTTAATGGAACAAAGAAATCCATCCAACACAGCAAAAGTGGCAATGCGAAATAAAAGTCAGAATCTGTCAAAACAGAACAGTCCGTAAAGACGAATTTTATTGAGGCACCAGACTTGCTCAAATGAAAATGCTCAAATTGAATGAAAGTTGCGTACATATCTGAGGACCACTCACGTAAATTGGAATAATTTTCTGAGTTACCTACAAAGAATTTAGCCCAGATTCGTGACAGCAAAGAAATCTGTTTCTGCGCAGTAATCCAAATCTAGTATGAACCTTACTATCAACGACTTTACTTGGCACAACAATGCAATAAAATAAGATAAGGAGAGGTTGCTACAGTAGTAACAACTTCCAAAACACAAATATAAAACAAAATTACTGTAGCAAAATAAACACATGGGTTATCTCCCAAGAAGTTCTTTCTTTATAGCCATTAAGATGGGCTCAGCAGTTTTAATGATGTTCTCGCAAGAAATAGTATTTGAAGCAAAAGAGAGCATCAAGAGGCAAATTCAAAACACATTTAAGTCTAACATGCTTCCTATGAAAAGGAATCTTGTAAATAAACAAGTTCATGAAGCATAATGCAACAAGCATAGAAAGATAGAACAAGTGTAGCTTCAAAAATTTCAGCACATAGAGAGGTGTTTTAGTAACATGAAAATTTCTACAACCATATTTTCCTCTCTCATAATAACTTTCAGTAGCAACATGTGCAAACTCAACAATATAACTATCAAATGAAACATTCTTATCATGAGTCTCATGCATAAAATTATTACTCTCCACATAAGCATAATCAATTTTATTAGTTGTAGTGGGAGCAAATTCAACAAAGTAGCTATCATTATTATTCTCATCATCAAATATAGGAGGCATATTATAATCATAATAAGATTTATCCTCCATAACAGATGGAACCAAAAGACTACTATCATTATAATCATCATAAATAGGAGGTAAAGTATCATCAAAGTAAATTTCCTCCTCAATACTTGGGGGACTAAAAAGATCATGCTCATCAAAACCAGCTTCCCCAAGCTTAGAATTTTCCATATCATTAGCAACAATGGTGTTCAAAGTGTTCATACTAATATGTTTCATGGGTTTTTTAATTTTCGGATCAAACCATCCATGTCTTAAATCAGGAAATAGAATAAAAAGCTCATTATTGTCCATTATGCCTTACTAGTGTAAACAAGAAACAAAAAGATGCAATTGCAGGATATAAAGGAAATAGCTTCGAGCACACACACAATGGCGCCAGAAAAGTACTGTTACCTGGAACCGGAGTATGAGTGCCTTTTACCTTTCCTCCCCGGCAACGGCGCCAGAAAAGTGCTTGATGTCTACGGGAGCTTCTATTCTTGTAGACAGTGTTGGGCCTCCAAGAGCAGAGGTTTGTAGAACAGCAGCAAGTTTCCCTTAAGTGGATCACCCAAGGTTTATCGATCTCAGGGAGGAAGAGGTCAAAGATATCCCTCTCATGCAACCCTGCAACCACAAAGCAAGAAGTCTCTTGTGTCCCCAACACACCTAATAGGTGCACTAGTTCGGCGAAGAGATAGTGAAATACAGGTGGTATGAATAAGTATGAGCAGTAGCAACAGCGCCAGAAAAGTGCTTTGTTGTCCAGGACTGGCGTGTGGTTGATGGTGGTAATATGGCAAACAGTACAGATGCAGTAGAACAGTAAACATGTAGCGATAGCAGTATTTAGGAACAAGGCCTAGGGATCATACTTTCACTAGTGGACACTCTCAACATTGATCACATAACAGAATAAATAGATAGATGCTAGACTCTACACTCTCTTGTTGGATGATGAACACCACTAATTGCGTAGGATTACACGAACCCTCAATGCCGGAGTTAACAAGCTCCACAATATTCAACGTTCATATTTAAATAACCTTAGAGTGCAAGATTGATCAACACAACCAAACCAAGTACTAACATAGCATGCACACTGTGACCATCACACTATGAAAGGAGGAATAGATCACATCAATACCATCATAGTAATAGTTAACTTCATTATCTACAAGAGATCACAATCATAGCATAAACCAAGTACTTCATGATGCACACACTGCCAACATTACATCATGGAGGAGGAATAGACTGCTTTAATAACATCACTAGAGTAGCACATAGATGAATTGTGATACAAAACTCATATGAATCTCAATCATGTAAGGCAGCTCATGAGATCATTGTATTGAAGTACATAGGAGAGAGATTAACCACATAGCTACCGGTACAGCCCCGAGCCTCGATGGAGAACTACTCCCTCCTCATGGGAGACAGCAGCGGTGATGAAGATGGCGGTGGAGATGGCAGCGGTGTCGATGGAGGAGCCTTCCGGGGGCACTTCCCTGTCCCGGCGGCGTGCCGGAACAGAGACTCCTGTCCCCCAGATCTTGGCTTCGCGATGGCGGCGGCTCTGGATGGTTTCTCGTACCGTGGTTTTTCCGTATCGAGGTTTTAGGTCAGGGACCTTTTTATAGGCGAAGAGGCGGAGTCGGAGGGGCGACGAGGCGATGACACAATAGGGGGGCGCGGCCCAGGCCCTGGCCGCGCCCCCCTCTGGCGGCTCTCGGGTGTTCTGGATGCTTCCGGGGATTCTAAGATGCTGGGCGTTGATTTCGTCCAATTCCGAGAATATTTCCTTACTAGGATTTCTGAAACCAAAAACAGCAGAAAACAGGAACTGGCACTTCGGCATCTCGTCAATAGGTTAGTTCCGGAAAACGCATAAAAACCACATAAAGTCTGCATAAAACATGTAGATATCATCAATAATGTGGCATGGAACATAAGAGATTATCGATACATCGGAGACGTATCAGTGCCCAACTGACGCAAAGTGCAATTTAATGCCTACTTCTGCGCAGTACTCCTTGAATTCCTTGGACGTAAAGTTACTGCCATTGTCTGTGACGATGCTGTGAGGTACCCCAAACCGGAAAACGATGCCCTTTACGAATTTGACTGCTGATTCTCCATCTGGTGAATTTATCGGCTTTGCTTCTATCCACTTGGTGAACTTATCGACAGCAACCAACATGTACTCGTATCCTCCTGGCGAAGCTTTATGCAATTTCCCACCATATCGAGTCCCCATTGGGCAAACGGCCAAGACAATGGTATTGGCATCAGCTCTGCCGCCGGAGAGTGGGGTTTTGCGGCAAATCTTTGGCACGCATCATAGGTTCGTACAATCTCTTTTGCGTCCTCAATCGTTGACAACCAGTAAAATCCAGCCCGAAAAACCTTAGCTGCGATAGCTCGACTGCTTGCGTGGTGACCGCATATTCCTTCGTGTACGTCTTTTAGGATTTTCCTTCCTTCTTCGGGTGTAACGCATCTTTGCAACACGCCCGAAATACTTCGTTTGTATAGTTCCCCTTTGACCACTGTGAAGGCTTTGGATCGTCGAATAACTCGCCTTGCTTCAACTGGGTCTTCGGGTATTTCTTTCCTTAGGATATACGATATGTACGCTTGCATCCATGGAACTTCTACCATCATCACCAGCTCTTGGTCCTCTTCTTCGTCTGGAACTTCTTTGAGAGGCGCCGACGTTTTCTCCTCCCTCGTTTTCTTCTGTGCCTTCTTTGGCTTTGTGGATCTCTCAGCTATTTCTTCCCAAAACACTCCTGGTGGTATTGCAAGGCACTGCGACCCGATGTTTGCAAGAACATCGGCTTCGTCGTTGCTTAGCCTGCTGATGTGATTTACTTCGCATCCATCAAACAGCTTCTCGAGTTTATTGTATACCTCCTTGTATGCCACCATACTGTCGTTGACTGCGTCACATTGGTTCATAACCTGCTGAGCTACCAATTGTGAGTCGCCAAAGATCTTTAGTCGAGTTGCGCCGCAAGCTTTCGCCATCTTCATCCCGTGTATAAGGGCTTCATATTCTGCTTCATTGTTAGATGCGTTTGGGAAAGTCATCCGTAGGACGTACTTTAATTTGTCGCCTTCAGGTGATATAAGTATCACCCCTGCACCAGCTCCTTCTACTCTCTTGGATCCATCGAAGTTCATGGTCCAGGTTCTCGATAAATCTGGGGGTCCTGTATTTTGTAGTTCCATCCACTCTGCAATGAAATCTGGCAAAATTTGCGACTTGATTGCTTTTCTTTTTTCATACGTGATGTCCCGAGGAGAGAGTTCTATTCCCCAAAGGGAGACACGTCCTGTGGCTTCTGGATTGTTCAGTATATGCGATAGAGGTGCTTCATTGACCACTATGATCGGGTGTGCCGAAAAATAGTGGCGCAATTTTCTTGCTGTCGTGAATACTCCATATGCTAATTTCTGGTACTGCGGGTACCGCTGTTTTGAAGGAGATAAGACTTCACTAATAAAATATACCGGCCTTTGCACTCCATGGAGTTTTCCTTCTTCTTCTCTTTCAACGACTAGAACCGTGCTAACCACCTGGGGTGTGGCTGCGATGTATAGCAGGAGAGGTTCCTTCTCTTTCGACGCCACCAGGATCGGTGGTGTCGAAATTGTACGCTTCAAATCCTCGAAGGCTCTATCAGCCTCTTCGTTCCACTGGAATTTCTCCCCTTGCTTGATTAGAGCATAGAACGGTAATGCTTTTTCTCCCAGCCTGGCGACAAATCTGCTTAAAGCTGTGACTCGCCCCGTTAGCTGCTGTATTTCTTTCAACTTTGTTGGCTTCCTCATTGTTACGATAGCTTGTATTTTATCGGGATTTGCTTCAATCCCTCTTGCTGAGACTAGAAATCCAAGAAGTTCTCCTGCCGGGACGCCGAAGGAACACTTCGTCGGGTTCAATTTGAGGCAGAATTTATCGAGGTTGTCGAAAGTTTCCTTCAAATCCTCGATTAGCGTTGTCCCCTTCTTTGATGTTATAACGACATCATCGATGTACACTTGTACGTTTTTCCCAATCTGTGTCGCCAAGCACTTCTGCATCATCCTCTGGTAAGTTGCTCCCGCGTTTTTCAGACCAAAGGGCATTGTTCTATAGCAAAACACGCCGTAAGGTGTGATGAACACTGTTTTGACTTCATCTTCTTCTTTCAATCTGATCTGGTTATAACCAGAATATGCGTCCAAGAAGGAAAGACGTTCACATCCTGCCGCGGAGTCGATAATTTGGTCGATCCTCGGGAGGGGAAATTGATCCTTTGGACAATGTTTGTTGAGACACGTAAAGTCGACGCACATGCGAAGGACTTTAGTGTTTTTCTTCGGCACCAACACTGGGTTTGCTACCCATGTGGCCTCTGTATGCATCTCTTTTATAAAACCAGCTTCTCGTAGTCGATCTATTTCTGACAGCATAGCTTTGCGGTTTGGCTCCGAAAAACGCCGCAAAGGTTGTTTGATTGGTCTCGCTAGTGGATCCAAATTTAGGTGGTGCTCGGCAAGTTCCCTGGGTACTCCTGGCATGTCAGCTGGACACCATGCGAAGATTTTCCAGTTCTCACGGAGGAACTCGATGAGCGCGCTTTCCTATGCGAGGTCCATGTCGTTTGCGATGGATGTCGTCTTTTTCGGGTCTGTCGGGTGAATCTGCACCTCCTTAGAATTTTTCTCAGTGTTGAAAGTCGATTCTTTATTTGGCCTTCCAACATCTGGTAGCACGTCGTAGTCAGTCGTGAGTCTTGACGCCATATACTCTGCTTGCATCCCGAAAGTTTCTGACAGTCGATAAAAATCCTTATCACACTTATCGGCTAGGGCAAAGCTTCCTTTGACTGTGATTGGTCCCTTAGGTCCAGGCATTCTCCACAACAGGTACGTGTAATGTGGTACTGCCATAAACCTAGCGTATGCTGGTCGTCCCAACAAAGCGTGATACTGTGATGGGAAATCTACGACTTCAAACTCCAGCCTCTCGATTCTGTAGTTTTCTCGGGTCCCAAACTGAACATCGAGATTAATCTTCCCCAACGGGTAACTTGGCTGCTCTGGTGTGATACCGTGGAACCTCGTGTCTGTTGGTTTCAGGTTTGCTAAGGATATGTTCATCTTCCTTAATGTATCTGCATACATAAGGTTTAAACTACTGTCGCCGTCTATGAACACTCGAGATACGTCAAATCCTGCAATTACTGCTGGTAAGATGAGTGTTGATTGCCCTGGTCGAGGAACTTGCTGTGGATGATCTGCGATTGTGAAGCCAATATCTTGTCCTGACCAATTAAGATACTCGACTGTTGGTGGAGGCATCTTCTCTGCCATGAACACCTGTCGCGAGATTACTTTCTGAGCTCTATTGGATGGCCTGCCTTTCTGAATCATCGAGACCGCTCCATTGGAATTTGGATCTACATAAGGCGGTGGTGCAGGTGCTGCCGCAATTCTGAGCTGATGTCGATTATCGTCCGTAATTGCGGGAGGGGGTGGTAGGTGAATCTCACTCCTGGGTTCTCGAGGATTTCTATGTGCTGCCTGAGCATTGGCATGCCCTGCCCACCTTAGCATTGCCTGGAAATTTCGACAATCCTTCTGCAGATGTCCTGACTGTCTTTTTCCGTTGCTATCGAGGAAAAAATGCATCTGACACAGCCCGTTCATCATCTCTTCGGGAGACACGAAAGGCCTCTGGAACCTTGGCCCGCTATTTTGCCTATTATTTCGAGAATCATCTCTATTGTCACCTCGTTGCTCATTGCTTCTCTGGTAATCATCTCTGTTGTTTCCTCCGGCGCTTGCTCGGAAGCCAGCCGAGATTTGTCCTGGAGCATCATAGCTCGAGTACTGTCGAGGAAATCGTCGCCTTGGTTGATAATTTCGACCGTGGTCTTCCTCTGACGACCTATGCCGTTTGTTGTGAACAGCATCTTCTCCATCTGCCCATCTTTTTGCTATTTCCATTAGTGCGGATACTGTCTTTGGATTGGTCCTCCCCAAGTCCTCGACAAAATCTCCACGCCTGATTCCTGCGACGAACGCATCTATTGCTCTCTCGTCAGATATGTTTTCTGCCGAGTTTTTGATGATATTCCACCTTTGGATATACTTTCTCATTGGCTCGTCTGGCTTTTGTCGGCACGCCCTCAGTTCCTCTAATGACGCAGGTTTTTTGCATGTGGACCGGAAGTTCTTGACGAACACGTCCTCGAAGCTATCCCAACTGTCGATAGATCCTGGAGGAAGTTTCTTTATCCAAGATCGCGCGGCTCCACTCAAATGCACCTGGATGCTTTGCATAGCTGTTGCTCTGGTTCCTCCTGTGAGCTTCACTGTCTTGAGATAATCAACTAGCCAATCCTCTGGATCTTGAAGGCCGTCGAATTTCTTGATGTTATCAGGCAACTTGAATCCCGAAGGGACTCGAGTTTTTCGGACTCTTCTCGTGAAGCATGGCAGACCGCACATATCCTCGTCGTTTGGCTCTGGGGAATGCCGATGTTCCCTTCTGCTTTGTCGCACTCTGTCGACCCTTGCTTGTGCTGCCGTGTCCCTTGATCCACTTGGTCCTTCGGGAGCTGCTGTTGTTGCTGCCGCAGGTCGTGGACTATTTTGCCTTGCTGCTCCTTCGGGAGATGTTGATGCAAACGCCATTTCCATGGCTCCAACTCCTGCCATTGCCATGTTATACAATGCCTCCCTTGGATCTCCTGGGGGTGGCCTAGATGCAAGGATGAAAGCTTGTGTCGCCATATACCCAGCTTCTGGTGTCTTAGGGATGATGTTCCCTCTCGTGTCTATCGACATAAAAGACATGTCGAGGTTTTGAACCAAGTGCTCTCTTTCTCCTTCAGGTACGTTTTGTAACCTTGATCTTGCTCTGTTCCGAGCTTCCCTGTGGCTATCACCCGAAGTTCTAGATTGTCGACTCAGCTCTGCCCTTCGCCTACTTGATGCAGAGGCTGCCTCCCTTCTTCTGTTTAAAGCAGCTGTCTGTTTTTCCAATTCCCTTGCAGCTCGTGCGAGCCTATATTGATATGCTTGTAACTTTTCTGGCATGGCTGTGGTAGCCATTGGTTCTGAACCATCCATAGCTCTTGCGGCTCTATCCCATGCTGCTTGTGGAAGTTGAACTCTATCTCGTGGCTGTGACCCGATATATTTGTTGCCTAGGCCACGTCGCAAATCAGAGGGATCAACGTATGGATTTCCCAAATCGTCAAAAGCCTCCGATGTTTCCTCTTGATCATGGCTTGGCTCTCCGATGACATAAATCTGATGATATTTTGCATTCAGATCTATGCTGGGTTTGGTGACACCATCATGAAGATTGGTGAAGACCTTGCCCACTCTAGTGGATTTGTCGATGAAGTTGAAGCTGTCGACACTGCTCGAGCCATCGCTTATATAGGAGTCCGCAGATGACTCGAAGGACATGTCGCTGAAGATCTTGGCGAGCTTTTCGCTTGCCCTGGTGCTGATGAAGCATGGCGATGAAGTCTCCTCTTCGCCTGACTCAGTCGACGATATTGAGTTCGAAAAATCGGAATCGACCGCCGAAAATCCCGACGAGATCGGAACTTCGAGACGATACGTTCCCTCTTTCTAGACGCGAAAGTGGAATCTTCCGAACGTCATCTCCATAGGCTCCTCCAGATACGCATATGCATCCAAACGGGAGGGCGGGTGAGGAACAAAATCGACAAGACCAGTTGCGATCTGTTTACCTCGATCCATTGCGTTGCTTGCTGTTGATGAAGTCGACGATCTTGAACGTGCCATCGAGACCAGATCCTTGACGCCTCTAATTCCCACAGACGGTGCCAATTGACAAGGGATTAACTTGTCAATGCCTACGGGTTGTAGACTAGGGTTTCGTTGGAAGTAGAGGGCAAGTAGATCTCGAAGGTTTCAGCCGAAAAGTACTCGATGATTATGAAAACTAGGGTTTGAGAGACAATGATTCGATGCTTTCTTTGTCCCTCGACTCCCCCTTATATAGGAGGTGGAGCCGAGGGATTCGTGTTGTACAAGTTACAGAGTCCGGGAAGGTTTACAACTCATCCCGCAAGATCACAAACACCACCTCTATTACAATTCTAACTTTCCTTAATATCAACTTGGGCTTCCGAATCTTCATATTCTTCGGGTCGTGGGCCTTCAGTAAACCCAGGGTATTATCTTCGGCAGGCCCATTGGGGATGCCTATGTCACTAATGGAGTTTTTCTTAAGCAGGTATCTTCCCAAAAGCGGGTGTTTCTACCATTACCCACTTTAAAGGATCCTCTAAAAAAACTCCCTTTTCACCTCCATCAACCCCTTCCAGAAGGGAGAGTCGGTAGGCTTAGCCTGTACCTCAGATAGGGTCTTCTGTCTTAGGTATTTGTTATGTAGCAACTCTTGCCACACCCCTTCTTCATTCAAAAGTTTAAAGAGCCATTTACTCAATAAACATTTATCTTTAATTTCTAGCACTTCAATACCTAAGCCCCCTTGATCTTTTGGTCGGCACACAATGTTCCATCTAGTCAGTCTATATTTTCTCTTATTCTCATCTGACTGCCAAAAGAATCTAGATCTATAGAAATCTAAACATTTCCTTACCCCAACAGGTATTTGCAGAAAAGATAACATAAACATAGGCAAACTAGTTAATACTAAATTAATAAGGACTAACCTATCACCATAGGATAGTAATTTCCCTTTCCAGCATCCCAATTTGCTCTCAAATCGGGTTTCCACCGGATACCAATCAGAATTTCTAAGTTTTCTGTAATGGATAGGAATACCCAAGTATCTGAAAGGAAGTGATCCAGCATCACAACCAAAGATCTGTCTGTATTGTTCTTCCTCATCCTTGGCTTTTCCAAAACAAAAAATCTCACTTTTATGAAAATTAATCTTAAGTCTAGATAGCTCTTCAAAGAGACAAAGAATTAATTTCATATTAACAGCCTTTTGAATGTCATGTTCCAAGAAAATAATTGTATCATCGGCATATTGTAATATCGAAAGCCCACCCTCAACAAGATGGGGGATGAGTCCTCCTACTTGACCGTCATGTTTTGCTCTCTCAATTAGGATGGCAAGCATGTCTACTAAAATATTAAAAATAATTGGGGATAGAGGGTGTGGTGACCCGGCATACCACTGCATGGTGTAGTATGCAAGTCTGATATAACACCAATGAAACACCGTTCCACTAGTATTATATCGCTCAGAGTGGTACAACAGAAACATATGCGGGTCCAAGGCATGTCTATAGAATTACATACAGACTCTGTTACATAAGATCAGCACAGCCTCCTACTTTACAATGAGGTAAATCTGCAACTAAACTCCAGAAGAACGACTCGTAGTCTAATCCTAACACGAACTCTATTTGTAGAGTATTTAACTAACTACAGAGGCTAAGAATAGATTCTAGCTAAATAGGAGCTAGGTCGAGGAAGCTAGTTCCCTTCTATGGCTAAACTAGGTCTTCTCCTTGTTGGATGTGGTATATGACTCCTCCGATGTTGTCCCTGTCTCTTGAAGTAGTTGTTAACTCCTCGGTCTTCGAGTTGCTCTGTAGATCCTCCTTCGATGCCTCCATATCTAAGCAGGGGATTTAAGAGTGGGATGAGTACGAGCGTACTCAACAAGTTCATTATAGGAAAGAGCTGTTTAATGCACTAGCTACGGCATTAGACTAGAAAGTCTAATACCAATGCAGGTTTTCATAATCATTTCTTCAAAAGGTTGATTTTATTCAGAAGAACTATGTCCGTCAGCCTTCACCGGTTTACTAGAACTTCATGCAGCTCCTTTCCGGCCGCGTTCGCAGTTCCTTATCCCGGAACAGGGAGTGACAGGTCACGGTTCTTTACACTCTGCAGAGGTGTGTTGCTTTACCCATAAGAGATCTTAACCTTGGTGCCAACCGAGTTGTAGGCTCGTCCACACTTCCTTTGGTGTGAGGCCCGGTATAAGGTCTAGCCAATCATGTTCCTCCGCTACCTCGAACACCCACCCTTTGTTGCATGCCCCGACCCTGGGTCCTCGCCGGTCCCATTATTCCCACTCACGGGTGGACCCCGACCACGACGACAGTTTGGGATCGAACCAAACTCCTTCGCCGGTAGCTGCAACCCATCATAGACCGCAATACCGTGGGGACTTAAGGCTTCCCCAGCCAACCGCTTGCACTTCGAGCGACAAGTGTCTACGGACTATGCCATGGGGACTTAAGGCTTCCCCAGCCAACCGCTTGCCCTGACAGATACAAGTGTCTACGGTAAAGCGCATCCGTTGATGAACGAGAGGTGGAAACACTTTTGACTACTCCGTCCCACTCCGGATCTTATGGTTAACACGGGTATTACGGCACAAGAATCACTGGCGACATTTGTTGTTTAATCCTAGATAGATATAAGCCCGTGCAATGGAACCTCCACCATATCAACACAATCCATGGTTCCATTGCCCACCACATAGTCATATTCATAGTTATGAAAGTAGTGGTTTTGATTTTTATGCAATAGTGATAACCATAATACTTTGCAAGTAATTTGATAGAAATACACAAATGACATGAGCAAGTGATGAACTTGCCTTTCTTGACTGCAAGATTATGCAGGCAAGGTCTTCGATACGTGATAACTCCAAATTCTGAAATAGCATCATCGTCCGGTAAGGACGATGTTTAAAAGATTGGCAAGGATGCAATAATGCATAAGAATGAGATGCAATCGCTCTAAGCGTGACCTAACCCCGATGATTTAGGATCAGTGAGTTGTAATGATTAGTTTAGGGTGTGTTGCACTTTTAGAGTGATTCACATGCAAGGTTCTTACTCGGGTGTGATTTACTTGGTATTATAAACAGGTAGATAATAAAGCATAATAATCAATTGAGCACACAAAGAATGATAATTGGCATAATGTTATCAAGTAAAGAACAGTGGTCAGTTTTAGTACTATATGGCATGGTTAATGATTGATTATCATATACTTCAAAAGAATAACTTTTGAAGAACATGTTCTTAGATAAAGAACAAGTATGGTAATTAGGTTGGGTTTCTATGGTTGACTATGGTTTCAGGTAGTTGCTGGAGTAAATATTAGATGGATCCCAACAAAGTTGGATTCATCAACACCTAGGGCTTGTAAGGTTAAGATAAGCCTAGGTATCCTAAGCAACTCATTATACAGGTTGTTGTCAAGGTTGGTTTATCTTGCTAGTGATAGCTGGCTAGGGTTTATAGGTCCTTATAAGCAGGGTTGGTGATGATTCCTTATTTTCTTCAAAAGAATAACTTTTGAAGAACATACTTCTTAAATAATAAGAAGTATTGCAATTAAGGTTGAGGTTGTCTTGTATTAGCCATTGGATTCACTAAGTAAGGAATGGTGATTTCCTAAATAGGATGTTAATAATTATCTCACACTAATAGTGTTTAGTGTGTATGGGATATGATGTCAATATTAGCATGGTTGCTATTGGAGTTCATCACAATGGTGTGATGCTAGTTAAGGTTAATTAAGGATGAGATCCTTGTGATAGGAACTAGGTTTGATTAAGATGAACACATGGGATGCTAATTAGTAGTGATAGGGTTCCCATATGTTATGTGGATTTGAACAAGCATTTAGTTGCTAAGTATGAATCTATGGTTACTAATGAAGTAACATGATCACATGTTACTTAGGGTTCATGTTTGGGAATAATTTAGGGTTCATATGAAGTAGTGGAGCTAAGGTTCCTAATTGAATTAGGGTTTTAGGGTTTCACATGAAATGATGAATTCCTGTTTTCCTACCATATGGAACTAGGGTTTTCTAATTACCCTATAATTCTATGATTAATAACTTCAATTTAAAGTTGAAGTTATTAATAATTTGGGAATAAAAATAATATTGAATTTGGCATTTTATTATTTTAAACAATTAATAATTAGGTAATTATTAATTAGGGTTTAAATCTCACTAATAATGATTTAACAAATGATAAATAAAGAAAATTCGTTTTCATGTTTTTCTTTATTTATTTATTGGTTTTTTATTTAATTTGGAAGATTTTCCTAATTATTGAATTTTAATAGCATTTAAAATTAGAATTAAAGTCTTAACTAACAAGTATTAAATAAGTGAATTTTTATTAAAAATAAAAATTTCATTTTATATTTTTATTGGATAGAGTTTTTCTTTATAAGAATTTTGATATCTTATGTTTATTTTTATGAGCTATACTGGATTTTCTACAATTTGTCAAAGTTGCAGCAAATTTCTGAAATTTGGAATTTAAAACGAATTGGCTAAAGACACCCGGGCTAGTGTTACCCAGAGTCCCTGACGAGTGGGCCACGGGTCCATGTCAGCAGCCACGTCGATTTTGACTGGTCAAAATCGATGACTGGGCAGAGGAGCACCTCGCCGGCGGCCAGACTACCACGAAGCCGGCGATGTAGTGCATCCCCCGATGCGTGGCTATGCTCTATCGATTCAGCGCGACGAACGGAACCAAATGGTGGTGGCGCCGCCCCAAATAGGTCACCGGAGCATGCTCGGCGGTGAGGTACCGCGGCGGTGCACTCCGGCCACCAAGCTACTGCTAGCTATGTGCTTCAATAACTCAAAATAATGGGCTCCAGAGATGTGCAAGATCGACCTGAGGCTGTTGGTGGGCTCGGTGAAGCTCAGGGAGGCTTGGTTCACCGGAATTTGCAGCTGCCGGCGCCGGGGAAGACAACCTGGCACCGTCAATTGGAGGCTTGTTAGCTCGATTCCTCGCACACGGTGACCATGTCGAGGATGGTGATTCCAACGGTGGTCATGGCGAGGCTCGGGGAGGTCCCTACCGGCGGCGATGGTCGGAGTCCGGCTCGGTGAGGGTTTCGGTTTGGGGAAAAATCAGAGAGAGGAGGAAGAACTTCGGGAGCTAGGGTTCGCCGCGATATTTATACGGAGCCTAAACGTGCCTTGTCACGCCGACGGTCGAGGAGATGGCGCCAGCGCGAGGGGAAGCGGAGCATGGCGTCTCGCTGGCCTCCCGTACACGAAGAGGATGAGGATGAGCCTCTCCTCCGATATTTGATCGAAGGGGTACGTGGGCTGCTCCTGGGTGGTGGCTTGGGCCGTGTTGCTAGGCTGCTGCTGGGCTGCTGCGTGGGCTGTCCGGTCAGGTGAGGCAGGTAAGCCTCCTCTTCTATCTTTTTTTTTCTTCTTTTCTTTTCTGTTTTATAATTCTATTTTATATTTATTATTTAAGTTCATTTATGAATTCAATACTGTTTGTAAATAATTTGTAATGATGCTCATTTATTCAAGATTTAGTTTACTGACTATTGTTTCCTTGTTCTATTTTGAATTCATATTCTATATTGAATTACTTGCATATTTGTGAATGTAATTAAAATAACATTTGGACCTAATCTTATATTTTTTTACTTTAATTCTCTTTTTATTATGCAATCAATTCTATTTAGAATGATGAGAGTTGATACTTTCATCTCAAAGTATTTCAGAGTTTGTTACTATGTCTTGGTTTCCATTTGAGGAATTAGTCACTGACATTTCATGTGAACAACATTTTCTTAGGATTTTGTAGGTTTGATATTAATCCAAATTCAAGGTTAGTATTAGTTCTATATTTTAAATATAACTTAAAATCCTAGAGTATGCATTATTCTTCTCAAGGTTGGGCTTTATTTACAGAGATAAGTGGTTGATCACCACCCATGGATTTAATTATGAGTTTAAGCACTAGATGTTTCTTAGGGTTATTTTGTGAAGCATAGAATTCAGCTAATGAGCAATTCTTAGGGTTATAATGATATTTACCTAATGGCAATTGGTTTGAATCTCAATTATGGCCTAGGTTCATATTATGATCACCATAGTGATGCATAAACTAGGGTTGAGATAAAATTCTAGTTTATAGAATTAGGATGACATCATATTGCATGTGCTAGGGTTTAATTTTCCCCAACCATGATAAGGTGGTGACTTGCTTCATATCTTATGTGCTTCCCAAATTACTAAGGTTTTGAGAATGGGTTTTATCTTCTACCAATTTAACTTCTATTATTATCTTCAATTTATCATTAAAGTAACTACATTGGTTATAGTTCTTTTTATAGTTAACTTTGGTCATATGGATATATGGTTTCTCACCATATAAAGCATAGAGTTTAACTCTAAGGTTTTCTTAGGTTGTTTAATTTCTGAAGTATGGATATGGTAGGATTGTACTTATGATCACCAAGTGGTTCACAAGTAAAAGGTTGGGATATAAGTCTAGGGTTGCTTACTAGTTACCTCCCTATGATTTCATGTGGTGAATGATACCTACTTATTCTATTGGGGTTTAGATTATCCTCACATACCTCAAGGGCATGATCATGGATTAGGCATGATCATCTTGTTCTTAACATTTTTACCTCAAGTTCTTAGGGTTTATGATCATCACTCAATTTATAATGATCAAGGTTTGGATTCCTAGGGATCTCTCACTAAATGGGTTCTCACTTCCATGATCAAGCATTGTCTAGATCAATCAAGGTATAGCACTTCTAATTTACCTTCTTGTATGGGTCTACTATGATTGTCTCTTTAGTTTATATCCCAGGAGAATGCCTGAGATATTATGTTAGGGTTCTACTTAATCAATGATGATATTATCATCTGGGTATATGGGTAGTTCTCTCCCTCAAACTCAAGTGTTGCCTCAACTAACTTGAGTGTAACACCATAATTGATCTCTCTTATATAAGAATGGATTATTCTAGTTTATGGTGTACTCCTAATACTCTAGTTCAATGGTTGTCCTTTATTCTTAAATAGATAAAGCTATGTTTTGTATGATTGGTCTCTCTCATTTTGGAAAGGACTTTAATACTAACTTAAGGTTAGGCTCCATAGGGATTGATGTGATTATCAATATCTATGTTTAACATAACTGGTTTCTCTCTCTAGGAATGTCTTGAATAATATCCTAGGGTTCCTCTTAAAGATGATGATTTGAATACTTGGATGTATATCCAAGGTTTAGCTCAAGGTTTGTTATTGCTTCTCTAATAATTATAATAGAACTCTCACCTCTCTAGGTTTGATGCTTAACTATTTGGAATAGAGAAGAATATATATTTTTAGGGTTGATCTCCTTGTCTTGCTTCCAAGATTAAAGTAGAATGGATATCATAAGGTCTATGATAAGAGCATAGATTAGTTTAAGACATGGGGAAGATAAGTCAATAATGTTTTCTCCATTTTATTGTTACTTGGTTTGCAATTGAATTGATGTTCATATGCTATGACAAGGATTACCTTATTATAATCTTTTATAAGATCAAGCAATTGATCATTGAGTAAAGTGTTGTTGTGTTGATTATTAGTTCCATTTGATCTAACCCCTTAGATCAAATCATCTCTACCCAAAACAAGGTTTTAGCAAAGTCACATTGAGGTTTATAGCGCTTGACTTGATGAGCTACTTCAATTCCACCAAGATCAAGTGAAACTTCAGTTACTGTGACTGTTTTACTTTAAACCGCGAAAATTCCCCAGATTTTCTATGCATGAATGCAATGCACACATCTGTTTCCTCTATTTTTGTAACCCCATTACCTGGGATATTACAGTCTCTACCCCTTAAACTAAACTTCATCCTCGAAGTTTGATATCTCTCACGTTTCGGAGTGTGGATCTGACTTATGCAGACTACATCTTTTCTCAAACTCCTTGGTGATCTCACTGGATATAATTGAATATATCCCTTGTCCAGATTCTTTCTGGAATCCATTAAGGTTTGTCTCTGAACCATGGTTCTTACTTTGATTCTTTGATTTCTTCCAACTCTATACGCTTGTTTCTTTTCTCATTGAAGATTCAATGATTGAGACTTCTTCTAGTGCTGCTAGTCTTAACTGAAGACTAATTGGATAAAATACTCCTAATTGGTGAATAGGTCTTCGTTGTCCCTTACTACCAAAACTGCAGTAATGATACTTGTTAAGGTACTTAACATGGAAATAATCATGATGGTTCATTCCTCTAAGAATGGATTAGACTCATTTATTCCATCCAATCATGGTTTATAATTGATACTTATAACTATTTTGGATTATTTAGGTTCCATGAAAGGAATCTTTTAACTAGTCTTTGGTTTTGGTATGTTCAATCTTCTTCGGTCTTTGGCCTTCTTGAGCTTTATTGGTCTACGGTATTTCCTTCTTCCAACTTCATTATACTTAGCTTACTTGAGCTTCCGTACTTCTGAGTAAATTTTACTCACTTTCTCAAGTTATAGTCCACTTCTTACTTCCTCGAGGTATGAACCTCGGCTTCTGGTCTGACATCCTTCTGAAAGTTTTGTTCAACAATCTTATGAAAATAAGATCGAATTTCCTCTCAGTTCAGACCTTCTGCTTCTATATAGCTTAAAATATTGAGTTACTGTACATCCAACTCAATCTTTACTCTACCCCTTAGAGTTTTCTTATGGTCTTCAACTCCTTTCTCTTCCAACCATAGAACTTATGGTTAGAATATTGGTCTAGGTGTAGCTTATGGTTTATATTCTTCTAAGGTCTCGCGAAGAATATCTGTGGTGTATCCACTCAATTGTGGACATCCAATGCGAATCCTTGGATTAAATGATTATAGGTCATTGTTATTTGGCTAACAAAGTTTTATTTGTTCACAACTTCTTGATACAAATAGTCCAATTACGGACTACTTGATACCAATTGGGGCTATTCGTTATCTAAAAAATGGGTTCTAGTATAGGTTCTGATCAACTGGACGAGACACCTTCTACTTTATCTCGCAGAATTGATCTTATACCATCTGGGGTCTTCTAATACCAATTATGGTCTTCTTATATCTGCTATGGTTTCAAATATCATCTTCCTTCATTTAGGGTTTAATTTGCAAGAAAACCACGAGCTGACACTATGAATATAGTATCCTAAGTGATTTCCCATGCATTCCCTCTTCTATGTTGATTATGGATCTGCTTCAGCTTCACCATAATCACCATATTTCTCACCTTCATGCTCTTTATGGACTAAAGTACTCCTCTATTGAGGTAAAGCATGAGTTTTGATTGGTACTTCCTTCTGAAAATTGTGGTTGCTTCCCACAACTTTGTTTCCTTTTTCTGATGAACCTTCATCTTGTCTTCGGAATCTTCCAGAATTCGTCGCTTCCTCACACGAATACTATTACCCTCTAAATCTATAGCATCAAGTAAGAGCTTGATATTGCAACATGCATTTGCATATCAAAGTCAAACTTCATGTATGGATCTAGTCAAACAATGAAAATCCAAATAAAATCCAAGAAGATTCAGCTTTGTGCTTATAATACACATCATCATAAGCCTGAATATAATAGTTGAGTAAGACATCTCTAAACATCAGGCTCTGATGTGTAGTATATAACACCACATAAGATAGGTTTATATTGTGATACATAGCACGACTATAGGAGACTCTACTATTTGTCTCAACATTTACCTTAATTGCACATTTGCAATGAGATAAACTTGAAACAAAGTGGTTTGGGATGGTTATGGTTAACCTAATTTTCTCTGGATGTACTACTTAACTTCCATTTTGTTGAGGACTACCTCACATGGTATGTCTAGGTTCTAAAATTGATACTCTAAACACTTAACTATGGAAATATAACTCATATACTTCCATATGTTCTATTATAAGACTATGGTCATGATGTGCTTGGCACAGTTCCCATGGTTTTTGAAACATATATCTTGGACTATTGTTTAACACTTGACTTCTTATTGTACTCCTCCTAAATACTTTAGATGTTTATCACATAATGATCCTCAGATGAATCATATATATTACTACCTCTACTCTGTAAGTAGACATGATTTATTTTTATTTCTCTTCCTTACTTCCCATGATTGACTCATCATGGTCTATACTACCTCATATAACTTATATTTTTCACTTACTATCAACTATTTTACAAGTTTGGATAATTTACTTACTCACTATTTAACTTGATCTACATTTTCTATTAGGATATCTTAATTATCTTCATCACTTGATATCGTTCCTATTACAGGTCTGAATAACTCTTATTTATTCATGACAGGTGTTGGTACACATCTTCCAATAGGATATCTTCCTTATGGTTGTATCCTCTCTTTGGACTACCATGTATTGTATACCAACTGTGATCTACTCATCTATTGTTTTAAGACTTCAGGGGTACTATATGTTTGGGAGTAACTAACTAATTTCCCTTAGGAAATATAAGTTAGAAGGTGTGACTCAAGTGTGTCAGGATTATTCTCAAGTGAATATCCATCTCAAGTCATAAGAAGTATTTAGTTTACCTAGGACAACTTCCTATAGACACTACCAATCCTATAGGTCTCTTTTAAAGGGTTTTAATCCTAGGGTCAAAGCATTTGCTCTGATACCAACTGTGGTGACCCGGCATACCACTGCATGGTGTAGTATGCAAGTCTGATATAACACTAATGAAACACCGTTCCACTAGTATTATATCGCTCAGAGTGGTACAACAGAAACATATGCGGGTCCAAGGCATGTCTATAGAATTACATACAGACTCTGTTACATAAGATCAGCACAGCCTCCTACTTTACAATGAGGTAAATCTGCAACTAAACTCCAGAAGAACGACTCGTAGTCTAATCCTAACACGAACTCTATTTGTAGAGTATTTAACTAACTACAGAGGCTAAGAATAGATTCTAGCTAAATAGGAGCTAGGTCGAGGAAGCTAGTTCCCTTCTATGGCTAAACTAGGTCTTCTCCTTGTTGGATGTGGTATATGACTCCTCTGACAGTGTCCTGTCTCTTGAAGTAGTTGTTAACTCCTCGGTCTTCGAGTTGCTCTGTAGATCCTCCTTCGATGCCTCCATATCTAAGTAGGGGATTTAAGAGTGGGATGAGTACGAGCGTACTCAACAAGTTCATTATAGGAAAGAGGTGTTTAATGACTAGCTACGGCATTAGACTAGAAAGTCTAATACCAATGCAGGTTTTCATAATCATTTCTTCAAAAGGTTGATTTTATTCAGAAGAACTATGTCCGTCAGCCTTCACCGGTTTACTAGAACTTCATGGAGCTCCTTTCCAGCCGCGTTCGCAGTTCCTTATCCCAGAACAGGGAGTGATAGGTCACGGTTCTTTACACTCTGCAGAGGTGTGTTGCTTTACCCATAAGAGATCTTAACCTTGGTGCCAACCGAGTTGCAGGCTCGTCCACACTTCCTTTGGTGTGAGGCCCGGTATAAGGTCTAGCCAATCATGTTCCTCCGCTACCTCGAACACCCACCCTTTGTTGCATGCCCCGACCCTGGGTCCTCGCCGGTCCCATTATTCCCACTCACGGGTGGACCCCGACCACGACGACAGTTTGGGATCGAACCAAACTCCTTCGCCGGTAGCTGCAACCCATCATAGACCGCAATACCGTGGGGACTTAAGGCTTCCCCAGCCAACCGCTTGCACTTCGAGCGACAAGTGTCTACGGACTATGCCGTGGGGACTTAAGGCTTCCCCAGCCAACCGCTTGCCCTGACAGATACAAGTGTCTACGGTAAAGCGCATCCGTTGATGAACGAGAGGTGGAAACACTTTTGACTACTCCGTCCCACTCCGGATCTTATGGTTAACACGGGTATTACGGCACAAGAATCACTGGCGACATTTGTTGTTTAATCCTAGATGGATATAAGCCCGTGCAATGGAACCTCCACCATATCAACACAATCCATGGTTCCATTGCCCACCACATAGTCATATTCATAGTTATGAAAGTAGTGGTTTTGATTTTTATGCAATAGTGATAACCATAATACTTTGCAAGTAATTTGATAGAAATACACAAATGACATGAGCAAGTGATGAACTTGCCTTTCTTGACTGCAAGATTATGCAGGCAAGGTCTTCGATACGTGATAACTCCAAATTCTGAAATAGCATCATCGTCCGGTAAGGACGATGTTTAAAAGATTGGCAAGGATGCAATAATGCATAAGAATGAGATGCAATCGCTCTAAGCGTGACCTAACCCCGATGATTTAGGATCAGTGAGTTGTAATGATTAGTTTAGGGTGTGTTGCACTTTTAGAGTGATTCACATGCAAGGTTCTTACTCAGGTGTGATTTACTTGGTATTATAAACAGGTAGATAATAAAGCATAATAATCAATTGAGCACACAAAGAATGATAATTGGCATAATGTTATCAAGTAAAGAACAGTGGTCAGTTTTAGTACTATATGGCATGGTTAATGATTGATTATCATATACTTCAAAAGAATAACTTTTGAAGAACATGTTCTTAGATAAAGAACAAGTATGGTAATTAGGTTGGGTTTCTATGGTTGACTATGGTTTCAGGTAGTTGCTGGAGTAAATATTAGATGGATCCCAACAAAGTTGGATTCATCAACACCTAGGGCTTGTAAGGTTAAGATAAGCCTAGGTATCCTAAGCAACTCATTATACAGGTTGTTGTCAAGGTTGGTTTATCTTGCTAGTGATAGCTGGCTAGGGTTTATAGGTCCTTATAAGCAGGGTTGGTGATGATTCCTTATTTTCTTCAAAAGAATAACTTTTGAAGAACATACTTCTTAAATAATAAGAAGTATTGCAATTAAGGTTGAGGTTGTCTTGTATTAGCCATTGGATTCACTAAGTAAGGGATGGTGATTTCCTAAATAGGATGTTAATAATTATCTCACACTAATAGTGTTTAGTGTGTATGGGATATGATGTCAATATTAGCATGGTTGCTATTGGAGTTCATCACAATGGTGTGATGCTAGTTAAGGTTAATTAAGGATGAGATCCTTGTGATAGGAACTAGGTTTGATTAAGATGAACACATGGGATGCTAATTAGTAGTGATAGGGTTCCCATATGTTATGTGGATTTGAACAAGCATTTAGTTGCTAAGTATGAATCTATGGTTACTAATGAAGTAACATGATCACATGTTACTTAGGGTTCATGTTTGGGAATAATTTAGGGTTCATATGAAGTAGTGGAGCTAAGGTTCCTAATTGAATTAGGGTTTTAGGGTTTCACATGAAATGATGAATTCCTGTTTTCCTACCATATGGAACTAGGGTTTTCTAATTACCCTATAATTCTATGATTAATAACTTCAATTTAAAGTTGAAGTTATTAATAATTTGGGAATAAAAATAATATTGAATTTGGCATTTTATTATTTTAAACAATTAATAATTAGGTAATTATTAATTAGGGTTTAAATCTCACTAATAATGATTTAACAAATGATAAATAAAGAAAATTCGTTTTCATGTTTTTCTTTATTTATTTATTGGTTTTTTATTTAATTTGGAAGATTTTCCTAATTATTGAATTTTAATAGCATTTAAAATTAGAATTAAAGTCTTAACTAACAAGTATTAAATAAGTGATTTTTTATTAAAAATAAAAATTTCATTTTATATTTTTATTGGATAGAGTTTTTCTTTATAAGAATTTTGATATCTTATGTTTATTTTTCTGAGCTATATTGGATTTTCTACAATTTGTCAAAGTTGCAGCAAATTTCTGAAATTTGGAATTTAAAACGAATTGGCTAAAGACACCCGGGCTAGTGTTACCCAGAGTCCCTGACGAGTGGGCCACGGGTCCATGTCAGCAGCCACGTCGATTTTGACTGGTCAAAATCGATGACTGGGCAGAGGAGCACCTCGCCGGCGGCCAGACTACCACGAAGCCGGCGATGTAGTGCATCCCCCGATGCGTGGCTATGCTCTATCGATTCAGCGCGACGAACGGAACCAAATGGTGGTGGCGCCGCCCCAAATAGGTCACCGGAGCATGCCCGGCGGTGAGGTACCGCGGCGGTGCACTCCGGCCACCAAGCTACTGCTAGCTATGTGCTTCAATAACTCAAAATAATGGGCTCCAGAGATGTGCAAGATCGACCTGAGGCTGTTGGTGGGCTCGGTGAAGCTCAGGGAGGCTTGGTTCGCCGGAATTTGCGCTGGGGAAGACAACCTGGCACCGTCAATTGGAGGCTTGTTAGCTCGATTCCTCGCACACGGTGACCATGTCGAGGATGGTGATTCCAACGGTGGTCATGGCGAGGCTCGGGGAGGTCCCTACCGGCGGCGATGGTCGGAGTCCGGCTCGGTGAGGGTTTCGGTTTGGGGAAAAATCAGAGAGAGGAGGAAGAACTTCGGGAGCTAGGGTTCACCGCGATATTTATACGGAGCCTAAACGTGCCTTGTCACGCCGACGGTCGAGGAGATGGCGCCAGCGCGAGGGGAAGCGGAGCACGGCGTCTCGCTGGCCTCCCGTACACGAAGAGGATGAGGATGAGCCTCTCCGATATTTGATCGAAGGGGTACGTGGGCTGCTCCTGGGTGGTGGCTTGGGCCGTGTTGCTAGGCTGCTGCTGGGCTACTGCGTGGGCTGTCCGGTCAGGTGAGGCAGGTAAGCCTCCTCTTCTATCTTTTTTTTTTCTTTTCTTTTCTGTTTTATAATTCTATTTTATATTTATTATTTAAGTTCATTTATGAATTCAATATTGTTTGTAAATAATTTGTAATGATGCTCATTTATTCAAGATTTAGTTTACTGACTATTGTTTCCTTGTTCTATTTTGAATTCATATTCTATATTGAATTACTTGCATATTTGTGAATGTAATTAAAATAACATTTGGACCTAATCTTATATTTTTTTACTTTAATTCTCTTTTTATTATGCAATCAATTCTATTTAGAATGATGAGAGTTGATACTTTCATCTCAAAGTATTTCAGAGTTTGTTACTATGTCTTGGTTTCCATTTGAGGAATTAGTCACTGACATTTCATGTGAACAACATTTTCTTAGGATTTTGTAGGTTTGATATTAATCCAAATTCAAGGTTAGTATTAGTTCTATATTTTAAATATAACTTAAAATCCTAGAGTATGCATTATTCTTCTCAAGGTTGGGCTTTATTTACAGAGATAAGTGGTTGATCACCACCCATGGATTTAATTATGAGTTTAAGCACTAGATGTTTCTTAGGGTTATTTTGTGAAGCATAGAATTCAGCTAATGAGCAATTCTTAGGGTTATAATGATATTTACCTAATGGCAATTGGTTTGAATCTCAATTATGGCCTAGGTTCATATTATGATCACCATAGTGATGCATAAACTAGGGTTGAGATAAAATTCTAGTTTATAGAATTAGGATGACATCATATTGCATGTGCTAGGGTTTAATTTTCCCCAACCATGATAAGGTGGTGACTTGCTTCATATCTTATGTGCTTCCCAAATTACTAAGGTTTTGAGAATGGGTTTTATCTTCTACCAATTTAACTTCTATTATTATCTTCAATTTATCATTAAAGTAACTACATTGGTTATAGTTCTTTTTATAGTTAACTTTGGTCATATGGATATATGGTTTCTCACCATATAAAGCATAGAGTTTAACTCTAAGGTTTTCTTAGGTTGTTTAATTTCTGAAGTATGGATATGGTAGGATTGTACTTATGATCACCAAGTGGTTCACAAGTAAAGGTTGGGATATAAGTCTAGGGTTGCTTACTAGTTACCTCCCTATGATTTCATGTGGTGAATGATACCTACTTATTCTATTGGGGTTTAGATTATCCTCACATACCTCAAGGGCATGATCATGGATTAGGCATGATCATCTTGTTCTTAACATTTTTACCTCAAGTTCTTAGGGTTTATGATCATCACTCAATTTATAATGATCAAGGTTTGGATTCCTAGGGATCTCTCATTAAATGGGTTCTCACTTCCAGATCAAGCATTGTCTAGATCAATCAAGGTATAGCACTTCTAATTTACCTTCTTGTATGGGTCTACTATGATTGTCTCTTTAGTTTATATCCCAGGAGAATGCCTGAGATATTATGTTAGGGTTCTACTTAATCAATGATGATATTATCATCTGGGTATATGGGTAGTTCTCTCCCTCAAACTCAAGTGTTGCCTCAACTAACTTGAGTGTAACACCATAATTGATCTCTCTTATATAAGAATGGATTATTCTAGTTTATGGTGTACTCCTAATACTCTAGTTCAATGGTTGTCCTTTATTCTTAAATAGATAAAGCTATGTTTTGTATGATTGGTCTCTCTCATTTTGGAAAGGACTTTAATACTAACTTAAGGTTAGGCTCCATAGGGATTGATGTGATTATCAATATCTATGTTTAACATAAATGGTTTCTCTCTCTAGGAATGTCTTGAATAATATCCTAGGGTTCCTCTTAAAGATGATGATTTGAATACTTGGATGTATATCCAAGGTTTAGCTCAAGGTTTGTTATTGCTTCTCTAATAATTATAATAGAACTCTCACCTCTCTAGGTTTGATGCTTAACTATTTGGAATAGAGAAGAATATATATTTTTAGGGTTGATCTCCTTGTCTTGCTTCCAAGATTAAAGTAGAATGGATATCATAAGGTCTATGATAAGAGCATAGATTAGTTTAAGACATGGGGAAGATAAGTCAATAATGTTTTCTCCATTTTATTGTTACTTGGTTTGCAATTGAATTGATGTTCATATGCTATGACAAGGATTACCTTATTATAATCTTTTATAAGATCAAGCAATTGATCATTGAGTAAAGTGTTGTTGTGTTGATTATTAGTTCCATTTGATCTAACCCCTTAGATCAAATCATCTCTACCCAAAACAAGGTTTTAGCAAAGTCACATTGAGGTTTATAGCGCTTGACTTGATGAGCTACTTCAATTCCACCAAGATCAAGTGAAACTTCAGTTACTGTGACTGTTTTACTTTAAAGCGCGAAAATTCCCCAGATTTTCTATGCATAAATGCAATGCACACATCTGTTTCCTCTATTTTTGTAACCCCATTACCTGGGATATTACAGAGGGTCCCCTTGCCTCAATCCTTTTCTAGTCTAGAAATAATGACCAATGTCATCATTCACCTTAACACCCACACTCCCTCCTTGAATAAACTGGTGTACTAAACGACCCCATTCTGCATCAAAGCCTTTCATTCTCAAGGTTTGCTACAAAAAGGGCCATTTGACTTTATCATAAGCCTTCTCGAAATCAATTTTAAATAACACCCCATCCATCTTCTTGTGATGAAGCTCGTGGATTGTTTCATGAAGAATGACTACCCCTTCTAGAATATTTCTACTTAGCATAAAAGCTGATTGAGTCGGTTTTATGACTCTTGGAGCAATCCCCAAAATACGATTTGTACCAGCTTTAGTAAATATTTTGAAACACACATTTAGCAAACATATAGGTCTATATTGTTGGATCTGAACCGCATCATCTTTCTTGGGTAATAAGGTGATAACACCAAAATTTAGTTCGTAAAGGGTTAAATCCCCCTTACTAAACTGAACAAACAGTGCCATAAAATCAACTTTAATAACATCCCAAATTTTTTGATAGAACTCTGCAGGAAAACCATCCGGTCCTGGAGCTTTATTGAGTTCCATCTGTGAGATTGCCTCAAAGACCTCCTCTTCAGTAAAAGGGGCCGTCAGTATCTCATTCTCAGCCGCGGAAATCCGAGGAATATCATGTACTACATCCTCATTCAACGAGATATTACTTGGGGCCGGTGCCCCAAATAATTTCTTATAAAATTCGGTAATATAGACTTTCAAATTATCCTCCCCAACAATAATACCCTCTTGTTGTTCTAGTTGAAAGATTTTCTTTTTACGGTGTTTACCATTCGCAATTAAATGAAAGTATCTCGTATTATTTCCCCCTTCTTGAATATGTTTAACTTTGGCTCTTTGAGCCCATTTAGACTCTTCATCCCTTCTTAATTTATTTAAACTATCATTTGCTTTTCTTAGCTGATCTTTTTCATTTGTGTTCAAAGGATTAGTTTCGTCCTTCAAATCCAATGTATCAATGATAAGTAAAAGTCTCTCCTTTTCTTTCTTATATTTTCCACTTTGATTTTTGGTCCGCCCTTTAAGGAATCTCCTTATGTGTCTCAACTTATTCAACCAAGTCTCCATTGGATTCGCCCCCACCAAGACTGAATTCCACTCCTTTTTAGCATGTCATCGAAACCCTCTTGACGCAACCAATGTAGCTCAAAAGAAAATTTGGGTTTATTACCCAGGTGTGCTTTCACCCCCGAATCAATAAGAATTGGGGTATGATCAGAGTCAGCCCTTGTCAAAGCTCTTACAGTTACTAAAGGGAACTTCTGTTCCAAAGAGATAGTTGCAAGCACTCTATCAAGTTTCTCATATGTTGGTTCATCTCGACGACTTGCCCACGTAAATTGTCTACCAGTTAGAGCAATTTCCCGCAGATTTAAGTGCTCAATAATAGCATTAAAAACAAAAGGCCAACATGCCCTAAAATTGTCATTATTTTTCTCTTCTCTCTTTCTAATAATATTGAAATCACCCCTATCAACATAGGTAGTGTTTCAGACTCACAAGTTCTTACCAATTCAGCCAAAAATTCAGCTTTGTGCGCATCTTGGGCAGCCCCATATACCAGCACCAGAATCCATTCAAAACCATCTCTCTTACATTTAATATGAAGTTTAACACAAAAATCACCAGTATCAACTTTTAACACCTGAAGTTTATCTGAGTTTATCCCCACTAGGATACCCCCAGAACGACCATGAGGTGGTAGACAAAACCAAACAAAGTTATACCCCGCAGCAAGTTGATTCAAAAAAGGTACCGAAAAGTTAGATCTCCCAGTCTCCAATAAGGCTATGAAGTCTAACTTATGCTCCCTAATTGCCTCTTTGACGAACAAATGTTTAGCGGTATCTCCAAAACCCCCTGGATTCCAATTTATACCTTTGATGTTCTGCATTTAAGAAAATTGTTTTTTGATTCGTTTCCTGGAGCTCTTACGAATATTGGTAGTGTCATACACTTTTCTTTGTCTAGTTTTCTTTTCTTTTGGAGGTTGTTTTAGATGCTCAAAATGATCCTCAATCCCCAACGGGATATCCTCCTCATCAACCAAATCCTCAGATAAGGTAGAGACTTTAGACATAACAAGCGTGGATAAACCCTCATCTTCACCCCGTTTCTCACTCAGATTCTTTTGCAACACTGTTAAAATACGTTCTTCCTCCAACAATTTTATACCTTTGATTGATTTTGCTACGTCCCCTTCTGAAATCCCTAACGATACCCTTAATCGTCCTGCTTTATGACAAATTTCACTATCCGGAATATTAATAATAGAGTATTTTGAGGTTAAGGACATACCTTGACTACAAGGATTTTCCCGCATCTGTGTATATCGTATTGCCTTCTCCATCTGAGGCAAGTCCGCATCAGCTTTATTTTCCGGTCTAGAGCTTGCTCTTACTTTAGTTGAAGCCTTGGGGATCCCTCCGAAAGCAATAATATCTTCCACAGAGGGTTGCTCTGGTACAGATGTTGGACAATACAATAAGGATAGAGACAATGCGGGCATTATACCATTAGATGAATGGGAAGTAGAAGCAAGTAAATTACCGTTAGTCGACAATGATGGAGCAACCCCCATCATCCCTTGGGTACCCATACCATGCTCCCCTTCTATATTGTCCATCTTGGCTTTTCCCCTACTTCCATCCTTTGATTTGTCCAACGATGTACCCACACTATTTTGTAAACCTACATCACAAGTATAGTTCCTATGAGATACAGAAAACAGGCTAGAAGTTGTCCCATCAATCATTGAATCATCCAAAACATAAATTGAAGAAGAACATTCAGATACCATACCTTGACCCATATTCATCTGGTGCACAGAAGATCCCAACAGATTTGTTAACTGTGCTCCAATAACGAGCTCATCATTGCCAATGATCACCTTATCATTGCCTCTGTCTTGAAAGGCTGACGCAGACTTAGAAACAGTGGCGGGCGGGATCTTCTGTGGCGGAACAATAGCAGCCGGCGTAACAACCCTTGCATTAGCCGTAGACGATCCCACCTCGGAAGTCACCCCATCCAAAACACACCCCACTTGTGCATTGCTGCCCACCTGCAGCTCTGCCGCCCGCTCAGTAGAAACGGACTGCGCCACCTGATTGGCAGTGCCATCTGCATGCAGGTGATCAGCCAATGGGAGTGGAGGATGGTCGCCACGCTGCTGCATGCTGCAACCCTGTAGCCTCTGCATGCCGCTGAACTGGTTGGCCACCGCCGACCCTGCGTCAGCCTGCACACCACCTCTCCTACTGACAGCCACCGGACACATCTCCCGAGGGCCGACCATTCCTAATCCCACAGCTGATTTGCTGAGCATGGTATCTACATTAATTTCAGCACAGAATTTGTCATTTAGCGACTGGATTGCAACATGAGATAAAGAACTAGAAAAAAAATTATTCTTGACCGACTTTGATTCAACATGGTAATACCTGAAATATTAAGATCTACATTCATTTTACCAATCTTGATGGCAGCAAAACGATTTAGTTGTTCTTGCATCCCATCTATCCCATTATTCCCATTTGAAACTTCCTTT
Source organism: Lolium perenne (assembly GCF_019359855.2). Taxonomy (NCBI): domain Eukaryota; kingdom Viridiplantae; phylum Streptophyta; class Magnoliopsida; order Poales; family Poaceae; genus Lolium; species Lolium perenne. The sequence continues at coordinate 18,607,921 of NC_067249.2, forward strand.
TCATTATTATTGGACGTAGCCTCTGTTGCATTTCCAGTTTGCTCCATATCCATCCTATGACCCCCACCATTGTTCCCTTGATCTTGGTGCGCATCATCATTCCCGTCATTACCGTTATTTGCATCAACCATATTCACTTCCTGAGATCCTTGGTGTGTCTCCACTTCAAAACGTAGTTTAAAAAACCCTCTCCAAATAAACACATCGCTGTCCGCAGGAATAAGACTTTTGTCCAAGCACCCAATCTTGGTTCTAAGTATCTTGTTCTTGCGAGTAAATGCCATGTCTACATCCAAAGTTTTTCCCAAATAGAGTACCAATTCTCCACAAGGATAAATAATCTGATCTCATATCCGATGGCACCCCTGAGACTCTCACCCACATCTCAGGAAACATGTATAAAGGTTCCTCCAAAGATGACCAACTGTCAAAAGACAAACAAGATTCCATGTCTTGACACATATATATCCCAATTTTTTTTAGCCTTTGCACTTCTTGTTTACTTGGTAACTTGACTCTAAAAATGTTATCTTTGAGATGAAAAACCTCCCAATTGAATTTCTCATAAGGAACAATTCTTTTCATACACTCAATTATTTCAGGAATTGTCATTGCAGCACCATCCACAGTAACTTTGTCCAATTTGGGGTTCTCCACTTTGGCCTTAAAAGCTCCACAAGGCATCTCAAAAAACATCAACGCTTCATTAGCATATCCATGCATGATGGCAGTAGGTTTGGGAGCATGCAACAAATGACATGCCGAGGCAACATGGTTTATAGACTCACAAAGGTCGCAAAAAGGTATAGGACAATCATCAATATAATGGCCGGCTTTCTTGCAACGGAAACATGAAGTCTTATCATCCTTTTTCTTCTTCGATGGACCCTGTCCTTCTGCCTCTTTCCCTCTTGATCCCACCTCTTGAGCATCAATGGCACCTTGATTGGGAATCTCAGCTTGTGGCTGCATATTAGCCACATCGCTCGCCCCCCTGTATTAATAGTAGGAGCACCAGGAGCTACCTCATTAGAAGATGGAGCCAGCGATGACAAGCCCCCAACAGCCTGAACAAGGTCAGCAGGCTTCTGCACCGCCGTCACTGCCGCCACAACAGCCTGAACAGTTTGTTGCAGAAGATCGGCATCGATACCACCTCTAGCAGGTGCATAATGAACATTGGTGTGAATTCTCTGTTGATAGCCACCACGCCCAGTATTGCCCCAACGCTGTGACTGAGCGGCTTCCAGTCTCAACCCCACTTACCTCATGGTTGGCCGATCCTCCCCTCTAAATTTCACACATGATGCCACAACTCCAGCGATTTCTTCAATTTAACTGCTACCCTCATTCATAATTTGTGGATCTAATATCTGTAGCAAATTGCCTTCCGCAAATAAGGTTGAGAAATGTGCCACAAGTCCATTTCCTTTGGAAGCTATATAGGTAAATGCCTTCTTTCTGGTCACCAGCTCTATAAGCCTAACACCGAAGCTATAAACACCAGTTTTCTCCGTGAGGCGCCATGTGCGCAAGTACATCGGGTCCAGATATCCTATTGTACCTTGGACCTTTGCGACGACACTTGAGGATCCTGCGCCACTTCGGCAGAGTGAGGTGCAGCTGGGCACGGTGACACCGTTGTTGTTCCTCACCGTCGCTTGCACGTTGCAGACCGTTAGGTTGAGCTCGATGTTTCTGTAAAGTGTGCATGGCCCCTCCTGCATGACGGCGTGGCTGAATGTCCCGTTGCCGTTGAAGTTGACTTTTACATCGCCATTGGGTTGGCCATCGACAAAAAGAAACCCAGGGGAGATCCAGACGACTCGAAGGGTGCCCTGGGCATTGAGCAGCAGCCTTTCGCCGCCACTGCCCATACTGATGACGCAGGTGGGGTGTGACTATTTCTCAGTTGACTGAAAACTAACTTCGTTCTTCAGTCCGATGATGTCATCAAATTTCAGTTGCAACTCAGGTTGCAACTGATGACTATATATTTTTTCTCAGTTGTAACTCCATTTGCAACAGAAAAATACCTAGTTGCAACTCCACTTGCAACTCAAAAAACCCAGTTGCAACCTAACTTGCAACTCAAAAAACCTAGTTGCAACTCCACTTGCAACTCAAAAAACCCAGTTGCAACCTAACTTGCAACTCAATCATGATGCAATGAAACGGTGTAGGATTTGACTGAGCACGAACTTAGTTCTCAACTAGCTAAGAACTAGCAAATCCCTTTAAGAAAACCCGGACAGTCTTTTCATCATTCGTGTCGGTTTCTAGATGAATGACAAGCTGCTCACGGTAATTAGGACGTTCAGAATAGGCATTCCATTCTTTCTTATCTTGATGAATGATTAAAAGTGGTTGTTGTGTGAACATTGTAAAAACATATAGGGATTTTATCGATGCTGAACTAGGGGGCTTAGTACATGAGTATACCTAATAAGCCCCTAAGTGTACAGAAGAGTGGCCCCTCAAGTTCTCAACCATGTGTTGAAGGCGACTGAACTGCCTCGCTGATATGTTTTCAACCAGTTGCTGTTGTTCAATACCTTCACTAGTTCACTTATCCGTACATCATGGTGAAGTTGCAGAAACCTTTTGAAAACAGCAAGTTCCATTGTTCCTACTACTAACTTGAGTTATGCATGTATGCCTGTGAGGCTGCCTATGAAACCATTGATTAAGAAAATTGCATTCCTTTGAACTAGATCTAGTATCATGCATTTAGTACGTCAAGGAAAACTATCAAAATATTGCTTAGCCATAGAAATAGGAAAAAACAATCTCCATCATAACAGAAGACATACTTTGTCTTAGAGACAAGCAAATAGATAACGATGAGCATACAAAGCTGATTGTGAGCTTACACTGGATAGAAGTGATAATGAAAAGTTGAGAAACAAAACAGCCATCACGAAAAGTCTCAGAAGAAACTCGTCACTAGGCTAACAGGGTGCACATAAATCTCTGAAAGTTTATTTATTTCTGCTAAAATCATGTGTAGGAATAACTACCGCGGATATCTTGCAGACACAAATGTACTCATCTTCCATGCTGTACTGCCTGCTAGTCGATTCCTCTCTGGATTTAGATGGAGAATTTTCTGCAACATCACCAGTCACCTCAAATCCGTTGGGCCATTGAGAGGCTTCTAGTCTCAACTCTACCTCAGGGCAGGCCCATAGGGCGGGGCAGAGGGGCGCTCTCCCCGGGGCCTGCAGGAGCTAGGGACCCTGGCCCAAGATTTGTTTGCATATTTAATACACTTATACGTATACTCTTTGGCCGGGTTGTATAATTTAAAATAATTCTAGAATATATAGATGTTTTATGATGTAGCATACCACTTCTCTACTCTAATTCCTAATACCAGAAGAATCAACAATTACTCTTTAGGCCATACGGCTTAGAATAATTCTAGAAAATACAAAAGATACAATCATACCTCTACTCTGACTCCTTTTACCAAAATAATTCAATACTTCTAAATAATTTTTCCTGGTGACATGATTTCTCTCTAGCCTGTCCAAATATGAACCACAACACCGACTCTCATAAATTTTCTCCCATTAATTTTATAGATATATATGTATATGTAGCTATGGTAAAAACAAGAATAATGATATATAATTTTCTTGAACAATAGAAATAAATAGTTTCAATATCTTTACTGAGATTTCAAAGACCATGGATCTTTCAAATGTAAATATTATTTAGTTTGCTATTGCATTACCTGAATATTTCTCTTGTGGAATACTAATAATATTTTTTAAAAATTATGCGTAACCAAATGGCGGAACATGACGGAGATTGTTAGGGGTGCCAAGAACACCAATCGTACTTAAACTGTGAATAAAATGTAAAAAATAGCATTAATATATATCTTTAAGGAATTCTCCATAGTAGGGGGCCATGGCCCCCTGGCCTAAAAAGCTTCGACACTGTAAAGAAGGGGCCTTTGGTGACATGTTGCTCTAGGGCCCTCGAAATCTATGGACCGGCCCTGCTCTACCTATCTCATAGTTGGCCGTTCCTCCCCTCTTAATTGTACACATGCTACTGCAATTCCAGCGGTCTCTTCAAGTATGTCGCCACCCTCGCTCATAACTTGTGGATCTAATATTTGCATCAGATTACCATCTAAGAATAAGGTAGCAAAATGTGCCACAAGACCATTTGCTTCAGATGCCATATAGGGAAATGGCTTCTTTCTAGTCATCATTTCTATAAGCATAACACCAAAGCTATAAACATCACTTTTCTCTGTGAGGCGCCATGTGTAGAAGTACATTGGGTCCAGATATCCTAGTGTACCTTGCACCATTGTTTTTAACCCTGATTTCTCCAATGGAATGTATCTTAAAGCTCCAAAGTCTGCTACCTTTGTTGTAAGAGTATTATCCAAAAGTATGTTTGCAGGCTTGATATCCCTATGTATGATAGGTATTGAAGTTTTTGAGTGAAGGTATGCTAGAGATTTTTCCGTTTCAATTGCTATCCGTAGCCTGTCACCCCATGACAATGAAATTAGCCCTTCGACATGAAGATGATCATAAAGGGTTCCATTGGATATGAACTCAACAATGGGACTTCTGTTTCAAGACAATTTTACTACATTACTATGGTTGATTTGTGATAGGATACGACCTCATTAATAAATTCATCAATCTCCCGTTGAACCACCATCTTTTGTTTCTTGATGGCTACAACATGGAGGTCCGATAAAATGCCTTTATAGACGGTACCATGCCCGCCACCACCAAGTTCACGAGCTTTATCAAAATTATTTGTTGCCTTCTCTAGCTCTTCCAAGGTTATGATCATTTTTTCTGCAATATCAGCTCTTTGAGATACCAATTGTTGCAGCAACTGCCCACGGTTTTGCTCGAAGTACTTCCGTTTCAACATTTGTGCTCTGTGATGCTTAAACATGTTGGAAATAAAGTACGCAATGAGGACCAAAATTATGAGTCCGGCGCCACTAGCAGCTCCAATGATGATGCTTCTACCTGAAAAAATACGCATTCGCATTCAATTTTTGTCAACTTGTGTATAAATACCATACCTAAGTTAGTCTACAGAAGTAATTCTGCAGTGTATTTTTATTACGTATTAAAACATTGGATCAAGTTTGGTTGTGTGTTCTGAAAGTCATTTTGAGCAGAACTTGGATAACTTGCTGTAGTTTGTAAATCCATACTGAAGTGGTCTCCAATATGTATATAACTTGAGACATTTTGTAAGTACATGTTGGTAGAAAGTTATGAACTTTATATAATGATTATATTTTTATTTAAAAAACTAATGATACCATTTTCACCCTAAAATTCTGAATGTTTTTAACACATTAGCTCTTGAAGTTTGATTCTTTAACTGCATTTTACTAAAAAAAGTAACTTTAATTATTGTCAGCATGTGAATATGTGACAAGGAGCGATAGTGGTAATAATCAGAGAATACGATATTGGGCCACATTAGTGTAGGTAGGAAATTTAGAGTTGCAGCATTGGTTGCTTACCTTTGAATGGTTTGTTGACGCCACCTAGAGACAAGAAATAATCACGTGATAATCAGTAAATTAGTCTAGTATATAGGGGAAAACCAATGGACAATACATGTGACAATGGATCAATGGAATGAACCTTTGCATCCGTCGATGATGTAGGTGTTACCATCGTTGTCACGGTTGCACTGACACGAGTAGCCTCTTTTCCCAGGTTCGCAGTGGCTATGCTTGCTCTTGCATAGGTTACATGCTACCTGATCCCGTTCGCAGTTGGGATGCGACCTCAGGTTTCCCGACGATGAGCTATTACGCGAGAGCAACACCTCCCACCGAAGAATAAGAGGAACCTCCAGGTTTTATGTCATCGTCTTGGCCTGACGACCCTCCATCATCAACTTGCCGGCAACACTCGGCTGGTCGAACCATCCCTCCTTCGCAATGAACACGTACCCAGGCAACATTATGTAATGATCCTGGGGTTTTCTGGTGTCGAACCATTGGAAGCGCAATTCCTTGGGCATTCCATCCATGGACTCAGAGATGCCCGCTTGGCAGCATCCCATGCCGTAGCAGTACTTTCCACTACTGCCGCTTCCACCATGGATGCCATTTGTTGGCCATCTATTCGTCTCGTGGGTGGAAGTGGAGGTGTCGTTGTTGGAGCAGAAGGAGGCGCATCCTGTGATGATGGTTGGGTTGCTATGCTCGAACAGTGTTGCCTGGACGTTGCACCCTGTGAGGATGAGCTCGTTGCTGCTGGAGAGCGAGTAGGGCGCTTCTCCATCGAAGAATGAAGGGAAACGACCAATCATTTGAGGGATCCCATCAGCTATGAATACCCGGTTGGGCATAAGGTCGGTCTTCCGAATGACGCGGTCTGTGGACCAGGGCCGGCCCACAGGGCGGGGCAGATGGGCGCTCGCCCCGGGCCTCCAGGTGCTAGGGGCCCTGGCCCAAGATTTGTTTGCATATTTAATACACTTATACATTTACTCTTTGGGTTGTATAATTTAAAATAATTCTAGAATATATAGATGTTTTATGATGTAGCATACCGCTTCTCTACTCTGATTCCTAATACCAGAAGAATTAACAATTACTCTTTAGGCCATACGGCTTAGAATAATTCTAGAAAATACAAAAGATCCAATCATACCTCTACTCTGACTCCTTTTACCAAAATAATTCAATACTTCTAAATAATTTTTCCTGGTGACATAATTTCTCTCTAGCCTTTCCAAATATGAACCACAACACCGACTCTCATAAATTTTCTCCGATCAATTTTAGAGATATATATGTATATGTAGCTATGGTAAAATAAGAATAATGATATATAATTTTCTCGAACAACAGAAATAAATAGTTTCAATATCTTTACTGAGATTTCAAAGACCATGTATCTTTCAAATGTAAATATTATTTAGTTTGCTATTGCATTACCTGAATATTTCTGTTGTGGAATACTAATAATATTTTTTTTAAAATTATGTGTAACCAAATGGCGGAACATGACGGAGATTGTTAGGGGTGCCAAGAACACCAATCATACTTAAATTGTGAATAAAATGTAGAAAGTATCATAAATATATATCTTTAAGGAATTCTTCATAGTAGGGGGCCCTTGCCCCCTGGCCTAAAAAGCTTCGACACTGTAAAGAAGGGGTCTTTGGTGCCGTGTTGCCCTAGGGCCCTCTAAATCTATGGACCGGCCCTGTACATGTTTGGATGGTTTAGGGCTCACAAGAGGTGTACGTACGACACTCTGCATGTAGCACTTGTACGAGCACTGGCACATGTAGGATCCTTCCGTGTTGATACATTCGCCGTAGCACCCATTATGTGACCATGTCTTACACTCGTTCTCATCTACATGTACATATATATCCAAGTATTAATTGCCTTGATCGATCAAATCGACATGTACATTAGCGAGGAGTATTAAACTGTGTGTAAATACATCAATAAGTACAGTATATGGATCGGTGGAATTAGCAAAATTACTAACTGCAAGCTTGCAATCAAACTGTATATATGCTGTGGCACTTGCCTTTGCACCCGTCGGTGATGTAGGGATTGCCTATGTAACCGTCTTTGCAGCCGCACGTATAGCCTCCTCTTGTACCGTTTCTGCGTTCGCTGTAGTTGCTCTTGCAGAGGCTGCTGGGTTGTGCCGCAGCCTGGCCAACAACCTCCCACGTCAGCCAAAGGGGACCTGACATTGTTCCTTTGAAGGTGGCCTGCCGCCTGTGTGTACCAGATCGTAGGAGGCGGAGCTGTTATCGAACCACCGATTGTCCGCTACAAACACGCGCACAGGGAGGTCCGTGCTACGATTCCGACTCTGCCCGCCCGACAATTATTGGACTTGGTCCCTACTTGTACCGCGATCAGCCGAGTACTTTCCGACAGACACGTGTACTAGCAGAACTCCGGCGAGTCGAGCAAGCACACACCGCCGATACACGTACATACTAATAAGCTGGCCTCGACTAAGATCGATCGAATTAGTAGAGCTGGCTCACGAAACACACGCTCACGAAATCGATTTGATTGCTAGAGGCTCGTATTGAGCCTCGTAGTTGCTTGCTTTATTTCTTCTGAGTTGATACAAGATTACAAGGCCTTAGGTGCACTTATATACACGTATAGGCTTGAGCACTAGTCCTAGTCGGTTTACAAAACAAGACCTGCACGGACACTACTCCGTACACCAACCGATTACGTCTATGCACTATGTCTTGCCGACGGAACATGCACATATCGTGCTTAATGCTAACAATCACCCCCCTAAGCACGACGTGCACTTTATCTCGACCAGGGTCCCAAATACGCCACTTACTTTGCGTAGGTGTTACCCTCGGTATTGCTTTCACCGTTTCGGCCATCGTCATTGACATTGCTTTCGTCACTCTTTTTGTCTTCCATGTCACCGACTTTACTTTCGTCGGCTTCTCCATGGCTTGACGCTTACCATCCTTGTCCGCATCTTCTGCCTTCACCGGTTCCTCGATGCTCGTCACCTTGCTTTTTCCTGCTATTCTTCTTTTGTCTACTACCTTGTCGAAGTATTTCTCGAAAGATATAGCAAAACTAGGTAGCTCGTATGATTCTGGCCGCTGCTTTTGGCCTAGGCACCTATATCCAGAGCCAGCCAAACTATGCTGATTAAGCTTCCTAGCTAGCTGCCTAGCTCCATGTAGCATAAAACTGGCTTGACTCCTTCTAGTGATGCACTAGTTCGAGTTTCAGCTTCTGGATTGGTCTCCTCTGGCTCGGCTAGAACAACAACACTGCTGCCCCCATCGTGGCCGCTTTCTGGGCTGCTAAGCCCTTCACTTTCTGGAGCTTCTTTTTGTTGACGGACTGGAGCTGCTGCACTTGGTCCGCCCGCCTGGTGGGCTACCTGGTAGCATTGAACCACCAGCGATATCTCCTGCTTCTGTGATTTTTCCTTCACGTGAAACACTCTCCGCTGGGCATTGTTCTCGCCCAAGCTCCTCACGTGGAGCTCCTCCTGACGAGCCACTTCCTTCTGGTTCGCCTACTTCTGGCCATCGTGGCCTGCTTGCTGGGCTGCAAGAGCCCTGCCCGTTTGGTGCTGGGTTGCAAGGTGCGACTACACAACTGCAATCACTGCTACTGTGAGGGGTTGCACGTTTTGCTTCCAAGCCTTCCGCACCTATTTCTCAGTTTCTGATTGACCTTCTTCATGATATGCATGCTCACAATCACTGTAAGTAACGTGAAAATTCAGATGTACCATTTCGTTGGAGCTCCAATTCCATGATTTGTCTTCCTCGAAAACTACGTCGCGTGTGACAACCACCTTATCGGTGTAGGGATTGCACTCACGGTATGTCTTCGAGCCGTCATAGCCGGTCATGATCATTGGAGTACTCCGGTTCACCAATTTTCTATTATGGTCGGACACCGTCTTGACATGCGCCACGCACCCAAAAGTGCGAAGATGATCAACCGAGGGCTTCCATCCGTACCATGCTTCGTACGGCGTTATACCAGCTACACTCCTAGTTGGTGCCCTGTTCAGCAAGTAGACATCCGTATTGACGGCCTCACCCCAAAATTTTCCTGGCAAGCCTTTACTCTTCATCATGTTTTGTGCCATGGCTACCACGGTTTGATGCAGCTCACCCTCCTGATCTATGCATAAGACCTTTATCTTCACCTGCGCCTTGAACTCTCCAGCTTCTTTGATCTTCATGAATTCTTGTAGGGCTTGATCCTTACTTTTCAGCAACACAATCCACAAGTATTGACTGTAATCATCCACCACAAGCATGAAGTACTTATTGTCGGACGGGGTTGCAGGTGATATTTCAAGGCATAGATCACCATGAACAAGTTCCAAAGCTTCTTCACATGGGAATGGGGCACTCCGTTGCTGATCCATGTGGTCCACCATCTCCGGAGCCTGCGCTGGAGGAGCTAACTCCTCCGTGTCCTTCTGCTCGCATACTACGAGCATCAACATCATTGGTCCATCATCTCCTTCCTGGGCCAGGAGAGCCCTATCCTTTGGTGCTTTCTGGCAATCAGCCTTGAAGTGACCAAGCTTCCCGCAGTTATGACACCTTACTTTCTTTATGTCAAACTTCCTCCGCGGCGGAGCTTCGTCATCTTCCTCCTGCTCGGCGATGTACTTTTTTGCCGGGCGTTGCTTCTCCTTCCCGTTGCTGCGGCTCGTGGACCCTCCTTGCTTTTCTTTTGAAAGAGTCATCCACTGCTGCTTGATACGCGTGAAGCACACGTCCGTTGGGAACCCCAAGAGGAAGGTGTGATGCGTACAGCAGCAAGTTTTCCCTCAGTAAGAAACCAAGGTTATCGAACCAGTAGGAGTCAAGGAACACGTGAAGGTTGATGGCGGCGGATTGTAGTGCGGCGCAACACCAGGGATTCCGGCGCCAACGTGGAACCTGCACAACACAATCAAAGTACTTTGCCCCAACGTAACAGTGAGGTTGTCAATCTCACCGGCTTGCTGTAAACAAAGGATCAAATATGTAGTGTGGAAGATGATGTTTGCGAAGAACAGTAAGAACAAGTATTGCAGTAGATTGTATTTCAGATGTAAAGAATGGACCGGGGTCCACAATTCACTAGTGGTGTCTCTCCAATAAGAAATAGCATGTTGGGTGAACAAATTACAGTTGGACAATTGACAAATAAAGAGGGCATAACAATGCGCATACATATCACGATGACTACTATGAGATTTAATAGGGGCATTACTACAAAGTACATAGACCGCTATCCAGCATGCATCTATGCCTAAAAAGTCCACCTTCGGGTTAGCATCCGCACCCCTTCCAGTATTAAGTTGCAAACAACAGACAATTGCATTAAGTATGGTGCGTAATGTAATCATCACAAATATCCTTAGACAAAGCATTGATGTTTTATCCCTAGTGGCAACAGCACATCCACAACCTTAGGGGTTACTGTCACTCCCCCAGATTCAATGGAGACATGAACCCACTATCGAGCATAAATACTCCCTCTTGGAATCACAAGTATCAACTTGGCCAGAGCCTCTACTAGCAACGGAGAGCATGCAAGAACATAAACAACACATATATGATAGATTGATAATCAACTTGACATAGTATTCCATATTCATCGGATCCCAACAAACACAACATGTAGCATTACAAATAGATGATCTTGATCATGATAGGCAGCTCACAAGATCTAACATGATAGCACAATGAGGAGAAGACAACCATCTAGCTACTGCTATGTACCCATAGTCCAAGGATGAACTACTCACACATCAATCCGGAGGCGATCATGGTGATGAAGAGTCCTCTGGGAGATGATTCCCCTCTCCGGCAGGGTGCCGGAGGCGATCTCCTGAATCCCCCGAGATGGGATTGGCGACGGCTGCGTCTCTGGAAGGTTTTCCGTATCGTGGCTCTCGGTACAGGTGTTTTCGCGACGCAGGCTTTAAGTAGGCGGAAGGGTAGGGTTGGAGGCGTCACGAGGGGCCCACACACTAGGGCGGCGTGGGCCCCCCTTAGGCCGCGCGGGCCTATGGTGGCGGCGCCTCGTCGCCCCACTTCGTAACTCCTTCGGTCTTCTGGAAGCTTCGTGGAAAAATAAGACTCAGGGTGTTGATTTCGTCCAATTCCGAGAATATTTCCTTTGTAGGATTTCTGAAACCAAAAACAGCAGAAAACAGCAACTGGCTCTTCGGCATCTTGTCAATAGGTTAGTGCCGGAAAATGCATATAAATGATGTAAAGTGTGTATAAAACATGTGAGTATCATCATAAAAGTAGCATGGAAAATAAGAAATTATAGATACGTTTGAGACGTATCAAGCATCCCCAAGCTTAGTTCCTACTCGCCCTCGAGTAGGTAAACAATAACAAAGATAATTTCTGAAGTGACATGTGATACGCGTGAAGCACACGTCCGTTGGGAACCTGATGTCTACGCCCCCTCCTTTTCCTGTAGACAGTGTTGGGCCTCCAAGAGCAGAGGTTTGTAGAACAGCAGCAAGTTTCCCTTAAGTGGATCACCCAAGGTTTATCGAACTCAAGGAGGAAGAGGTCAAAGATATCCCTCTCATGCAACCCTGCAACCACAAAGCAAGAAGTCTCTTGTGTCCCCAACACACCTAATAGGTGCACTAGTTCGGCGAAGAGATAGTGAAATACAGGTGGTATAAATAAGTAGTAGCAACGGCACCAGAAAAGTGCTTTGCCCAGGACAGTAAACAAGCAGTAGTAACGCAGCAGTAGTAACGCAGTAAAACAGTAAACAAGCAGCGATAGCAGTATTTAGGAACAAGGCCTAGGGATTAGACTTTCACTAGTGGACACTCTCAACTTTGATCACATAACAGAATAGATAAATGCATACTCTACACTCTCTTGTTGGATGATGAACACCATTGCGTAGGATTACACGAACCCTCAATGCCGGAGTTAACAAGCTCCACAATATTCGATGTTCATATTTAAATAACCTTAGAGTGCATGAAAGATCAACACGACTAAACCAAGTACTAACATAGCATGCACACTGTCACCTTCACACTATGTAGGAGGAATAGATCACATCAATACCATCATAGCAATAGTTAACTTCATAATCTACAAGAGATCATAATCATAGCCTACGCCAAGTACTAACACGGATGCACACACTGTCACCATTACACCGTGCAGGAGGAATAAAACTACTTTAATAACATCACTAGAGTAGCACATAGATAAATTGTGATACAAAACACATTGCAATCATAAAGAGATATAAATAAGCACTTCACTATGCCATTCATAACAGTGAATAAGTATTCTGTGAAATATAGCCTAAGAGACCCACACGGTGCACACACTGTCACCTTTACACACGTGGGACAAGGAGTCTCCGGAGATCACATAAGTAAAATTCACTTGACTAGCATAACGACATCTAGATTACAAGCATCATCATATGAATCTCAATCATGTAAGGCAGCTCATGAGATTATTGTATTGAAGTACATAGGAGAAAGATGAACCACATAGCTACCGGTACAGCCCCGAGCCTCGATGGAGAACTACTCCCTCCTCATGGGAGACAACAGCGTTGATGGAGATGGCGGTGGTGTCGATGGAGGAGCCTTCCGGGGGCACTTCCCCGTCCCGGCGGCGTGCCGGAACAGAGACTCCTGTCCCCCAGATCTTGGCTTCGCGATGGCGGCGGCTCTGGAAGGTTTCTCGTACCGTGGCTTTTCCGTCTCGTGGTTTTAGGTCGAGGACCCTTAAATAGGCGAAGAGGCGGAGTCGGAGGGTCGAAGAGGCGGCAAGGAGATAGGGGGCGCGGGCCAGCCCTAGGCCGCGCCGGCCACCCTCCGAGAATATTTCTTTACTAGGATTTCTGAAACCAAAAACAGCAGAAAACAGCAACTGGCCCTTCGGCATCTTGTCAATAGGTTAGTTCCAGAAAATGCACAAATATGACATGAAGTGTGCATAAAACATGTAGATATCATCAATAATGTGGCATGGAACATAAGAAATTATCGATACGTCGGAGACGTATCAGCATCCCCAAGCTTAGTTTCTGCTCGTCCCGAGCAGGTAAACGATAAACAAAGATAATTTCTGGAGTGACATGCCATCATAACCTTGATCATACTATTGTAAAGCATATGTAGTGAATGCAGCGATCAAAACAATGTAAATGACATGAGTAAACAACTGAATCATATAGCAAAGACTTTTCATGAATAGTACTTCAAGACAAGCATCAATAAGTCTTGCATAAGAGTTAACTCATAAAGCAATAAATTAAAGTAGAGGTATTGAAGCAACACAAAGGAAGATTAAGTTTCAGCGGTTGCTTTCAACTTGTAACATGTATATCTCATGGATATTGTCAATGCAAAGTAATATAACAAGTGCAATATGCAAGTATGTAGGAATCAATGCACAGTTCACACAAGTGTTTGCTTCTTGAGATGGAGAGAAATAGGTGAATGACACGCGTACAGCACGTGACCGTTGGGAACCCCAAGTGGAAGGTGTGATGCGTACAGCAGTAAGTTTCCCTCAGTTAGAAACCAAGGTTTATCGAACCAGTAGGAGTCAAGAAGCACGTTGAAGGTTGATGGCGGCGAGATGTAGTGCGGCGCAACACCAGGGATTCCGGCGCCAACGTGAAACCTGCACAACACAAACCAAGTACTTTGCCCCAACGAAACAGCGAGGTTGTCAATCTCACCAGCTTGCTGTAACAAAGGATTAGATGTATAGTGTGGATGATGATTGTTTGCAGAAAATAGTAGAACAGTATTGCAGTAGATTGTATTTCAGTATAGAGAATTGGACCGGGGTCCACAGTTCACTAGAGGTGTCTCTCCCATAAGATAAACAACATGTTGGGTGAACAAATTACAGTTGAGCAATTGACAAATAGAGAGGGCATGACCATGCACATACATATTATGATGAGTATAATGAGATTTAATTGGGCATTACGACAAAGTACATAGACCGCTATCCAGCATGCATCTATGCCTAAAAAGTCCACCTTCAGGTTATCATCCGAACCCCCTCCAGTATTAAGTTGCTAACAATAGACAATTGCATTAAGTATTGCGCGTAATGTAATCAGTAACTACATCCTCGAACATAGCACCAATGTTTTATCCCTAGTGGCAACAGCACATCCATAATCTTAGAGATTTCTGTCGCTTCCCCAGATTCACGGAGACATGAACCCACTATCGAGCATAAATACTCCCTCTTGGAGTTACAAGCATCTACTTGGCCAGAGCATATACTAGTAACGGAGAGCATGCAAGATCATAAACAACACATAGATATAAATTGATAATCAACATAACATGGTATTCTCTATTCATCGGATCCCAACAAACGCAACATATAGAATTACAGATAGATGATCTTGATCATGTTCGGCAGCTCACAAGACCCGACAATTAAGCACAATGGGGAGAAGACAACCATCTAGCTACTGCTATGGACCCATAGTCCAGGGGTACACTACTCACACATCACTCCGGAGGCGACCATGGCGGCGTAGAGTCCTCCGGGAGATGATTCCCCTCTCCGGCAGGGTGCCGGAGGCGATCTCCTGAATCCCCCGAGATGGGATTGGCAGCGGCGGCGTCTCTGGAAGGTTTTCCGTATCGTGGCTCTCGGTACTGGGGGTTTCGCGACGAAGGCTATTTGTAGGCGGAAGGGCAGGTCAAGGGGCGTCACGAGGGGCCCACACTACAGGTCGGCGCGGCCAGGGCTTGGGCCGCGCCGCCCTAGGGTGTGGCCACCTCGTGGCCCCACTTCGTCTCCTCTTCGGTCTTCTGGAAGCTTCGTGGCAAAATAGGACCCTGGGCGTTGATTTCGTCCAATTCCGAGAATATTTCCTTACTAGGATTTCTGAAACCAAAAACAGCAGAAAACAGCAACTGGCACTTCGGCATCTTGTTAATAGGTTAGTTCCAGAAAATGCACGAATATGACATAAAGTGTGCATAAAACATGTAGATATCATCAATAATGTGGCATGGAACATAAGAAATTATCGATACGTCGGAGACGTATCAGCATCCCCAAGCTTAGTTCCTGCTCGTCCCGAGCAGGTAAACGATAAACAAAGATAATTTCTGGAGTGACATGCCATCATAACCTAGATCATACTATTTGTAAAGCATATGTAGTGAATGCAGCGATCAAAACAATGTAAATGACATGAGTAGACAAGTGAATCATATAGCAAAGACTTTTCATGAATAGTACTTCAAGACAAGCATCAATAAGTCTTGCATAAGAGTTAACTCATAAAGCAATAATTCATAGTAAAAGCATTGAAACAACACAATGGAAGATTAAGTTTCAGCGGTTGCTTTCAACTTATAACATGTATATCTCATGGATATTGTCAACATAGAGTAATATAATAAGTGCAATATGCATGTATGTAGGAATCAATGCACAGTTCACACAAGTGTTTGCTTCTTGAGATGGAGAGAAATAGGTGAACTGACTCAACAATAAAAGTAAAAGGAATGGTCCTTCAAAGAGGAAAGCATCGATTGCTATATTTTTGCTAGAGCTTTGATTTTGAAAACAAGAAACAATTTTGTCAACGGTAGTAATAAAGCATATGTATCATGTAAATTATATCTTACAAGTTGCAAGCCTCATGCATAGTATACTAATAGTGCCCGCACCTTGTCCTAATTAGCTTGGACTACCGGGATCATCGCAATGCACATGTTTTAACCAAGTGTCACAAAGGGGTACCTCTATGCCGCCTGTACAAAGGTCTAAGGAGAAAGCTCGCATCGGATTTCTCGCTATTGATTATTCTCAACTTAGACATCCATACCGGGACAACATAGACAACAGATAATGGACTCCTCTTTTATGCATAAGCATGTAGCAACCATTAATTTTCTCATTTGAGATTGAGGATATTGTCAAAAACTGAAACTTCCACCATGGATCATGGCTTTAGTTAGCGGCCCAATGTTCTTCTCTAACAATATGCATGCTCTAACCATAAGGTGGTAGATCGCTCTTACTTCCGACAAGACGAACATGCATAGCAACTCACATGAAATTCAACAAAGAGTAGTTGATGGCGTCCCCAGTGAACATGGTTATCGCACAACGAGCAACTTAATAAGAGATAAAGTGCATAAGTACATATTCAATACCACAATAGTTTTTAAGCTATTTGTCCCATGAGCTATATATTGTAAAGGTGGAGAATGGAAATTTAAAGGTAGCACTCAAGCAATTTACTTTGGAATGGTGGATAAATACCATGTAGTAGGTAGGTATGGTGGACACAAATGGCATAGTGGTTGGCTCAAGTATTTTGGATGCATGAGAAGTAATCCCTCTCAATACAAGGTTTAGGCTAGCAAGGTTATTTGAAACAAACACAAGGATGAAGCGGTGCAGCAAAACTCACATAAAAGACATATTGTAAACATTATAAGACTCTACACCGTCTTCCTTGTTGTTCAAACTCAATACTAGAAATTATCTAGACTTTAGAGAGACCAAATATGCAAACCAAATTTTAGCATGCTCTATGTATTTCTTCATTAATGGGTGCAAAGTATATGATGTAAGAGCTTAAACATGAGCACAACAATTGCCAAGTATCACATTATCAAAGACATTATAGCAAATTACTACATGTATCATTTTCCAATTCCAACCATATAACAATTTAACGAAGAAGAAACTTCGCCATGAATACTATGAGTAGAGCCTAAGGACATACTTGTCCATATGCTACAGCGGAGCGTGTCTCTCTCCCACAAGTGAATGCTAGGATCCATTTTATTCAAACAAAACAAAAACAAAAACAAACCGACGCTCCAAGAAAAGCACATAAGATGTGATGGAATAAAAATATAGTTTCAGGGGAGGAACCTGATAATGTTGTCGATGAAGAAGGGGATGCCTTGGGCATCCCCAAGCTTAGACGCTTGAGTCTTCTTGATATATGCAGGGGTGAACCACCGGGGCATCCCCAAGCTTAGAGCTTTCACTCTCCTTGATCATGTTGTATCATCTCCCTCTCTTGATCCTTGAAAACTTCCTCCACACCAAACTCAGAACAACTCATTAGAGGGTTAGTGCACAATCAAAATATACATGTTCAGAGGTGACATAATCATTCTTAACACTTCTGGACATTGCACAAAGCTACTGAAAGTCAATGGAATCGAAATATTCATCGAACATAACAAAACTGGCAATGCGAAATAAAAGGCAGAATCTGTCAAAACAGAACAGTTCGTATTGACGAATTTTATCGAGGCACCAGACTTGCTCAAATGAAAATGCTCAAATTGAATGAAAGTTGCGTACATATCTGAGGATCACTCACGTAAATTGACATAATTTTCTGAGTTACCTACAGAGAATTTTGCCCAGATTCGTGACAGCAAAGAAATCTGTTTCTGCGCAGTAATCCAAATCTAGTATGAACTTTACTATCAACGACTTTACTTGGCACAACAAAACACTAAACTAAGATAAGGAGAGGTTTCTACAGTAGTAAACAACTTCCAAGATACAAAATAAAAAAAAAGTACTGTAGTAAAAACACATGGGTTGTCTCCCATAAGCGCTTTTCTTTAACGCCTTTCAGCTAGGCGCAGAAAGTGTGTATCAAGTATTATCAAGAGACGAAGTGTCAACATCATAATTTGTTCTAATAATAGAATCAAAAGGTAACTTCATTCTCTTTCTAGGGAAGTGTTCCATACCTTTCTTGAGAGGAAATTGATATTTAATATTACCTTCCTTCATATCAATGATAGCACCAACAGTTCGAAGAAAAGGTCTTCCCAATATAATGGGACAAGATGCATTGCATTCAATATCCAAGACAACAAAATCAATGGGGACAAGGTTATTGTTAACGGTAATGCGAACATTATCAACTTTCCCCAAAGGTTTCTTTGTAGAATGATCAGCAAGATTAACATCCAAATAACAATTTTTTAGCGGTGGCAAGTCAAGCATATTATAAATTTTCTTAGGCATAACGGAAATACTTGCACCAAGATCACATAAAGCATTACAATCAAAATCTTTAACCTTCATCTTAATGATGGGCTCCCAACCATCCTCTAGCTTTCTAGGAATAGAGGCTTCGCGCTCTAGTTTCTCTTCTCTAGCTTTTATGAGAGCATTTGTAATATGTTGCGTGAAAGCCAAATTTATAGCACTAGCATTAGGACTTTTAGCAAGTTTTTGCAAGAACTTTATAACTTCAGAGATGTGGCAATCATCAAAATTCAAACCATTATAATTTAAAGCAATGGGATCATCATCCCCAATGTTGGAAAAAATTTCAGCAGTTTTATCACAGGTAGTTTCAGCAGTTTTAGCAGTTTCAGGCAGTTTCTCGTGCTTTGCATTAGAAGTGGAAACATTGCTAACACCAATTATTTTATTATAAATAGTAGGAGGTGCAGCAACATGTGTAGCATTAGCATTACTAGTGGTGGTGATAGTCCAAACTTTAGCTATATTATCTTCTTTTTCATTTTCTTCTCTTTCCCACCTAGCACGCAATTCGGCCATCAATCTTATATTCTCATTAATTCTAACTTGGATGGCATTTGCTGTAGTAACAATGTTATTATTAAGATTCTCATGAGGCATAACTTTCGATTTCAAAAGATCAACATCAGCAGCAAGACTATCGACTTTAGAAGCAAGTATATCAATTTTCCCAAGCTTTTCTTCAACAGATTTGTTGAAAGAAGTTTGTGTACTAATAAATTCTTTAAGCATGGCTTCAAGTCCAGGGGGTGAATTCCTATTATTGTTGTAAGAATTCCCATAAGAATTACCATAGCCGTTGCCATTATTATAAGGATATGGCCTATAGTTGTTACTAGAATTGTTCCGGTAAGCATTGTTGTTGAAATTATTATTTTTAATGAAGTTGACATCAACATGTTCTTCTTGTGCAACCAATGAAGCTAACGGAACATTATTAGGATCAACATTTGTCCTATCATTCACAAGCATAGACATAATAGCATCAATCTTATCACTCAAGGAAGAGGTTTCTTCGACAGAATTTACCTTCTTACCTTGTGGAGCTCTTTCCGTGTGCCATTAAGAGTAGTTGATCATCATATTGTCAAGAAGCTTTTTTGCTTCACCAAGAGTGATGGACATAAAGGTACCTCCAGCAGCTGAATCCAATATGTTCCGCGAAGAAAAATTCAGTCCTGCATAAAAGGTTTGGATGATCATCCAAGTAGTCAGTCCATCGGTTGGGCAATTTTTAACCAAAGATTTCATTCTTTCCCATGCTTGTGCAACATGCTCAGTATCTAATTGTTTAAAATTCATTATGCTACTCCTCAAAGATATAATTTTAGCAGGGGGATAATATCTACCAATAAAAGCATCCTTGCATTTAGTCCATGAATCAATACTATTCTTAGGCAGAGATAGCAACCAATCTTTAGCTCTTCCTCTTAATGAGAAAGGGAACAATTTTAATTTTATAATGTCACCATCTACATCTTTATATTTTTGCATTTCACAAAGTTCAACAAAATTATTAAGATGGGCAGCAGCATCATCAGAACTAACACCAGAAAATTGCTCTCGCATAACAAGATTCAGTAAAGCAGGTTTAATTTCAAAGAATTCTGCTGTAGTAGCAGGTGGAGCAATAGGTGTGCATAAGAAATCATTATTATTTGTGGTTGTGAAGTCACACAACTTAGTATTTTCAGGAGTACCCATTTTAGCAACAGTAAATAAAGCAAACTAGATAAAGTAAATGCAAGTAACTAATTTTTTTTGTGTTTTTGATATAGCAAACAAGATAGCAAATAAAGTAAAACTAGCAACTAATTTTTTTGTATTTTGATTAATGCAGCAAACAAAGTAGTAAATAAAACTAAGTAAGACAAAAACAAAGTAAAGAGATTGGGATGTGGAGACTCCCCTTGCAGCGTGTCTTGATCTCCCCGGCAACGGCGCCAGAAATTTAGCTTGACACGCGTACAGCACGCGACCGTTGGGAACCCCAAGTGGAAGGTGTGATGCGTACAGCAGTAAGTTTCCCTCAGTTAGAAACCAAGGTTTATCGAACCAGTAGGAGTCAAGAAGCACGTTGAAGGTTCATGGCGGCGAGATGTAGTGCGGCGCAACACCAGGGATTCCGGCGCCAACGTGGAACCTGCACAACACAAACCAAATACTTTGCCCCAACGAAACAGCGAGGTTGTCAATCTCACCGGCTTGCTGTAACAAAGGATTAGATGTATAGTGTGGATGATGATTGTTTGCAGAAAACAGTAGAACAGTATTGCAATAGATTGTATTTCAGTATAGAGAATTGGACCGGGGTCCACAGTTCACTAGAGGTGTCTCTCCCATAAGATAAACAGCATGTTGGGTGAACAAATTACAGTTGAGCAATTGACAAATAGAGAGGGCATGACCATGCACATACATATTATGATGAGTATAGTGAGATTTAATTGGGCATTACGACAAAGTACATAGACCGCTATCCAGCATGCATCTATGCCTAAAAAGTCCACCTTCAGGTTATCATCCGAACCCCCTCCAGTATTAAGTTGCTAACAACAGACAATTGCATTAAGTATTGAGCGTAATGTAATCAGTAACTACATCCTCGAACATAGCACCAATGTTTTATCCCTAGTGGCAACAGCACATCCATAATCTTAGAGATTTCTGTCACTTCCCCAGATTCACGGAGACATGAACCCACTATCGAGCATAAATACTCCCTCTTGGAGTTACAAGCATCTACTTGGCCAGAGCATATACTAGTAACGGAGAGCATGCAAGATCATAAACAACACATAGATATAAATTGATAATCAACATAACATGGTATTCTCTATTCATCGGATCCCAACAAACGCAACATATAGAATTACAGATAGATGATCTTGATCATGTTCGGCATCTCACAAGACCCGACAATTAAGCACAATGGGGAGAAGACAACCATCTAGCTACTGCTATGGACCCATAGTCCAGGGGTAGACTACTCACACATCACTCCGGAGGCGACCATGGCGGCGTAGAGTCCTCCGGGAGATGATTCCCCTCTCCGGCAGGGTGCCGGAGGCGATCTCCTGAATCCCCCGAGATGGGATTGGCGGCGGTGGCGTCTCTGGAAGGTTTTCCGTATCGTGGCTCTCGGTACTGGGGGTTTCGCTACGAAGGCTATTTGTAGGCGGAAGGGCAGGTCAAGGGGCGTCACGAGGGGCCCACACTACAGGTCGGCGCGACCAGGGCTTGGGCCGCGCTGCCCTAGGGTGTGGCCACCTCGTGGCCCCACTTCGTCTCCTCTTCGGTCTTCTGGAAGCTTCGTGGCAAAATAGGACCCTAGGCGTTGATTTCGTCCAATTCCGAGAATATTTCCTTACTAGGATTTCTGAAACCAAAAACAGCAGAAAACAGCAACTGGCACTTCGGCATCTTGTTAATAGGTTAGTTCCAGAAAATGCACGAATATGACATAAAGTGTGCATAAAACATGTAGATATCATCAATAATGTGGCATGGAACATAAGAAATTATCGATACGTCGGAGACGTATCATAGAACTGACTCAACATAAAAGTAAAAGAAAGGTCCTTCAAAGAGGAAAGCATCGATTGCTATATTTGTGCTAGAGCTTTGGTTTTGAAAACAAGAAACAATTTTGTCAACGGTAGTAATAAAGCATATGTGTTATGTAAATTATATCTTACAAGTTGCAAGCCTCATGCATAGTATACTAATAGTGCCCGCACCTTGTCCTAATTAGCTTGGATTACCTGGATTATCATCGCAATGCACATGTTTTAACCAAGTGTCACAAAGGGGTACCTCTATGCCGCCTGTACAAAGGTCTAAGGAGAAAGCTCACATCGGATTTCTCGCTATTGATTATTCTCAACTTAGACATCCATACCGGGACAACATAGACAACAGATAATGGACTCCTCTTTTATGCATAAGCATTCAACAATTATTAATTTTCTCATATGAGATTGAGGATATTTGTCCAAAACTAAAACTTCCACCATGGATCATGGCTTTAGTTAGCGGCCCAATGTTCTTCTCTAACAATATGCAATGCTCTAACCATTTTGGCGGTAAATCTCCCTTACTTCAGACAAGACGAACATGCATAGCAACTCACATGATATTCAACAAAGAGTAGTTGATGGCGTCCCCAGGAACATGGTTATCGCACAACAAGCAACTTAATAAGAGATAAAGTGCATAAGTACATATTCAATACCACAATAGTTTTTAGGCTATTTGTCCCATGAGCTATATATTGCAAAGGTAAAGAATGGAAATTTTAAAGGTAGCACTCAAGCAATTTACTTTGGAATGGCAGAGAAATACCATGTAGTAGGTAGGTATGGTGGACACAAATGGCATAGTGGTTGGCTCAAGTATTTGGATGCATGAGAAGTATTCCCTCTCGATACAAGGTTTAGGCTAGCAAGGCTATTTGAAACAAACACAAGGATGAAGCGGTGCAGCAAAACTCACATAAAAGACATATTGAAAACATTATAAGACTCTACACCGTCTTCCTTGTTGTTCAAACTCAATACTAGAAATTATCTAGACCTTAGAGAGACCAAATATGCAAACCAAATTTTAGCATGCTCTATGTATTTCTTCATTAATAGGTGCAAAGTATATGATGCAAGAGCTTAAACATGAGCACAACAATTGCCAAGTATCACATTATCCAAGACATTTTAGCAATTACTACATGTAGCATTTTCCAATTCCAACCATATAACAATTTAACGAAGAAGAAACTTCGCCATGAATACTATGAGTAAAGCCTAAGGACATATTTGTCCATATGCAATAGCGGAGCGTGTCTCTCTCCCACACAAAGAATGCTAGGATCCATTTTATTCAAACAAAAACAAATCGACGCTCCAAGCAAAGTACATAAGATGTGATGGAATAAAAATATAGTTTCAGGGGAGGAACCTGATAATGTTGTCGATGAAGAAGGGGATGACTTGGGCATCCCCAAGCTTAGACGCTTGAGTCTTCTTGATATATGCAGGGGTGAACCACCGGGGCATCCCCAAGCTTAGAGCTTTCACTCTCCTTGATCATGTTGTATCATCTCCCTCTCTTGATCCTTGAAAACTTCCTCCACACCAAACTCGAAACAAACTCATTAGAGGGTTAGTGCATAATCAAAAATCCACATGTTCAGAGGTGACACAATCATTCTTAACACTTCTGGACATTGCCTAAAGCTACTGGAAGTCAATGGAACAAAGAAATCCATCCCACATAGCAAAACAGGCAATGCGAAATAAAAGGCAGAATCTATCAAAACAGAACAGTTCGTAAAGACGAATTTTATTGAGACACCAGACTTGCTCAAATGAAAATGCTCAAATTGAATGAAAGTTGCGTACATATCTGAGGATCACTCACGTAAATTGGCATAATTTTCTGAGTTACCTACAGAGAATATTGCCCAGATTCGTGACAGCAAAGAAATCTGTTTCTGCGCAGTAATCCAAATCTAGTATCAACCTTGCTATCAAAGACTTTACTTGGCACAACAAAACACAAAACTAAGATAAGGAGAGGTTGATACAGTAGTAAACAACTTCCAAGACACAAATATAAAGCAAAGTACTGTAGCAAAATAACACATGGGTTATCTCCCAAGAAGTTCTTTCTTTATAGCCATTAAGATGGGCTCAGCAGTTTTAATAATGCACTCGCAAATAGTATTTGAAGCAAAAGAGAGCATCAAGAGGCAAATTTAAAACACATTTAAGTCTAACATGCTTCCTATGCATAGGAATCTTGTAAATAAACAAGTTCACGAAGAGCAAAGTAACAAGCATAGGAAGATAGAACAAGTGTAGCTTCAAAAATTTCAGCACATAGAGAGGTGTTTTAGTAACATGAAAATTTTTACAACCATATTTTCCTCTCTCATAATAACTTTCAGTAGCATCATGAGCAAACTCAACAATATAACTATCACATAAAGCATTCTTATCATGAGTCTCATGCATAAAATTATTACTCTCCACATAAGCATAATCAATTTTATTAGCTGTAGTGGGAGCAAATTCAACAAAGTAGCTATCATCAAATATAGGAGGCATATTGTAATCATAATCAAATTTATCCTCCATAACAGGCGGTACCAAAAGACTACTATCATTATAATCATCATAAATAGGAGGCAAAGTATCATCAAAGTAAATTTTCTCCTCCATGCCCGGGGGACTAAAAAGATCATGCTCATCAAAACCAGCTTCCCCAAGCTTAGAATTTTCCATAGCATTAGCAACAATAGTGTTCAAAGCATTCATATTAATAACATTCCCATTAGCATGCATATAAAGTTCCATGGGTTTTTTAATTCTCTCTTCAAACACATCATGTCCTAATTCAAGATAGAGTTCATAAAGATCTTTCATATTTTTGTTGTTTTCCATTATGCCTAACTAGTGTAAACAAGAAACAAAAAGATGCAATTGCAGGATCTAAAGGAAATAGCTTCGAGTACTTACAACGGCGGAAAATAGCTTGGTAGCCGAGATCCGGAGTGTGAGTACCTTTTACCTTTCCTCCCCGGCAACGGCGCCAGAAAATAGCTTGATGTCTACGCCCCCTCCTTTTCCTGTAGACAGTGTTGGGCCTCCAAGAGCAGAGGTTTGTAGAACAGCAGCAAGTTTCCCTTAAGTGGATCACCCAAGGTTTATCGAACTCAGGGAGGAAGAGGTCAAAGATATCCCTCTCATGCAACCCTGCAACCACAAAGCAAGAAGTCTCTTGTGTCCCCAACACACCTAATAGGTGCACTAGTTCGGCGAAGAGATAGTGAAATACAGGTGGTATAAATAAGTAGTAGCAACGGCACCAGAAAAGTGCTTTGCCCAGGACAGTAAACAAGCAGTAGTAACGCAGCAGTAGTAACGCAGTAAAACAGTAAACAAGCAGCGATAGCAGTATTTAGGAACAAGGCCTAGGGATTAGACTTTCACTAGTGGACACTCTCAACTTTGATCACATAACAGAATAGATAAATGCATACTCTACACTCTCTTGTTGGATGATGAACACCATTGCGTAGGATTACACGAACCCTCAATGCCGGAGTTAACAAGCTCCACAATATTCGATGTTCATATTTAAATAACCTTAGAGTGCATGAAAGATCAACACGACTAAACCAAGTACTAACATAGCATGCACACTGTCACCTTCACACTATGTAGGAGGAATAGATCACATCAATACCATCATAGCAATAGTTAACTTCATAATCTACAAGAGATCATAATCATAGCCTACGCCAAGTACTAACACGGATGCACACACTGTCACCATTACACCGTGCAGGAGGAATAAAACTACTTTAATAACATCACTAGAGTAGCACATAGATAAATTGTGATACAAAACACATTGCAATCATAAAGAGATATAAATAAGCACTTCACTATGCCATTCATAACAGTGAATAAGTATTCTGTGAAATATAGCCTAAGAGACCCACACGGTGCACACACTGTCACCTTTACACACGTGGGACAAGGAGTCTCCGGAGATCACATAAGTAAAATTCACTTGACTAGCATAACGACATCTAGATTACAAGCATCATCATATGAATCTCAATCATGTAAGGCAGCTCATGAGATTATTGTATTGAAGTACATAGGAGAGAGATGAACCACATAGCTACCGGTACAGCCCCGAGCCTCGATGGAGAACTACTCCCTCCTCATGGGAGACAGCAGCGTTGATGGAGATGGCGGTGGTGTCGATGGAGGAGCCTTCCGGGGGCACTTTCCCGTCCCGGCGGCGTGCCGGAACAGAGACTCATGTCCCCCAGATCTTGGCTTCGCGATGGCGGCGGCTCTGGAAGGTTTCTCGTACCGTGGCTTTTCCGTCTCGTGGTTTTAGGTCGAGGACCCTTAAATAGGCGAAGAGGCGGAGTCGGAGGGTCGAAGAGGCGACAAGGAGATAGGGGGCGCGGGCCAGCCCTAGGCCGCGCCGGCCACCCTCCTGGTGGGCCTGTGGCCCCCCTCTGGTCCTTCCCGGGTGTTCTGGAAGCTTCGTGGAAAAATAGGATGCTGGGCGTTGATTTCGTCCGATTCCGAGAATATTTCTTTACTAGGATTTCTGAAACCAAAAACAGCAGAAAACAGCAACTGGCCCTTCGGCATCTTGTCAATAGGTTAGTTCCAGAAAATGCACAAATATTACATGAAGTGTGCATAAAACATGTAGATATCATCAATAATGTGGCATGGAACATAAGAAATAATCGATACGTCGGAGATGTATCAGAACCCCAAGAGGAAGGTGTGATGCGTACAGCAGCAAGTTTTCCCTCAGTAAGAAACCAAGGTTATCGAACCAGTAGGAGTCAAGAAGCACGTGAAGGTTGTTGGTGGCGGAGTGTAGTGCGGCGCAACACCAGGGATTCGGGCGCCAACGTGGAACCTGCACAACACAATCAAAGTACTTTGCCCCAACGTAACAGTGAGGTTGTCAATCTCACCGGCTTGCTGTAAACAAAGGATTAGATGTATAGTGTGGAAGATGATGTTTGCGAAGAACAGTAAAGAACAAGTATTGCAGTAGATTGTATTCGATGTAAAAGAATGGACCGGGGTCCACAGTTCAGTAGTGGTGTCTCTCCAATAAGAAATAGCATGTTGGGTGAACAAATTACAGTTGAGCAATTGAAAAATAAAGAGGGCATAACAATGCACATACATGTCATGATGAGTAGTGTGAAATTCAATTGGGCATTACGACAAAGTACATAGACCGCTATCCAGCATGCATCTATGCCTAAAAAGTCCACCTTCAGGTTAGCATCCGCACCCCTTCCAGTATTAAGTTGCAAACAACAGACAATTGCATTAAGTATGGTGCGTAATGTAATCAACACAAATATCCTTGGACAAAGCATTGATTTTTTATCCCTAGTGGCAACAACACATCCACAACCTTAGAACTTTCTGTCACTGTCCCAGATTAAATGGAGGCATGAACCCACTATCGAGCATAAATACTCCCTCTTGGAGTTACAAGTATCAACTTGGCCAGAGCCTCTACTAGCAACGGAGAGCATGCAAGATCATAAACAACACATAGATGATAGATTGATAATCAACATAACATAGTATTCCATATTCATCGGATCCCAACAAACGCAACATGTAGCATTACAAATAGATGATCTTGATCATGTTAGGCAGCTCACAAGATCGAACAATGATAGCACATGAGGAGAAGACAACCATCTAGCTACTGCTATGGACCCATAGTCCAGGGGTGAACTACTCACACATTGACAAGGTATTAACTTGTCAATGCCTACGGATTGTAGACTAGGGTTTAGTTGGAACTAGAGGGCAAGTAGATCTCGAAGGTTTCAGCCGAAAAGTACTCGACGATTATGAAACTAGGGTTTGTAAACAATGATTCGATTATCTTTGAGTCCCTCGACTCCCCCTTATATAGGAGGCGGAGCCGAGGGATTCGTGCCGTACAAGTTACAGAGTCCGGGGAGGTTTCTAACTCTTCCCGTAAGATTACAAATAACACTTCCTATTACAACTCTAGTCTTTCCTTAATAATATCTTGGGCTCCCGAATCTTCTTATTCTTCGGGTAATGGGCCTTCAGTAAACCCCGGGTACTATCTTCGGCAAGCCCATTTGGGATGCCTATGTCAGTAGCCCCCGAGATTTTGCTTAAATCGTAGAGTTAAGGAAAATCTCCACTGTTTATCTTTATTTGACAACTTCAACTTTTCTATATTTCTTCTCATAAACTTCTATATTGTACAGGGATAATGGTAGTTGGGGCTAGTTCATCTGACGGATCAGGTACTAGTTAACTGCTCTAGTGGCAATCCGCAAAAACCTACTTCAAGATCACGTCCCTGGACATGATCTCGGGATACTGGTGTAAACTTCGACAGGTGCCGCTTAAGGTCTTACCATTCTGTCAAGTCCCAGTAAAATTTATCAGGTACCTAACGCATCCGTTAGGATTTTTCTTCGTATCTGTTGATACGGATAAAAGTAGCAGAGCGCAGTCTTCGGCGATGCCACGCCCAGCAGAACGGATCTGGGGTCTTACCTTCGCAAATTTGCGGCATTCAGAAATTGATCGCAACTTTGGCGTTCTGAGAATATATTGTCGAGTGCTTTTTCGGCTGTTGGAATGGCACATTTTATCGAGTCAAAGATGACTTATATTGCTCTCCCGATGGGAGTATATGCAGAGTTATTTATAACTCGAAATATACTTTTTTGCTCTGCTCTTTTTTTTCTTTTTTCTTTCTTCTCTCTCTCTTTTTTTATGATTTCATCGGGCACGCGAGCAGCGTTCCCGATGGGAGTAGCCCCCGAGGCTACAGCCAAGGACTTGTACTTGGGTGTAGGCTCCACGCTTTTAGTCGCTATATTTTCTTTTATCTCCCGGAGTTTTTATAATTTCTCGGGTGCGCGAACAGCGCTCCCGATGGGAGTAGCCCCCGAGGCTATGAACAAATATTTGTATTTGATCATAGGCTCACGCCATTTCTATCTTGTCCTTCTGAATCTTTTTTTTTCTTTTTTCCAAAGTAGCCCCCGAGCATTTGGTCAAAAACTTGTATTTGATCAAAGGCTCAGCATTATTTTCCCATGTCGCCTTTTATGAAACTGTTGAGTCGAATTTTTTCTTCTGCCAAGGTGACGTTATTGCTGACGATAGCCACGATTGCCAGTCAAAAATTTGCGACAAGTCTTCTCCCGCTGCCTTGCGGGCCCAATTGATCCACTATCTTGACACGTCGTGCGAGTGGGGGGCACACGTCCTCTGCTTTTTCTGGCGCACGCACCGTAACTCCTCCGATGTGAAAATACTTTTTTACCCTCGTGTCTACGTGGCCACCATCTGCCACACATTTTCCTTATCCAACGGTTCGTCGTTTCACCGCACCCCTATATAAGATCATCTTCTTCCTCCTTGAGCACTTCCGCTCGCGCCGTCCTCCTGCTCTCATCTGCAAATTTCCTCCTGCGACCCACAGCCACCTTAGCTCCTCGTCTCCAAGCTGCAAACCCTGCGCCATTGTTGATGCCACCGCGTCAATTGACAAGGCACAGCACGCCGGAATCCTCCATGGCCGCCGTGGATCTGGGGACGGCGGAGTGGGAAAGATCTAAGATTTCCACTCAGGATATCAACATGCTGAAGAAGCTTGGGATCAGCAAGAAACCCAAGGCACTGTGCTTCCCCAGTGAGGAGAGCTACCCAACCCCTCCAATGGGGTACCGGGTAAGTTTTGTCGACCACCTCATCCGCGGTCTTTCCGCCCCCATTCATCATTTTCTCCGCGGATTGCTTTTTATCTACGGTCTGCAACTCCACCACCTCACGCCAAATTCAATCCTCCATATCTCCATTTTCATCACTCTCTGCGAGGCCTTCCTTGGCGTCCAACCTAACTGGGCGCTATGGAAGCGCATTTTCTTCTGCCGCCGTAATGGCTCGCCCAATTGCGCCTATAATATAGGCGGCGTTGTAATTTCTGTTCGGCCCACTGTCGACTACTTCGACGTCAAGCTTCCTGACTCAGTTCAAGGGTGGCGCAAGAAGTGGTTGTACATTCAGGAGGAGAACCATGGATGTGCGGAGGACAACATCCCTCCTTTTGATGGCACCGAGAAAATCTTTCGCCGCCGCTCCTGGGACGCGGAGGCCACCGAAGAGGAAAAGGCGTTGACAGAAACCTTGATTGCTCGCATCCACGAGTTGCAAAATACTCGCGGCAAAGAGTTATCGGGTATCCAAATCACTGCATACTTTCTTAGGACTAGAGTGCATCCGCTTCAGGCTCGCAAATATCCTCTCTGGAAATATGCTGGCGACAAGGACGCAGATCGGCTGTCGGTGTATTTGGAGGTCAAGGACTTAGAAAAACTTGTCCGAAAAATCTCGTCTCTCAGCAAAAAAGATCCTGTCCCTTCCTCTTGTCGTGAAAAGCCATTTAGCACCGCCAATCCACTTCCCAAGGTAATTTTTGACAATTGTCTTGTTATTGCTTTGCTATCTTTATTGTAACTCCTCTTCTGATATCTTCCCCTGTTTTATTTTTATTTTGTACAGAACCATCCAGACCTTGTCTCGCTTCCTCCTCCTCCTGAAGGTGGAGAAGTCGAAGAAAGGGCCATTGTCACTGATGACAACCAAGAGGCTCCCTCTTTTGTGAATGAACCCGTGGATTCTCTAAAATCCGCGGGATCTTCTGAAAAAGATGCTGCCTCCGAAGGTACTGCGTCGGCACTGTCTCCTCCTCCTGCTGTTTCTCCAAAGAACAAAAGGAAAAGGAATGATGTCGAAGATTCTGGCACCTCCAAAGCCGAAGAAGTTGATCCTTCACGCCAAAAGGCAACTTATGATCCATATCTCGAATCCCTCGTCAGCTCGTAAGTTACTTTGATTTCCCCTTATTTCTGTACTCGAAGTTTTTTGCCTTATCTTTCTTTTTATGATGTCGATCTTTAATCACAGTGATGATGAGGAAGAAGTACCAACTGTTGACGTGGCTCCTCGGACGAGCACGTCACATACTTTGGTTGTTTCGGAGACGCCAGTTGAGGGGGAAGAATCCTCGCCTCCTCGACAAAACGTCGCCACCACCACTCCTCCTTCAAGCCCTCTTGCTCCTTCACCGAAAAGGGCAAGAGTTGAAATGATCGTGGAGCCTACCCCTCAATTGGGTAGCTCTTCTAATCCGCTCTTAGATGATGTAAGTTTCTGATTTTATTGCCAGTTTCTATATTTCCTCTGTTTGCTTCTTTATGCCTTCATATTTTTCCCATACCGATGTTTTCTACCTTTGTTTTTCTTTGACAGCCCATGATCAAAGAGCTTGTTCGCATCGGCTCCCAATTCATTGGGTACCGTGAATATACCAGCAGGACTGAAGGTAACAACTTTTTTTTGCTGCCATTGTTTCTAACTTCTTGCTCCTATTTTTGTCGCAATCTTGACTGTTCTTTTCTATTTTGTCAGAGAAACTTGCAGAGGCCAACAAGCTTGCCGACACTCTTGCTCAGAATCTGGAGCAAAGTGAAACGGCTCGCAAGAAAGCCGAACTTGATGCTAGCCAAGCCAAAGCAGAGGCTGATGAGGCCAAGGCAAAAGCTGCTAGTGTCGAAGAACTGCAAAAGAGACTTGAGGATGTCGAAACTGCTTTCAACGAGCACAAGGCCGCACAGGCTACTCGTGAAAAGGGAATCCTCAAGCGCTTGAACACGCAAAATCGACGCTTCCTCGGTAACTTTGTTGATCCCTTCTATTTTTCTTAGGACTTGCTTTCTTTTGTTTTTACTTGTTGTCGACTAACATATACTTTCTATGGCAGGTCAAACAAGCCAAGAGTTTGATCTTGAGAATCCCACCAATGATCCTCTGCTTGACGCACTTTCTTATCTGGAGTTTCATGGCCAAGAAATTCGCGAAGGCGTGGTGAATGCTGACGCAGGATTGTCGAAGTTGTTCCCCTACTTCTTCCCGAAGAAGGAGGAGCCTAAGACTTTCCTTGCCCTTGCCAAGGACTTCAATCCACCGGAGGATCTTGGACTGAAGATGCGCCAGGAGAACATGAAGGTTGCTGTTGAGAACACTGTTGCCTTGGTTGCTGACAGCCAACAAACTGTTGACTGGATGAAGGTTGGCGACACCGAGCAGATAGAGCAAACAAAATGGCGGTCATTGATCAAGGCAGCCAAGCCCAACACGAAGAAAATCCTGGCCTATCTCGGGATCAAGCCATCTACAACTCCTAGCTCATCAAGGCCGGAGGTCTAGTTGAATGCCTTTGCTTTTTCTTTCCTTTGCTTTCTCTATTTCTTTTGCTGTTGTCGCCATTTTAGCCTTGGCGACAATTATCCTGTTAGTCCCTTTGGAGAACTTCTTTTGTAATGTCCATGTAAACTTTCTAAAAATCAATGAAATTCCTCTTGGCACTATCATTGATCCTGGGACTTTCTTTTCCAGTTAATATTTGATAACTATTCAACCAACCCTTGCTCTGCCGATGCTTCACCTGCTTCTTCCTTCTCGAAGAAAATGCTAGTCGATGATAATCCCCTCGAAGGTTCTTCAAGCAAACATTTGTCGGAAGATTTGCAAGAACTTCGACAACAACTTCAATCCATGAAAAAACAAACTCTAGCAATGATGGAACAATCTCGAAAAGCATCTGAAAAAGAGAAACTTGCTCTCCAACAAGCCAAAGAAGCTATGGCTGCCAAGGATGCTGCTGTGTTGGAAGCTAAGGCAGCCACTACTCGAGAAAATAGCATGCTCGAGCTAATGTCTGAAGCTAGCACAGATATGCTAGGTATGTTTTTCCAACCTCATTCTGCCTCTTTTTTTGCTTTACTGCGCCTCCCCTTAAATTTCCTGCCTTGTCGCATAATAGGCTCCATTCTTGATGCTGCCGCCGAAGACCAAAGAGTGAACGAGAGAACGAATCTTCTCGTCAATCTTTCCCTTCACCATGGCTGTCTGTTCTGGGCCACTCCTGAACGGACCCAACAAATTGTCAGGTTCCAAGATCGTGCTTGCCAGGTGCGCGAATTTCTCTGTTTTTGCACGACAACGTTAACCCTTGTTTACAAGACTTTGTTTCCTCGAAATGAGGTTCCCAAAACTCTTCCTGAATTGCTGAAGATATTTAGAGATGCTCCCCGCATTCATAATTTTGTGCGAGCTCAATTGACTGCTGGAGCAAGGTTCGCCATGATTATGATAAATATTTCCATCCAAAGTTAGACCTGACGAAGATTGTTGCTGATTGCCTGGCCAAGAAATCGCGGCGAAAAAATGATATTGACACAATCAATGAGATGGTAACTCCTGTGGCCGAGTCGATGATAGATGAGCTTCTTCGGATGGACTCAGAATTCTTCGTCAAGGGGTCCTATGCTGAACACAAGACAACCAAAGGCTTGTCCATAGATAGTATTTTAGGCTTTGACTGAGTTGTACTATATTGCAAAACATTGTGTCTATATCTTTTTTGATTTCTCTTTTTTTTTATTTCCAAAGAGATTTGTTGTATATTGTAAAGTGCTCTATATTGTTGGAGCCCCCGAGCCTCAGGCTAGAGTTTGTATTGTTTTTGCTATCTCGAAGATTTTTCCTCTTGTCGTAAGAAAATGTCTTTATTTTTTTCCATTGATGGGTTGCAAGCCCCCGCGTATATTAGTGTCGAAGTTCTATATTTTTTGTTGCGAGGTTCTTGGACCAAAGCAATAAGATTTTGACGCGTACACTATATTTATAATTGTTAGCTTCCGATGTTTATATTTGGCGAGGTATTAGTGTACCAAGGCGAAGTATTTCGGTAAGTCTAGTTTGTCTATATTGTACGTATTTTAAGTCTTGAAGGCGTTGAGCCCCCGAGCGTGTCGAAGAATAAGAAGTATATCTTCACTATCTTTATTATATTGCAGCACCCACTACTAGGAAAAAGGCAATCAGTGGCGCACCACATATAGCCTTCAGTCGCGCACTGGTGGTGCGCCACTGCTATCACGCCACTGCTAACTCCTAGTAGTGGCGCACTAGGGGTGCGCCACTACTAGCCTGGATACCAGTGGCGCACTACGTGGTGCGCCATTGACAGGTCCAGCAGTGCGCCACTATTACTCCAAAGTGGTGCGCCACAGTTGGTCGATGGCGATGCGCCACCACTGTCTAGACGAGGTGCGCCACTGCTACCGTTTTGCGTGCGCCACTGTTTCAGCGAGGTGGTGCGCCACTGCTGCGTGTGGACGTGCGCCACTGCTGTCTCCAGGACGTGCGCCACAGCTGAGGTTCCTGGTGCGCCACTGCTAGTCTCGGAGGGGATCACAGGGTAGTGCGCCACTGGATCCAGTGCAGTGCGCCACTGCTACTTAGTCGACGTGCGCCACTGATGGGCCACTAGTGCGCCACTGCTACGATTTCGATTTTTTTTTGTATCCTGGCAGGTATTTATACAGGTTGTATATCACAGTACAATAGCACAATACAGGATACATAACACATATAAACAACAGTACAACTTATCCATACATAATTCTTCACATTAGCCCCACATGGTTCACAAGATTTCACATTAGAGAAGTTACGAGGTTACAATGCAAGTTACGGGGTTACAAAGTCGCAAATGAGCTAGTGGTTACACAAGATCGATCATCTAAAGTACAATCACATAGAAGAGAGCTAGAGTCACTACTAGCACCATCCCGATAATAGTGGTCTTCATCCGGTTCCTCCTCCGCTCCCTCCTCTCTCCCGCCAAATAGCATGCGTATCTATCTTCGGCCTCCGCTCTAGTGGTGTACCCTTTGTAGCTGTTACCGCTAAAACGGTGAACCTGTCTCCGACACTCCTCCCAGTCGTTGTAGACTCCGGGAACATTGCCCTTGTACACGACATACCACGTCATATCTGCGTACATATGCACAAGCTAAAGAAACATTAGTGCACGCGCTCATAGATGTTTGCAACGAATAAGAGCAAACTCAAAAACGATCCAAGTAGTATGAACTAAAAGGCATGCCTCATACATTGTTGGTCGGAACAAATATGAACATCCCGGGATGGCGTCAGTGAGGCCAGGTAGGATGCACAAGAGATTGATATTTGTGCCATCACACCAGGCTCACTGGCGTCACCCCGGAGTGTACAGTTGACCAAACATTCTAATCATTGGCACTAAAATGGAAGAAAGGCCAATGCAGTTAAGAAGTGCCAACTCAAATAAGAGACAAGTAGCTATTATGAACTAAATGGAATGCCTCATATTTTGTTGGTCGGAACAAATATTAACATTTAGAGAAGGGGTAAGTGAAACCAAGTAGGATGCACAAGAGATTGATACTTGTGTCATCGCACCAGGTTCACTAGCCCCTCCCCCCAAGTGTACAAGTGACCAAACATTCTAATCATTGGCATTTTAAAATACGAAAGCAAATGGAAGAATGACAAGGGCCTCATACTTTGTCGATCGAAACAAATATGAACATCCCGGGATGGCGTTAGTGAGGCCAGGTAGGATGCACAAGAGATTGATATTTGTGCCATCACACCAGGCTCACTAGCGACACCCCGGAGTGTACAGTTGACCGAACATTCTAATCATCGGCCAAATGCAATTAAGAAGTGCCAACTCAAACAAGAGATAAGTAGCTACTATGAACTAAATGGAATGCC
This sequence comes from Lolium perenne, assembly GCF_019359855.2. Lineage (NCBI taxonomy): Eukaryota > Viridiplantae > Streptophyta > Magnoliopsida > Poales > Poaceae > Lolium > Lolium perenne. Next base: position 18,643,737 of record NC_067249.2, read on the forward strand.
TCATACATTGTAGGTCAAAACAAATTTTAACATTCAGGGATGGAGTGAGCGAGGCCAGGTAGGATGCACAAGACATGGATATTTGTGCCATCACACCAGGCTCGCTCGCTCCACCCCCAAGTGTACAAGTGACCAACCATTCTAATCATCGGCATATGCAAACAAAATTAACGACCAAATCAAGTGCGGAAAACGACAGAGCCATATATATAAGTTCACAAACATAGCCGAACTAGTAATTAATAGCAAGTAAAGTGCTGGATAAAGTTTATTACAACAGAAGCTCGTCTTTAGTTCACAACTACATAACTAGGCTCGCACATCAAGACTTTCTCGGAGCGTGGATAAAACCGCCGCCTTTCTTCAAGCACATCCATGAGCGGTAGTCGTCACCCTGCATTTGGAGCTTTGTGTCTATGTCACTGTTTGACGGCTGATAGCCGGCGAAGAACTCCCCCGCGCTTCTAACGACATCTTGATGGATGATTTCACAAATCTCTACTTGGATGCGGAAGAAGTCTTGCTTGATGCCGTCGTCAGGGACCCGCGCCAATTTGTTGGCCCAGTCTCTGAGATGCTCAGGTAGCGTAAGCTGCTGCTGGTCCCGTATGAACTTATCCATGTGATAGAGGGCGTAGTAGGCATCCTTGTTACTAGAAGGCGGCTTCTTGACGCAGGGAAACTTTGTTTGGTGCTTGAACACATGCTTCCCGTACCTAACATTTGGCCTCTGCATGTTGCCTTTCGCTTTGACGTAGCCATTGAGAGCATCATCAAGTACGGCCTTGACATTCGTGTAGTCCGTGGTTGACTTACCGTCCGCATCGAGGTATGTGGCCACGGAATGCTTCGGGGTTATGGAGATGAGTGTGCAGGTTTTGTCTCTGCGTAGAACACATAATGTTTAAGAACACGACGATTGAAATCTAAAAAAATCACGAGTTAAGAACGGTACGGTGAGGGCCGGGGTGACTTACTCGGGAAATACAGGCAGGAGGATGTTACACTTCTTCTGGTTCGCTAGAAAGAAGTCTTTGAGGTATCCACTCGCGACTGCCCGGTCTCCGGCGGTGGCCAAGTGGACGGCACGCATGTAGAAGGGGTCGGCTATCGCGATGTCCGGGATCTTGTTTCTAATGATCCGCATCGCCTTCCTGAGCGAGTATAGGCGAATGAAGGTGTAGTGCAGCGGATAACTGTTCAGCATGGCGAAGATGTCATCATACCGCAGGAAGATATTCTCCGCGAAGCCACTATCGACAAAGCCATGGCCCGAGGGCACCTTGGCAACATACACTGGGTATCCATTATCTTTCTCCCTGAGACGCCGCTCCTCCATAAACATAACACCGTCAACCAGAGATCGCATAGGACCGGGTGCAGCATCGTACAATCTTTGAACTAGCATCCGCTCACCCGACACATGCACCCTCGCCTCTATATTCTTGGGCACTGGTGGCCCGTCCTGAGCACGGATAGGTAACGGCTGGCTGGCAGACTTGTCATCCTTCTTCTTTCTTTTCCGTCCCTTCGGCTTCATTTTTACTGGGACTGCATTCTCCTCTTCGCAAGCCTTCTTCAGTGTGTTAGGACTGATAACACTTCTCACCTCGGCTATCGGCCGAGTCTCGGTGAAATCGGCAGCTGGAGGCGTCTCCTGAGAACAGAATAGGCGCCGCTTGTTGCAATAGGTTTTCCCCTCGGCGGCAGCTTGAGAGGGTTGGCTACTGAGATCGTAGTCCATCACCCCAAAATCGAAGTTGCAGTCCAGGTTGGCGAACGTACTGTCCTCGTCCGGACCATCGTTCGGATCCTGTGCCATCTGCATGTCCACATCAGCTGATTGCGGCACCGTTGGGGTGGTCTTGCCATGGCTTGGCACCGGCACGGCTGGGGGTGCTGTCTGTGGGGTGGTGTCCCTCGCCCCCAAACGAATCTGGCTCTTTGGCCAAACCATGGACCAATTGAAGCAATGCTGGAGGGTAAGGACCTCATCTTCGTCGGCACCATGGGGTTGAAAGGGAGGTAGCACGTCGTCGTAGCCGCTAAGCACCCGAACCAGTTGAATCCTATACACGTCGGGTTGCATGGGTTTACCGTGTAACTGACGGTTGCTCGGTTGAACAATTTTGGCCTTGGCAACATCGATCAACTCGCCGTTCACAAACTGCAGGAGAGTGCATGGGACGTCGACGGCGGAGCTCTGCGGAAAACATGTAGGGCGTTAGGGATGGCTAGCTAGTCAAAGGCAAGGATATATATGGAAGTCATTGGCCAAGGGTTGGTTACCGTGATGGCGTCCAGCTCGGCTAAGGTCGAGGCACCGCCGGCGGCGGGCGTGCAACTGATGGAGTGGCCGCTTGTTGGCGCGGTGTCGGGCGGCGTATTATCCGCAGCGACGGGTGCATTGAGCTGAAGTAATGGCGCCGCGGGAGCCACCACGGTTGGCGCCGCGGGAGCCACCAAGGTTGGCGCCGCCGGAGCCACCAATGTTGGCGCCGCCGGAGACACCATTGTTGCCGCCTGCGGACTCACCGATGGCTCCACGCTGTGGGAGTTGCTGCCCGTGAAACTGGGAACCGGGGGAGGCCCCTTTTTTCCTCCCTCATACCACGCGTCCGGCACCGGCAACCAAGGTAGGGATGAGGGAGCTAAGCGTCGTGCCCACTTGGTCCTCCACTTGCTGTCTTTGCGTCCTCTGTTGGGTCTCCACGATTTGTTGCACTTGTTGCCGCACTTGCTCCTCGACCAATGTCGGGATCTGCGCAACTTGTGCCTTGAGCTGTGCGACCTCCTTCTCATCGATGGTGGCCTTTCTCTCCTTTTTCCCCGACTTATAGTATTCTGACCATTTCATAGAGCATCCTTCGCCGACCACACGACCAGCCGACGTCGGCTTACTCAATGGATCCCTCTTCTTGTGGGCATTCAACGCCCTATTTAAAGGGTTGTCCCAAGGGGCACACTGCGAGGAGCTCGTGGACCCCGCGCCGCTACTAGCTTCCTTTTCACTTTCGATCTCCTTAGCCTACGGGAGGAACATGCATGAACCATTTAGAAATTTGGATTCAACAATAAGAATGCAACCATAAAGGAGCTAATTAAGCGGGTGCATTCCTTACCAGAAGAGCCTCAAACTCCTTCACATCCGGAGTGGTGGTGAGCTCCTTTGTTTTCGGGTCAATACGGTACCGGGCCAGGAGAAAGTTCCTGGTTTGCTTGTTTGTGTATTGCGGGAGGAGGGGCTCGAGGCCGTTCTTCACACGCTCCTCATCCGCGGCGTCCCATTTCGGTTGCGCCACCCTAAAACCGCCAGGACCAAGTTTGTGGGTGCCTAAGTTCAGTTTTCGCATGTCCTTCCCCCACTGACTAGAATCCGACGTTGACTCGCTCTCGCACTTGATCTTGAAATCAGCGTAGTCTTGCTCGGTGATCGAGGGATTTGACTCCTTGATCTTCTCGTAACTCTCACCATTATTAATCATTTTCTTCACTCGGGTCCTCCAACTAGCGAGGGCGGTGCTCATCTTCGTGAGGGCGGCATTGTGCACTTTGTTCCGCATGAGACGCTTTTCTGAGCAGTCCACCGGGAACTCGTATCGTTCGTGTAGCTTCTTGAAGAGGAGGGTGCGCAAATTCGCTCGGTCAGGATGCCTGAGGTTCTCGGTGTTGATCGAGACCGTGCTCCGGAGGATGCACCCGAGTTGGGCAGAGTACCCTTTGACTAAATCAGGGGGCGCCGTTGGATGCCCAGTGGCGTTCACTTCGGTGAATGCTTGCTTCACGGTGCTGAGCACATTCGGGCGACGCTCCCTCCGTAGCTTCTTCGGTGCGCCGGTGTCATCCTCGGTGGCACCATCCGTGGTGTCATCCTCGGTGGCACCATCACTGGTGTCATCCTCGGCGGCATCGTCCGCTCGGTACTCTGGATCGGGGCCATCATCCTCGCCGTCGTCGCGGCGAGGTTGTGACTCCATCACCTCAATTTCATCGGTTAGCATCCAGAACGGCTTGCTGCCGCTGCCGCCGGCCTCTTCGTTGTTGGCCATGTTCGAACTAAGTAGGAAAAAATGCATAAAATTAGCGCAAGATTTCACGGAAAAATTGGGCATGACCTATGCTAATTTATGGACATATGAGTGCCCCATTTTCGCCGAAACGGAAATGAATCAACATTTCGGCGATAATGGGCAACTCTGTCGATCCCTGCACAAGAATATGACACCATATAGACATGCAAAACAATCCACCAGCTGAGCACCATGGCACATATACAATTGTTCCTCCATATACACCATGGCACATATACAATTGATCCTCCACCAGCTGAGCACTCAACAGCATGCATCAGCTAGCTATATGCATCAGCTAACCATGGGCATACATCAAGCAGCAAGCAGCAACAAGTAGCAAGTAGCAACTAGCAGCAGCAGCAAGCAGCTAGCAAGCAGCAGCAGCTACAGCTAGCAGTAGCAGCAAGCAGCAACTAGCAGCAACAGCAAGCAGCTAGCAAGCAGTAGCAGCTAGCTAGCAGCAGCAGCAAGCAGCAAGCAGCTAGCAAGCAGCAGGAGTTAGCAGCTAGCGGCAGTAGCAAGCAGCATCAAGCTCACCGTGAGTCGCGTGGAGTCTCCGAGAGGTGAGTTGTTGCTCCGGGTCGAGGAAGATGCGAGGGCGGCGGTCAGGTGCTCAACTCTGCCTTGAAAAACATAAAAATAAAATTTCAGTAAGCTTGTTCATGGTACTGTGGAGTTCAAACAGAGAAAATCAAAAGGAAACCTGATGCTAATTAAACTTTGTCTTGTGTGCTGTCATTTTTATGGCTGGACGGAGGGAGCTTCAGAAGAAATCAATGCTAAAATCTCGTTCATAGCACATGCAGCAACAGGAGGCCTATAGTCTGGCAGAACAAACAAGGACACCTGCCAAAAAATTGACAAGCTTGAATGTGGTGTCCATAAGAAGTGCAGTTGGTTTAAATTCCTTTTTAGTTGCAACTGCAGCACTAAGGAACTATGTCCCTTGTTACCAAAAATATATTCAGTGATTAGTTGGCAAATGATAATCAAAGGTGAGGCCAAAAAAAGCATTTTCCTTTTTCATTTGCAGTAGATTGCCTCAAATTTTAGTGATAATCATAAGCTAACATAGAGCATTACATCCATGAAACAGAGATCTGTGCTAACTCATACATTGGACTGATGTGTCAAGCGGACTCATAAAAGTAAAGAGATGGTCAGGGGCAACACACAGAAACACCATCCTTCTCTGTCTACAATATGAACTTGGTAGTTTAGTTGATCAGACCGTGGAACACTTAAAGATCACACTACTTCCTAGGTTTCTGAGCTCAGCTCTTACACTAAGCAACACACTATTCAATAGTTCAACAGCTTGCAATAGACCAGTTAAACAGTTTCCGTACTACACATACATCATTCAGTTCAGCTGACATTGCCCTGAAAATACCAAACTGCAACCATGCAACCTCCTAGTAATAAACAGCTCAAAGGGCAAGGACATCTCGCGGCAATTGTTTTCTAAATGAGCCGGTTTTCGCTGTTGGGCATACAATATATGTCGATTTGTAGCAAACGAATTGGATCAACCTAGCAGAGGAGGAGGAGGGGAGGAGCACGGCGGCTACCTGGGAAGGATGCGCAACGGTGAAGGCGTGTGGCGTCAGCGGTCGAAGGCTCCTCCGCGGTGAGGTCGAGGACGAGGTCGCAGGCGGTGTCAGAGGTCGAGGGCGTGCGGCTCCTCGGCGGTGAGATCGAGGACGAGGTCGCAGGCGGCGTGCGCTTCTCCTACTCCTGCTCCACGGTGTGCAGCCTGGGGAGCGACGAGGCAGAGGATGGGGCGCCGGCGGTGGGAGAGGTGGTCGCCGGCGGGGATTCGAGGGGGAGAGGGTCCGGTGAATGGGGGCGAGATCGAGATCGAGAGGGGGCACCGGCGGGGATTGGGGAATGGTGAATGGGGATGGGGAGAAGAAGATGGTCGGGATTTGGCTAAGTCCCCGACTCCCCTTAGCAATAGCGCACCTCTAGGGGTGCGCCACTACGAGGCTTAGCAATAGCGCACCTCTCGGGGTGCGCCACTGCCTCTTTAGGTTTAGGTCAAAAGGCTCGCGGCACCTACAGTTGACAAGATCCGAATTGTACCGCAGTGGCTTGCTCCCCCTCTCTGTTCGGTTTACCCTGGCTGGCCGGGTTCGAACCCTGGCGGCCCCAATTTTTTTCACGTTTTTATTAAATTGATTTAACACTATAATAAATAGCATAATACACCAAAATAAAAGGCATAAATAATTATAATTATGTAGAATAGTTAAAATACTATAGAATCTATAAAATATCCAAAAATATAAATTATAATATCTATTTTGATCGGTACAATGTGTAGATTAACAATATGACATCCGTTATTCATACAAGAAAATGATACATAATTATCTTTTCACAATCTTCTTGCCCTTCTTTCTCGCGGTTGAATAATTTAGCCCCGGAACTCCTAGACTTCTTCTCTTGAATGGACGGCCTTTAGGTAGGGTGGTCCTGCTTCTTCTTGTTGTGTATGGTTCTTCATCATCGTTGTCGTCATCTTCCATCTTCGGATCGCCATACTGGTCAAAGTCTAGCTCGTTGGCGGCTCCATCCATTCCGATGATGCTCCTTTTGCCTCTCCTCACGATAACACGGCTGGGCTTTTGCGGGTCGGTAATGAAGAAGCATTGGTCCACTTGGGAAGCTAGTACCCATGGCTCATATTTCGCGGTGACCTTTGCATTTCAAATCCCTGCAAACAAACACATGCAACACATGTGTGGATCGGAGGCTTTGCATATACAACACATGTGGAGGCTTCGCATACAACACACATGCACGTGATCGAGACGATTTTCGCGCATGCGCACATATGTGTGTGTGCAAGACGATTGGAACCGGTCACACACAAAGCATAAAACCAACAAAGTTACCGATACGGCGAGACCTAGAGTGTTGGATGAGGTAAAAAGTTGAGATTGAGTAGGGTATTAAGCTAAGAAAGCTTCACCATTACTTACCTATTAAGCTAAGACATAGCAATGGCGCACTACTAAGTGGTGCGCCACTGCTACGCCTCTCATCTCTAAAAAGGGGCTATGGCCACCCCCTAGCAGTGGCGCACCTAATGACATGCGCCATAGGTAACCTATGTAGCAGTGGCGCACCACAGCAGTGCGCCATTGCTAAGCCTATCATCTCTAAACGGTCTCTGGACACCTCCTAGCAGTGGCGCACCTCTACAACGTGCGCCATAGGTAAGGAATGTAGCAGTGGCGCACCCCATAGACGTGCGCCACTACTAGGTTGGGGGAGGATCTGGCCTCCTGTCACCACTTACTTATGGCGCACCAGAATCAAGGTGCGCCACTACTACTTTTGTAACAGTGGCCCACCGTTTTGTGGTGCGCCACTGCTAAGTAGTAGTGGCGCACGGCAGCCATGGTGCGCCACTGATGGCAGTCTTACGGCTAGGCCTTTTCCTAGTAGTGACCGCGAGCCCGCCTCATTAAAAACCTTTCCGGCCCCACTCGGTGCCCCGAAAAGGAAAAGAGTGCGTCTGAAAACTCGCGGGCGTTTTAGTACATTGTATTTTTACAGAGGAGGACTATATTTCAACTCTAGGCGTAGAACCGCCTGAGCTGCGCCACGTTCCAGGGGTTTTTCTCGGGAGCCCCTGTCTTCTTGTCCTTGATCCTGTATGCGCCTCCGTCGATGACTTCCGTGACAACGTAAGGCCCCGACCATGGTGATTCGAGCTTCTCAGTACTTTTTTGATTTAACCGCAAGACCAAATCCCCGACCTGAAAAGATCTTGGCCTTAACCGTCGACTGTGGTAGTTTTTGAGGTCTTGCTGGTATTTGGTGACTCGTGAAAGTACTTCATCTCGAGCTTCATCGAGTGCGTCCATATCATCTTCCCGAGCTTTTTGTGATGTTTCTTCGTCATACTCTGTTACTCTTGGAGAATCATGCTCTATTTCAATTGGTAATACTGCTTCGGCTCCGTGGACGAGAAAAAACGGGGTTTCTTGTGTCGCCGTATTTGGTGTTGTTCGGATGCTCCACAAAACACTTGGCAATTCCTCTGGCCAAGTATGTCGAGCTTTTTCAAGCGGTCCTAGCAGGCGCTTTTTGAAACCGTTGCAGATGATTCCATTGGCTTTCTCGACTTGGCCGTTGGTTTGTGGGTGCCCAACTGACGCAAAATGCAATTTAATGCCTACTTCTGCGCAGTACTCCTTGAATTCCTTGGACGTAAAGTTTGAACCGTTATCTGTAACAATGCTATGAGGCACTCCAAACCGAAAAACGAGGCCTTTCACGAACTTTATTGCTGACGCTGCATCTGGTGAATTTATTGGCTTCGCTTCTACCCACTTGGTGAATTTGTCGACAGCGACCAGCAGGTACTCATATCCTCCTGGCGAAGCTTTGTGCAACTTGCCCACCATATCAAGTCCCCATTGGGCAAAGGGCCATGACAATGGTATTGGTGTTAACTCTGCCGCTGGAGAGTGAGGTTTTGCGGCAAATCTTTGACACGCGTCGCAGGTTCGTACTATTTCCTTGGCATCCTCGATTGCTGTCAACTAATAGAATCCTGCCCGAAAAACCTTGGCTGCAATAGCTCGACTACTTGCGTGGTGGCCACATATTCCTCCGTGTACATCCTTCAGAATTATTCTTCCTTCTTCGGGTGTGACACACCTTTGCAGGACGCCTGAAATACTTCGCTTGTATAACTCCCCTTTGATCACTGTGAAAGCTTTGGATCGTCGAATAACTCGCCTTGCCTCAACTGGATCGTTGGGTATTTCTTTCCTGAGGATATATGATATATATGCTTGCATCCAAGGAACTTCTACCATCATCACAAGCTCTTGGTCCTCTTCGTCCTCCGTGGTTTCTTTAAGGGGCGCCGAGGTTTTTTCTTCCTTTGCTTTTTTCTGCACCTTTTTCGGCTTCGTAGATCTCTCCGATATTTCTTCCCAAAATACTCCTGGCGGGATTGGGAGGCACTGCGACCCGATGTTTGCGAGAACGTCGGCTTCATCATTGCTCAATCTACTGATGTGATTTACCTCGCACCCATCAAACAGTTTCTCGAGCTCATTGTACACCTCCTTGTATGCCATCATGCTATCATTGACTGCATCACATTGGTTCATAACTTGCTGAGCCACCAATTGTGAGTCACCAAAGATTTTTAATCGAGTTGCACCGCATGCTTTCGCCATCTTCATCCCGTGTATGAGGGCTTCATATTCTGCTTCATTGTTGGATGCGTTAGGGAACGTCATCCGGAGGATGTATTTTAACTTGTCGCCTTCAGGTGATATAAGTACCACTCCTGCGCCAGCTCCTTCTACTCTCTTGGATCCATCGAAGTTCATGGTCCAAGTTCTCGACAAATCTGGGGGTCCCGTGTTTTGCAACTCCATCCACTCTGCAATGAAATCTGGCAGAACTTGCGACTTGATTGCCTTTCTTTTTTCATACGTGATGTCCCGAGGGGAAAGTTCTATTCCCCAAAGGGAGACACGCCCTGTAGCTTCTGGATTGTTCAGTATATTTGAAAGAGGTGCTTCGTTGACTACTATTATCGGGTGTGCCGAAAAATAGTGGCGCAACTTCCTTGCCGTTGCAATTACTCCATATGCTAGTTTCTGGTATTGCGGGTACCGCTGTTTGGAATGCGATAAAACTTCACTGATGAAATATACTGGCCTTTGTACTCCATGGAGTTTTCCTTCTTCTTCTCTTTCAACAACTAGCACCGTGCTAACCACTTGGGGCGTGGCTGCAATGTACAGCAGGAGAGGTTCCTTTTCCTTCGGCGCCACCAAAATTGGTGGTGTCGAGATTGTGCGCTTCAGATCCTCGAAAGCTCTGTCGGCCTCTTCGTTCCACTGGAATTTCTCCCCTTGTTTTATCAGAGCGTAAAATGGTAACGCTTTTTCTCTCAGCCTGGCAACGAATCTGCTCAAAGCTGCGACTCACCCAGTTAGCTGCTGTATTTCTTTCAACTTCGTTGGCTTCCTCATTGTTACGATAGCTTGTATTTTGTCGGGATTTGCTTCAGTCCCTCTTGCTGAAACTAGGAACCCCAGAAGTTCTCCTGCTGGGACGCCAAAAGAGCACTTCGTCGGGTTCAGCTTGAGGCAGAATTTGTCGAGGTTGTCAAAGGTTTCCTTGAGATCCTCAATCAGCGTCGCCCCCTTTTTTGACGTTATGACGACATCATCGATGTACACTTGCACGTTTTTCCCAATCTGTGTCGCCAAACACTTCTGCATCATCCTCTGATATGTTGCTCCCGCGTTTTTCAGACCAAAGGGCATTGTTCTGTAGCAAAACACGCCATACGGTGTGATGAACGTTGTCTTTACTTCATCTTCTTCTTTCAATCTGATCTGGTTATAACCAGAATATGTGTCCAGGAAGGAAAGACGTTCACATCCAGCCGTGGAGTCGATAATTTGATCGATCCTCGGGAGGGGAAAGTGATCCTTTGGACAATGTTTATTGAGGCACGTAAAGTCGACGCACATACGAAGGACCTTAGTGTTTTTCTTTGGCACCAACACAGGATTTGCTACCCATGTGGCCTCTGTATGCAGCTCCTTTATAAAACCAGCTTCTCGTAGTCGATCTATTTCTAACAGCATAGCCTTGCGGTTTGGTTCCGAAAAACGCCGCAAAGGTTGTTTGATTGGTCTTGCTAGTGGATCCAAGTTTAGGTGGTGCTCGGCGAGTTCCCTGGGTACTCCTGGCATGTCAGCTGGACACCATGCGAAGATTTTTCAGTTCTCACGGAGGAACTCGACGAGCGCGCTTTCCTATGCGAGGTCCATGTCGTTTGCGATGGACGTCGTCTTTTTCGGGTCTGTCGGGTGAATCTGCACCTCCTTAGAATTTTTCTCTGTGTTGAAAGTTGATTCTTTATTTGGCCTTCCGACGTCTGGCAGCACGTCGTAGTCAGTCATACTCCTTGACGCCAAATACTCAGCTTGCATCCCGAAAGTTTCTGATATCCGATGAAAATCCTTATCGCACTTGTCAGCTAAGGCGAAGCTTCCTTTGACTGTGATTGGTCCCTTAGGTCCAGGCATCCTCCACAACAGGTATGTATAATGTGGTACCGCCATAAATCTAGCATATGCTGGTCGTCCCAACAGAGCGTGATACTGCGACGGAAAATCCACAACTTCAAACTCCAGCTTCTCGATTCTATAATTCTCTCGGGTTCCAAACTGAACGTCGAGATTAATCTTCCCCAATGGATAACTTGGTTTCTCCGGTGTGATACCATGGAACCTTGTGTCTGTTGGCTTCAAGTTTGCTAGGGATATGTTCATCTTTCTCAATGTATCTGCATACATCAGGTTTAGGCTGCTGCCACCATCTATGAATACTCGAGAGACGTCAAATCCCGCAATGACTGCTGGTAGGATAAGTGCTGACTGCCCTGGTCGAGGAACTTGCTGCGGATGATCTGCTATGGTGAAACCAATACCTTGCCCTGACCAATTAAGATACTCGACTGTTGGTGGGGGCATTTTTTCTGCCATGAACACCTGTCGCGAAATTACTTTCTGAGCCCTATTGGATGGCCTTCCCTTCTGGATCATCGACACCGCTCCGTTGGAGTTAGGATCAACGTAAGGTGGTGGTGGAGGTGCTGCCGATATTCTGAGCTGATGTCGATTGTCTTCCGTAATTGCGGGAGGAGGTGGCAAGTGAATCTCACTCCTGGGTTCTCGAGGATTTCTCTGTGCTGCCCGAGCATTAGCATGCTCTGCCCACCTTAACATTGCCTGAAAATTGCGACAGTCTTTCTGCATATGTCCTGACTGGCTTTTTCCGTTGCTGTCGAGGAAAAAATGCATCTGACACGGCCCACCCATCATCTCTTCAGGAGACACAAAAGGCCTCGGGAGCCTAGGCCCGCTATTTTGCCTGTTGTTTCGAGAATCATCTCTATTATCGCCTCACTGCTCATTGCTTCTATGATAATCATCTCTGTTGTTTCCTCCTGTGTTTGCCCGAAAGCCTGCTGAAATTTGTCCTGGAGCATCATAGCTCGGGTACTGCCGAGGAAATCGTCGCCTCGGTTGATAATTTCGACCACGGTCCTCCTCTGGCGACCTGTGCCGTTTGTTGTGGATAGCATCTTCTCCATATGCCCATCTGTTTGCTATTTCCATTAACGCGGATACTGTCTTTGGGTTGGTCCTCCCCAAGTCCTCGACAAAATCTCCACGCCTGATTCCTGCGACAAACGCATCTATCGCTCTCTCCTCAGATATATTTTCTGCCGAGTTTTTGATGATGTTCCACCTTTGGATATATTTTCTCATTGGATCGTCTGGCTTTTGTCGACATGCTCTCAACTCCTCTAATGACGCAGGTTTTTTGCACGTGGACCTGAAGTTCTTGACGAACACGTCCTCGAAGCTTTCCCAACTGTCGATAGATCCTGGAGGGAGTTTTTTTTATCCAAGACCGTGCGGCTCCACTAAAATGCACCTGGATGCTTTGCATAGCTGTTGCTCTGGTTCCTCCTGTGAGTTTCACCGTCTCGAGATAATCAACTAGCCAATCTTCTGGATCTTGAAGGCCGTCGAATTTTTTGAAATTATCAGGCAACTTGAATCCCGAAGGTACTCGAGTTTTCCGCACTCTCCTCGTGAAGCACGGCAAACCACACATATCCTCGTCGTTTAACTCTGGCGACTGCCGATGTTCTCTTCTGCTTTGTCGTGCTCTGTCGACCTTTGCTTGTGCTGTCGTATGTCTTGCTCCACTTGGTCCTTCAGGAGCTGATGCTGCTGCTGCCGCAGGTCGTGGACTATTTTGCCTTGCTGTTCCTTCGGGAGGTGTTGATACAAATGCCGTCCCCATGGCTCCAACTCCTGCTATCGCCATGTTGTACAGTGTTTCCCTTGGATCTCCTGGAGGTGGTTTAGATGCGAGGATAAAAGCATGTGTCGCCATATACCCAGCCTCTGGTGTCTTAGGGATGATGTTTCCTCTTGTGTCTATCGACATAAAGGACATGTCGAGGTTTTGGACCAGGTGCTCTCTTTCTGCTTCGGGTATGTGTTGTAACCTTGATCTTGCTCTGTTCCGAGCCTCCCTGTGGCTATCACCCGAAGTTCTAGATTGTCGACTCAGCTCTGCCCTTCTCCTACTGGATGCAGAAGCTGCCTCCTTTCTTCTGTTTAACTCAGCTGCCTGTTTTTCCAATTCCCTTGCAGCTCGTGCGAGCCTATATTGATATGCTTGTAATTCCTCTGGCGTGGTTGTGGTGGCCATTGGTTCTGAGCCGTCCATAGCTCTCACGGCTCTATCCCATGCTGCTTGCGGGAGTCGAACTCTGTGTCGCGGCTGTGGCCCGGCGTATTTATTGCCTAGGCCTCGCCGCAGATCAGAGGGATCGACGTATGGATTTCCCAGATCGTCGAAAGCCTCAGATGTTTCTTCTTGGTCCTGGCTTGGCTCTCCAATGACATAAATCTGATGATATTTTGTATTCAGATCTATGTTGGGTTTGGTGACACCATCGTTGAGATTGGTGAAGACCTTGCCCACTGTAGTAGATTTGTCGATGAAGTCGTAACTATCGACACTGCTTGAGCCATCGCTTATATATGAGTCCGCAGATGACTCAAACGACATGTCGCTGAAGATCTTGGCGAGTTTTTCTCTTGCCCTGGTGCTGATGTAGCGTGATGACGAAGTTTCTTCTTCTCCTGATTCTGTTGACGATGTATAGCTTGAAAAATCGGAATCGACCGCCGACGATCCCGACGAAATCGGAATTTCGACACGATACGATCCTTCCTTCTCGACGCGAAAGCGAAACCTTCCGAACGTCATCTCCATAGGCTCCGCCAGATACGCATATGCATCCAAACGGGAGGGTGGGTGAGGAACAAAATCGACAGGACCAGCAGCGATCTGTTTACCTCGATCCATTGCGTTGCTTGCGGTTGATGATGTCGAAGATCTTGAACGTGCCATCGAGATCAGATCCTTACGCCTCTAGTCCCCACAGACGGCGCCAATTGACAAGGTATTAACTTGTCAATGCCTACGGATTGTAGACTAGGGTTTAGTTGGAAGTAGAGGGCAAGTAGATCTCGAAGGTTTCAGCCGAAAAGTACTCGACGATTATGAAACTAGGGTTTGTAAACAATGATTCGATTATCTTTGAGTCCCTCGACTCCCCCTTATATAGGAGGCGGAGCCGAGGGATTCGTGCCGTACAAGTTACAGAGTCCGGGGAGGTTTCTAACTCTTCCCGTAAGATTACAAATAACATTTCCTATTACAACTCTAGTCTTTCCTTAATAATATCTTGGGCTCCCGAATCTTCTTATTCTTCGGGTAATGGGCCTTCAGTAAACCCCGGGTACTATCTTCGGTAGGCCCATTTGGGATGCCTATGTCACACATCAATCCGGAGGCGATCATGGTGATGAAGAGTCCTCCGGGAGATGTTTCCTCTCTCCGGAAGGGTGCCAGAGGCGATCTCCTAAATCCCCCGAGATGGGATTGGCGGCGGCGGCGTCTCTGGAAGGTTTTCCGTATCATGGCTCTCGGTACTGGGGTTTTCTCGACGAAGGCTTTTTATAGGCGGAAGGGCAGAGTCGGAGGGCTGACGGGGGCCCCACACAATAGGGCGGCGCGGCCCTGGCGTGGCGGCGCCTCGTCGCCCCACTTCGTAATCCCTTCGGTCTTCTGGAAGCTTCGTGGAAAAATAAGACCCTGGGCGTTGATTTCGTCCAATTCCAAGAATATTTCCTTTGTAGGATTTCTGAAACCAAAAACAGCAGAAAACAGCAACTGGCTCTTCGGCATCTTGTCAATAGGTTAGTGCCGGAAAATGCATAAATATGACATAAAGTGTGTATAAAACATGTGAGTATCATCATAAAAGTAGCATGGAACATAAGAAATTATAGATACGTTTGAGATGTATCAAGGATCCCCAAGCTTAGTTCCTACTCGTCCTCGAGTAGGTAAACGATAACAAAGATAATTTCTAAAGTGACATGCTATCATAATCTTGATCAATACTATTGTAAAGCGTATGAGATGAATGCAACGATTCGAAGCAATGGTAAAGACAATGAATAAACAACTGAACCATATAGCAAAGACTTTTCATGAATAGTAGTTTCAAGACAAGCATCAATAAGACTTGCATAAGAGTTAACTCATAAAGCAATAAATTCATAGTAGATAGCTTTGAAGCAACACAAAGGAAGATATAAGTTTCATTGGTTGCTTTCAACTTCAACATGTTTATCTCATGGATAATTGTCAACACAAAGTAATATGATGAATGCAAATAAGCAAGTATGTAGGAATCAATGCACAGTTGACACAAGTGTTTGCTTCTAAGATAGAAAGAAGTAGGTAAACTGATTCAACATAAAGGTAGAAGAAAGGCCCTTCGCAGAGGGAAGCATGGATTACTATATTTGTGCTAGAGCTTTTATTTTGAAAATATAGAAACAATTTTGTCAGCGGTAGTAATAAAGCATATGTGTTATGTATAAGATATCCTATAAGTTGCAAGCCTCATGCATAGATTACCAATAGTGCTCGCACCTTGTCCTAATTAGGTTGGATTTACATGGATTATCATTGCATAGCATATGTTTCAACCAAGTGTCACAAAGGGGTACCTCTATGCCGCTTGTATAAAGGTCTAAGGAGAAAGTTCGCATTGGATTTCTCGCTTTTGATTATTCTCAACTTAGACATCCATACCGGGACAACATAGACAACAGATAATGGACTCTTCTTTAATGCATAAGCATTCAACAACAGATAATATTCTCATAAGAGATTGAGGATTGTTGTCCAAACTGAAACTTCCACCATGGTTCATGGCTTTAGTTAGCGGCCCAATGTTCTTCTCTAACAATATGCATACTCAAACCATTTGATCATGATAAATCACCCTTACTTCAGACAAGACGAACATGCATAGCAACTCACATGATATTCAACAAAGTGTAATAGTTGATGGCGTCCCCAGAAACATGGTTACCGCTCAACAAGCAACTTATTAAGAAATAAGATACATAAGTACATATTCAATACCACAATAGTTTTTAAGCTATTTTCCCATGAGCTATATATTGCAAAGACAAAGAATGGAATTTTAAAGGTAGCACTCAAGTAATTTACTTTGGAATGGCGGAGAAATACCATGTAGTTGGTAGGTATGGTGGACACATATGGCATAGTTTTTGGCTCAAGGATTTTGGATGCACGAGAAGAATTCCCTCTCAGTACAAGGATTAGGCTAGTAAGGTTGTTTGAAGCAAACACAAGTTTGAACCGGTATAGCAAAACTTACATAAGAACATATTGCAAGCATTATAAGACTCTACATTGTCTTCCTTGTTGTTCAAACACCTCACCAGAAAATATCTAGACTCTAGAGAGACCAGTCATGCAAACCAAATTTTAACAAGCTCTATGTAGTTCTTCATTAATAGGTGCAAAGTACCTGATGCAAGAGCTTAAATATGATCTATATGAGCACAACAATTGCCAAGTATCAAATTATTCAAGATATTATACCAATTACCACATGTAGCATTTTCCGTTTTCAACCATATAACAATTAACGAAGCAGTTTCAACCTTCGCCATGAACATTAAGAATAAAGCTAAGAACATATGTGTTCATATGCAACAGCGGAGCGTGTCTCTCTCCCACACAATGAATGCTAGGATCCAATTTTATTCAAATAAAAACAAAAACAAGAACATAAAGACGCTCCAAGTAAAGCACATAAGATGTGACGGAATAAAAATATAGTTTCACTAGAGGTGACCTGATAATTTGTCGATGAAGAAGGGGATGCCTTGGGCATCCCCAAGCTTAGATGCTTGAGTCTTCTTGAAATATGCAGGGATGAACCACGGGGGCATCCCCAAGCTTAGAGCTTTCACTCTCCTTGATCATATTGTATCATCCTCCTCTCTTGACCCTTGAAAACTTCTGCCACACCAAACTCAAAACAAACTCATTAGAGGGTTAGTTCATAATCAAAAATTCACATATTCAGAGGTGACATAATCATTCTTAACACTTATGGACATTGCACAAAGCTACTGAAAGTTAATGGAACAAATAAATCCATCAAACATAGCAAAACAGGCAATGCGAAATAAAAGGCAGAATCTGTCAAAACAGAACAGTCTGTAAAGACGAATTTTTATGGGGCACTTAACTTTCTCAGACGAAAATGCTCAAATTGAATGAAAATTGCGTACATATCTGAGGATCACTCACGTAAATTGGCAGATTTTTCTGAGTTACCTACAGATAATACTACTCAAATTCGTGACAACAAGAAATCTGTTTCTGCGCAGTAATCCAAATCTAGTACGAACCTTACTATCAAAGACTTTACTTGGCACAACAATGCAATAAAATAAAGATAAGAAGAGGTTGCTACAGTAGTAACAACTTCCAAGACTCAAATATAAAATAAAAGTGCAGAAGTAAAATAATGGGTTGTCTCCCATAAGCGCTTTTCTTTAACGCCTTTCAGCTAGGCGCAGAAAGTGTGAATCAAGTATTATCAAGAGATGAAGCATCAACATCATTACCAGGGGTGTTGGGAGTTTCCTCAACAATGCATTGTATCTGGTCTATATAAGTAACTCCTCTCTGTACGCTTTTAGGCTTACTATTCTCATCAAACAAGTTTTCAGGAACAAGCCAAGCGTAGTTATTTTCTAGAGCTTCATGCATTCCTAGGAGCTTACTAGGTATCGGTACTTTAATCTCCCCACCATCATTAACATTATTAGTGTACCTTATTCTATCCATGTCCATCTTTTCAAGTGTTCTTTTAAAATCAGTGAACAAACCAAGCCTCTTATGCTTAATAAAAACTTGTTTAGCTTCTTTAGCTATATCTTCAAATTCTCTAACAAGGACTTTTAAAACAAAATCTCTCTTTTCTCCCATCTCCATATCAGAAAGTGTAAGAAATATATGTTGCATTATGGGATTGAGATTAACAAATCTAGTTTCCAACATGTGTACTAAACAGGCAGAAGCACTTTCATAAGTAGGAGCAACTTTTAATAATGGTATATCTTCAAAATCTTCATCCATACTAACATGGGTGAAAAATTCTTCTATATTATCTCTTCCAATGATAGACCCTTGTCCTACCGGTATTTTTTTCAAAGTGAACTTAGGATGCAACATGATGAAATAAACAAAAAGTAAATAAAGTAAATGCAAGTAACTAATTTTTTTGTGTTTTTAATATGGAGAACGCAAACAAGATAGTAAATACAGTAAAACAAGTAACTATTTTTTTTGTATTTTGATATAATGAGCAAACAAAGCAGTAAATAAAATAAAGTAAAGCAAGACAAAAACAAAGTAAAGAGATTGGAAGTGGAGACTCCCCTTGCAGCGTGTCTTGATCTCCCCGGCAACGGCGCCAGAAAATGAGCTTGATACGCGTGAAGCACACGTCCGTTGGGAACCCCAAGAGGAAGGTGTGATGCGTACAGCAGCAAGTTTTCCCTCAGTAAGAAACCAAGGTTATCGAACCAGTAGGAGTCAAGAAGCACGTGAAGGTTGTTGGTGGCGGAGTGTAGTGCGGTGCAACACCAGGGATTCCGACGCCAACGTGGAACCTGCACAACACAATCAAAGTACTTTGCCCCAACGTAACAGTGAGGTTGTCAATCTCACCGGCTTGCTGTAAACAAATGATTAGATGTATAGTGTGGAAGATGATGTTTGCGAAGAACAGTAAAGAACAAGTATTGCAGTAGATTGTATTCGATGTAAAAGAATGGACCGGGGTCCACAGTTCAGTAGTGGTGTCTCTCCAATAAGAAATAGCATGTTGGGTGAAAAAAATACAGTTGGGCAATTGACAAATAAAGAGGGCATAAAAATGCACATACATGTCATGATGAGTAGTGTGAAATTCAATTGGGCATTACGACAAAGTACATAGACCGCTATCCAGCATGCATCTATGCCTAAAAAGTCCACCTTCAGGTTAGCATCTGCACCCCTTCCAGTATTAAGTTGCAAACAATGGACAATTGCATTAAGTATGGTGCGTAATGTAATCAACACAAATATATTTAGACAAAGCATTGATGTTTTATCCCTAGTGGCAAGAGCACATCCACAACCTTAGAACTTTCTGTCACTGTCCCAGATTAAATGGAGGCATGAACCCACTATCGAGCATAAATACTCCCTCTTGGAGTTACAAGTATCAACTTGGCCAGAGCCTCTACTAGCAACAAAGAGCATGCAAGATCATAAACAACACATAGATGATAGATTGATAATCAACATAACATAGTATTCCATATTCATCGGATCCCAACAAACGCAACATGTAGCATTACAAATAGATGATCTTGATCATGTTAGGCAGCTCACAAGATCGAACAATGATAGCACATGAGGAGAAGACAACCATCTAGCTACTGCTATGGACCCATAGTCCAGGGGTGAACTACTCACACATCAATCCGGAGGCGATCATGGTGATGAAGAGTCCTCCGGGAGATGATTCCCCTCTCCGGAAGGGTGCCGGAGGCGAACTCCTGAATCCCCCGAGATGGGATTGGCGGTGGCGTCTCTGGAAGGTTTTCCGTATCGTGGCTCTCGGTACTGGGGTTTTCTCGACGAAGGCTTTTTATAGGCGGAAGGGCAGAGTCGGAGGGCTGATGGGGGCCCCCCACAACAGGGCGGCGCGGCCCTGGCGTGGCGGCGCCTCGTCGCCCCACTTCGTAATCCCTTCGGTCTTCTGGAAGCTTCATGGGAAAATAAGACCCTGGGCGTTGATTTCGTCCAATTCCGAGAATATTTCCTTTGTAGGATTTCTGAAACCAAAAACAGCAGAAAATAGCAACTGTCTCTTCGGCATCTTGTCAATAGGTTAGTGCCAGAAAATGCATAAATATGACATAAAGTGTGTATAAAACATGTGAGTATCATCATAAAAGTAGCATGGAACATAAGAAATTATAGATACGTTTGAGACGTATCAACATGCTATCATAATCTTGATCAATACTATTGTAAAGCATATGAGATGAATGCAGCGATTTGAAGCAATGGTAAAGACAATGAGTAAACAACTGAACCATATAACAAAGACTTTTCATGAATAGTACTTTCAAGACAAGCATCAATAAGACTTGCACAAGAGTTAACTCATAAAGCAATAAATTCTTAGTAGATAGCTTTGAAGCAACACAAAGGAAGATATAAGTTTCAGCGGTTGCTTTCAACTTCAACATGTATATCTCATGGATAATTGTCAACACAAAGTAATATGATGAATGCAAATAAGCAAGTATGTAAGAATCAATGCACATAGTTGACACAAGTGTTTGCTTCTAAGATAGAAAGACGTAGGTAACAGACTCAACATAAAGTAAAAGAATGACCCTTCGCAGAGGGAAGCATGGATTACTATTTTTGTGCTAGAGCTTTTATTTTGAAAACATAAAAACAATTATGTCAACGGTAGTAATAAAGCATATGTGTTATGCATAAGACATCCTATAAGTTGCAAGCCTCATGCATAGATTACCATTAGTGCTCGCACCTTGTCCTAATTAGCTTGGATTTACATGGATTATCATTGCATAACATATGTTTCAACCAAGTGTCACAAAGGGGTACCTCTATGCCGCCTGTACAAATGTCTAAGGAGAAAGTTCGCATTGGATTTCTCGCTTTTGATTATTCTCAACTTAGACATCCATACCGGGACAACATAGAAAACAGATAATGGACTCCTCTTTAATGCATAAGCATTCAACAACAAATAATATTCTCATAAGAGATTGAGGATTAGTGTCCAAACTGAAACTTCCACCATGGTTCATGGCTTTAGTTAGCGGCCCAATGTTCTTCTCTAACAATATGCATACTCAAACCATTTGATCATGATAAATCACCCTTACTTCAGACAAGACGAACATGCATAGCAACTCACATGATATTCAACAAAGGTGATAGTTGATGGCGTCCCCAGAAACATGGTTACCGCTCAACAAGCAACTTATAATAAATAAGATACATAAGTACATATTCAATACCACAATAGTTTTTAAGCTATTTTCCCATGAGCTATATATTGCAAAGACAAGGAATGGAATTTTAAAGGTAGCACTCAAGTAATTTACTTTGGAATGGTAGAGAAATACCATGTAGTAGGTAGGTATGGTGGACACAAATGGCATAGTTTTTGGCTCAAGGATTTGGATGTACGAGAAGTATTCCCTCTCAATACAAGGCTTAGGCTAGCAAGGTTGTTTGAAGCAAACACAAGTATGAACCGGTACAACAAAACTTACATAAGAACATATTGCAAGCATTATGAGACTCTACATTGTCTTCCTTGTTGTTCAAACACCTCACCAGAAAATATCTTGACTCTAGAGAGACCAATCATGCAAACCAAATTTTAACAAGCTCTATGTAGTTCTTCATTAATAGGTGCAAAGTACATGATGCAAGAGCTTAAACATGATCTATACGAGCACAACAATTGCCAAGTATCAAATTATTCAAGACATTATACCATTTACCACATGAAGCATTTTCCGTTTTCAACTATAATAATGATGAACGAAGCAGTTTCATCCTTCGCCATGAACATTAAAAGTAATGCTAAGAACACATGTGTTCATATGCAACAGCGGAGCGTGTCTCTCTCCCACACAAAGAATGCTAGGATCCGATTTTATTCAAACAAAACAAAAATAAAAACAAACAGATGCTCCAAGTAAAGCACATAAGATGTGACGGAATAAAAATATAGTTTCACTAGAGGTGACCTGATAAGTTGTCGATGAAGAAGGGATGCCTTGGGCATCCCCAAGCTTAGATGCTTGAGTCTTCTTAAAATATGCAGGGATGAACCACGGGGGCATCCCCAAGCTTAGACTTTTCACTCTTCTTGATCATATTGTATCATCCTCCTCGCTTGACCCTTGAAAACTTCCTCCACACCAAACTCAAAACAAACTCATTAGAGGGTTAGTGCATAATAAAAAAATCACATATTTAGAGGTGACATAATCATTCTTAACACTTCTGGACATTGCACAAAGCTACTGAAATTTAATGGAATAAAGAAATCCATCAAACATAGCAAAACATGCAATGCGAAATAAAAGGCAGAATCTGTCAAAACAGAACAGTCAGTAAAGACGAATTTTTCTGGGGCACTTAACTTGCTCAGATGAAAAAGCTCAAATTGGATGAAAGTTGCGTACATATCTGAGGATCACGCACGTAAAAGATTTTTCTACATTACCTACAGACGGGGCGGCTCAATTTCGTGACAGTAAGAAATCTGTTTCTGCACAGTAATCCAAATCTAGTATCAACCCTACTATCAAAGACTTTACTTGGCACAACAATGCAATAAAATAAAGATAAGGAGAGGTTGCTACAGTAGTAACAACTTCCAAGACTCAAATATAAAACAAAAGTGCAGAAGTAAAATAATGGGTTGTCTCCCATAAGCGCTTTTCTTTAACGCCTTTCAGCTAGGCGCAGAAAGTGTGAATCAAGTGACATCAAGAGATGAAGCATCAACATCATAATTTGTTCTAATAATAGAATCATAAGGTAACTTCATTCTCTTTCTAGGGAAGTGTTCCATACCTTTCTTGAGAGGAAATTGATACTTAATATTACCTTCCTTCATATCAATAATAGCACCAACAGTTCGAAGAAAAGGTCTTCCCAAAATAATGGGACAAGATGCATTGCATTCAATATCCAAGACAAAAAAATCAACGGGGACAAGGTTATTGTTAACCATAATGCAAACATTATCAATCCTCCCCAAAGGTTTCTTTGTAGCATTATCAGCAAGATTAACATCCAAATAACAGTTTTTCAATGGTGGCAAGTCAAGCATATCATAGATTTTCTTAGGCATAACAGAAATACTTGCACCAAGATCACATAAAGCATTACAATCAAAATCATTGACCTTCATCTTAATGATGGGCTCCCAACCATCTTCTAACTTCCTAGGAATAGAAGTTTCAAGTTTTGATTTCTCTTCTCTAGCTTTTATGAGAGCATTTGTAATATGTTTTGTGAAGGCCAAATTTATAACACTAGTATTGGGACTTTTAGCAAGTTTTTGTAAGAACTTTATAACTTCAGAGATGTGACAATCATCAAAATCTAAACCATTATGATCTACATCAATGGGATCATTGTCCACAATATTCTGAAAAATTTCAGCAGTTTTATCACAAGCAGTTTGAACAGTTTTAGCAATTTCAGCAGTTTCAGGCAGTTTTGCTCGCTTTGCATTAGGAGTAGAAATATTGCTAACACCAATTATTTTATCATTGATAGTAGGAGGTTTAGCAACATGTGGAGCATCAACATTACTAGTGGTGGTAATAGTCCAAACTTTAGCTACATTATTCTCTTTAGCAAATTTTTCCTCTTTTTCCCACCTAGCATGCAACTCAGCCATCAATCTAATATTCTCATTAATTCGAACTTGGATAGCGTTTGCTGTAGCAAATGACTTAATATCTTTATTTTCATTCGGCATAACTTTCAATTTTAAAAGATCAACATCAGCAGCAAGACTATCAACTTTAGAAGTGAGAATATCAATTTTACCAAACTTTTCTTCAACAGATTTGGTAAAAGCAGTTTGTGTACTAATAAATTCTTTAAGCATGGCTTCAAGACCAGGGGGTACACTCCTATTATTGTTGTAAGAATTACCATAACCATTGCTATTATTAGAAGGATATGGCCTATAGTTGTTACCAAAATTATTCCGATAAGCATTGTTGTTGAAATTATTATTTTTAATGAAGTTCACATCAACATGTTCTTCTTGAGAAACCAATGAAGCTAAAGGAACATTATTAGGATCAACATTAGATCTACCATTCACAAGCATAGACATAATAGCATCAATCTTATCACTCAAGGAGGAGGTTTCTTCAACAGAATTTACCTTCTTACCTTGTGGAGCTCTTTCCGTGTGCCATTCAGAGTAGTTGGTCATCATATCATCAAGAAGCTTTGTTGCGGCGCCTAGCGTGATGGACATAAAAGTACCTCCAGCAGCTGAATCCAATAGGTTCCGTGAAGAAAAATTCAATCCTGCATAAAAGGTTTGGATGATCATCCAAGTAGTCAGTCCATGGGTAGGGCAATTCTTGACCAAAGATTTCATTCTTTCCCATGCTTGGGCAACATGCTCATTATCCAATTGCTTGAAATTCATTATGCTACTTCTCAAAGATATAATTTTAGCAGGAGGATAATATCTACCAATGAAAGCATCCTTACATTTAGTCCATGAATCAATACTATTCTTAGGCAAAGATAGCAACCAATCTTTAGCTCTTCCTCTTAATGAGAAAGGAAATAATTTTAATTTTATAATGTCACCATCTACATCCTTATACTTTTGCATTTCACATAGTTCAACAAAATTATTAAGATGGGCAGCAACATCATCAGAACTAACACAAGAAAATTGCTCTCTCATAACAAGATTTAGTAAAGCAGGTTTAACTTCAAATTTTTTTGCTGTAGTAGCAGGTGGAGCAATAGGTGTGCATAGGAAATCATTATTATTTGTGCTAGTGAAGTTACACAACTTAGTATTCTCAGGGGTACCCATTTTAGCAGTAGTAAATAAAGCAAACTAAATAAAGTAAATGCAAGTAACTAATTTTTTTGTGTTTTTAATATTGAGAACGCAAACAAGACAGTAAATAAAGTAAAACAAGTAACTAATTTTTTTGTATTTTTGATATAGAGGACAAACAAGCAGTAAATAAAATAAAGTAAAGCAAGGCAAAAAAAAGTAAAGAGATTGGAAGTGGGAGACTCCCCTTGCAGCGTGTCTTGATCTCCCCGGCAACGGCGCCAGAAAAAGAGCTTGATACGCGTGAAGCACACGTCCGTTTGGAACCCCAAGAGGAAGGTGTGATGCGTACATCAGCAACTTTTCCCTCAGTAAGAAACCAAGGTTATCGAACCAATAGGAGTCAAGGAACACGTGAAGGTTGATGGTGGCGGAGTGTAGTGCGGCGCAACACCAGGGATTCCGGCGCCAACGTGTAACCTGCACAACACAATCAAAGTACTTTTCCCCAACGTAATAGTGAGGTTGTCAATCTCACCGGCTTGCTGTAAACAAAGGATCAAATGTATAGTGTGGAATATGATGTTTGCGAAGAACAGTAAGAACAAGTATTGCAGTAGATTGTATTTCAGATGTAAAGAATGGACCGGGGTCCACAGTTTGCTAGTGGTGTCTCTCCAATAAGAAATAACATGTTGGGTGAACAAATTACAGTTAGGAAATTGACAAATAAAGAGGGCATAACAATGCACATACATATCACGATGACTACTATGAGATTTAATCAGGGCATTATGACAAAGTACATAGACCGCTATCCAGCATGCATCTATGCCTAAAAAGTCCACCTTCGGGTTAGCATCCGCACCCCTTACAGTATTAAGTTGCAAACAACGAAAAATTGCATT
The DNA here is from genome assembly GCF_019359855.2 of Lolium perenne. Taxonomy (NCBI): domain Eukaryota; kingdom Viridiplantae; phylum Streptophyta; class Magnoliopsida; order Poales; family Poaceae; genus Lolium; species Lolium perenne. Next base: position 18,669,374 of record NC_067249.2, read on the forward strand.
AAGTATGGTGCGTAATATAATCAACACAAATATCCTTAGACAAAGCATTGATGTTTTATCCCTAGTGGCAACAGCACATCCACAACCTTAGGGGTTGCTGTCACTCCCCCAGATTCAATGGAGACATGAACCCACTATCGAGCATAAATACTCCCTCTTGGAGTCACAAGTATCAACTTGGGCAGAGCCTCTACTAGCAACGGAGAGCATGCAAGAACATAAACAACACATATATGATAGATTGATAATCAACTTGACATAGTATTCCATATTCATCGGATCCCAACAAAAACAACATGTAGCATTACAAATAGATGATCTTGATCATGATAGGCAGCTCACAAGATCTAACATGATAGCACAATGAGGAGAAGACAACCATCTAGCTACTGCTATGGACCCATAGTCCAAGGATGAACTACTCACACATCAATCCGGAGGCGATCATGGTGATGAAGAGTCCTCCGGGAGATGATTCCCCTCTCCGGCAGGGTGCCTGAGGCGATCTCCTGAATCCTCCGAGATGGGATTGGCGGCGGCTGCGTATCTGGAAGGTTTTCCGTATCGTGGCTCTCGGTACAGGTGTTTTCGCGACGGAAGCTTTAAGTAGGCGGAAGGGTAGGGTTGGAGGCGTCACGAGGGGCCCACACACTAGGGCGGCGCGGGCCCCCCTTAGGCCGCACGGCCCTATGGTGGCGGCGCCTCGTCGCCCCACTTCGTAACTCATTCGGTCTTCTGAAAGCTTCGTGGAAAAATAAGACTCTGGGCGTTGATTTCGTCCAATTCCGAGAATATTTCGTTTGTAGGATTTCTGAAACCAAAAACAGCAGAAAACAGCAACTGACTCTTCGGCATCTTGTCAATAGGTTAGTGCCGGAAAATGCATATAAATGATGTAAAGTGTGTATAAAATATGTGAGTATCATCATAAAAGTAGCATGGAACATAAGAAATTATAGATACGTTTGAGACGTATCACTGCTTCGTGAGCATCAAGTGCTCACTCTGGTCCGGGTCATCGAAGCTAAGCCAGATTCTCTCGTCGTGGGCCTTGAACCTTCCGACGAGATCCTCAACCGTCAGTGTATTCAGGTCAAGACATTGTTCGATCGATGTAACGATCTGCATATGGCGCGCCGGTGCGGCACGCAAGAACCTTCTGATGTTCTTGACCTCATCCAACCTCTCGCCATATCCCCTGATTGCGTTGATGAAGGTGACGAAGCGGGCGGCAAACTGATCAACCGTCTCGCTTCCCTCCATCTTCAGATCTTCATAGCTTTTCGTCAAACTTTGAAGATGCGCTTCTCTCACGCGGATATGGCCTTGGTGTAAGGTCTTGATCGTCTCCCATGCATCCTTCGCCGACTTCTTTTCGACGAGGTGCTGCATCACGTCCTTTGTCACGACGGAATAGATCGCCGTTAGTGCTTTGCGATCCTTCATGTACTTCGCGCCTCCCATGACGTAGTCATCGCCGCCGGGATCAACGGCCTCCCAGATCTCCGCAGCTTCCATGGCCACCTCCATGTTGAGGGCCCAAAGCCCGTAGTCCTTGCGATCGAGGCGCGGATACAAAGCCGGCCCCACCGTCTCCACCACCGGTGCTGATGTCTCACCAAACTTGACCATCGCCATGACCTCCTTGTACTTTCAGCAGATCACGGACGATGAAACTCGGGCTCTGATACCAATTGTTGGACTTGGTCCCTACTTGTACCGCGATCTGCCGAGTACTTTTCGACAGACACGTGTACTAGCAGAACTCCGGCGAGTCGACGCTCCGGCGAGTCGATGCTCCGGCGAGACGAGCAAGCACACACCAAGTCGCCGATACACGTACGTACTAATAAATTAGTAGAGCTGGCTCACGAAACACACGCACGCGAAATCGATTTGATTGCTAGAGGCTCGTATCGAGCCTCGTAGTTGCTTGCTTTATTTCTTCTGAGTTGATAAAAGATTACAAGGCCTTAGGTGCACTTATATACACGTATAGGCTTGAGCACTAGTCCTAGTCGGTTTACAAAATGAGACCTGCACATACATTACTCCGTACACGTCTATGCACTATGTCTTGCCGACGGAACATGCACATATCGTGCTTAATGCTAACAACGATCTGAGTTGCACGTCCTAGGCGGACGACGTTCCGCTTCCGGTGCTGCTGCTGCCGTCGTAGCCTGGCGTGACGATGTTCGCCCGGCAATAGCCCGTGCTGCTGCCGGAGCATCGGTCGATGACGCTGACATTTTCATAGTAATCAGCTTCTGCGTCCTCGCAGAGTGAAGTGCAGCTGGCCACGATAACGTTTCCCCTCTTCACCATGGCCTGCACGTTGCAACAATCAAGATGAGCTCGCTCCTCCACAGCGTGTATGGGCCATCGCGCCTCAGGCCGCTGCTAAGGGTGCCGTAGCCGCTGCCACCGATTTTCACGGCACCGATGTGTTGGGCCTCCAGAAAGCTAATCTCGACGGCGATGTCGAGGACTTGGAGAGTGCCGTCGACGTCAAGCAGCAGCCGTCCGATAGAGTTGTCGCCAGTGGCGGGGGACGTTCTGAAAGTTTGGTAGGGCAAAATCATAGGCATACGTTATTATTTAACTTGAACCATGGGTAGTTTGGGGGGGGGGGGGGGGGGGGCAGATGCCCCCTCCCTATATTTGTATTGTGTAAGTCAGTTTTTTTTAATTTTAAAGGATTCCTATCAAAATTTGATCGCAACACTCAACGTAAAATTTGTTTATTTGAATTGGTATACTATTTATAAACGCAAGGTAATATTGCAAGTTGAAAGATCTTTCTGTATTTTTCCCATGTGGTTTGAACCATAGTGCAAGTTGGAAGATCTTTCTTTTTGTTCGACGGAATTATTCTATAGTTGTATCTTCCAATATTGCAAGTTTATGCATTATAGTTTTATGGGTGCAACAAATCCTTTGTTGTGCTTATGCAGAGCATGATTTAGTTGCCTTTACACTCCACTTTTTTTTATATCAAACTCATGTACACAGATCTGGCTAGCTATGTGAGATAGGAAATGATACACCTTATGGCTGGCTGTGAATAGACGAGGAGGAGGCAGATGTTTTGGCCGCCGGAGCGGAGCGGAGAGAGCCGCCGGAACGGAGCGGAGAGGCCCGTCGCGGCCGCCATGGAGTAGACGGTCAGAGTGCCGGCGGTGCTTGCCCGTCGCGGCCATGCGGAGGAAACAGTCGAAGACGCCCGTCTCGTTTGCGTGGAGGCTCCCGTCGGAGTGCCTGCGCGGGGAGGCGGCCGGAGTGGCAGCGGCAGAGCTCCGCTTGGCCGTGATTCCCCTTGCTCCCGCTCGCTCGATTCTGCCCGTGTGTGGGAGGAAGGTTGACTAGCTGATGTCTTGGGTTGTTTTCTCTGCTGGCCATTGGATGAGAATGAACGGTGGATTGAGAGGCTCGGGGCACAACGTGACCTGTGAGCGTCTCGTGCAGGTGGGCTCTTCTTTTGTTCATTGATGTTCCTTGCTTTGCTTGTTCTCATGCTGCTTCCCTTTTTTGGTTCGTTATTGTTTCCAGTTCAGTTGAAGTACAAAGAACGAAAGATCATCATTGTTCGTTTGTCTCTCCGAATTGTTATAAAAATGCAGACACTTCTCAAGTTCATAATCTTAGTTAGTAATAAACCTCTCTGTAACGTCAGAAAGAGGGAAATTAGTTCTAGCTTGATTCTGTAATTCACCTGATGTCATTTCTTGCCGGTCAGGTATCCAATTGAACGTTGACCATGCTGCTTCACATCCTGCTCTTGAGAACTCATCCTGTCATTAGGTTAGGTACTGCCACTCGTCTTCTAATCCAATCAATCTCATACAGTTAGATTTATTTCGTCATGTTCTCCTTATATAGGTTACTTAATGCTAATATTTTTGTTCCCTGGTATTTAGAGAAAGTTATGCATGTGATCATTAGTAATCGGTTGGATTGATTGCTATTCACATGAAGAGAATAATACATTACTGATGCAGAATTCTATGAACACCTAAGAAGACACCCACTGTAGCAAGCCTCTTTTGTGATGTCTGAAGATGATATGGAAGAGTACTGCAGACAACTCATCTCAACTATTCCACGTGCCTCATTGCTTCTGATGGATGGTGAAATGCCTAATTGTAGGTTTTGCATTTTGAAGACTTCATACCATGTCCCATGTCACAATCATCCTTCAATGTTCTCATGAGCATGGACTGGCAAAGCTACGGTATCAAGCTAAAAGGAGGTCTCATGGATGATGAAGGAAATGCTGTGCTTCAGTGGGATAACCTGAGATTTGCTCGTGTTGATATTGCCATTTACACTTACCATGAAGTATTTCCAGTTTCCGTTCCATTCATACATTCTTTCCTACTGATTGTTAATATTAGTTTATATTTTTAATAGCTACCTGACTGTAGTCGTTTATATTGTCTTGAAGATGAACCTTGTCAACACCCGCATTTTTAAGTCCAGATGCCTATTATGCCATACATCGCAATCCCAGGAACATTATTTTTGCGAGACATAATAGATTGATATCACAGAACATCATTCATTACGTACCATTATCGTCGTACAATAAAGGATCACATGATCCAGTCTTACAACATAGTGGATCTAGAGATCCAGTTACAAAACACATAGCGGAGGCGCAGTAGCGGTTGTGGTCCATCTGTTCCACTGGCAACTGTTGACGTCAGGAGTGGTCCTAGTTATCGTAGACGTCCTGCTGTCCATCTTCATGGTTCTGATACTCTTCTTCATAGTCTGGCCATTTGAATAGCCATGGACAAAGCCATGAGTACTTTAAAGTACTCGCAAACTAACACTATTGTAAGTACTATCAACTATGGTAAGGGGGTGCTAAGCTTTTAGGTTTATTTGCATAAAGCCAGTTTTATTTCATAAGCTCTTTAGTAATAAAAGACTCTTCATTTGCCTAACTTACTTAAGTGGGAACATTAGTGTCATTCCCACAACTCTGTGTGATCAATTCCAATTCACCTTTCAAGTTCAAGTCACAAGTCACATATCATATTTTGAAAAGTTCTGATGACGGAACATTATGGCCTTTCCAACTGTCCATGACCGCGGACGCGGCTATTCGAATAGTTTTACACTTTGCAGAGGTCGCACACTTTTGCCACAACATTTGCAATAATCCGTCAGGGGTAACTGGCCCTGATTTATCACACTCTGTGTGCGGACTACCAAACATAACCTTTCAATTACATACCCTAGTATAGGTACCTCTCCCCATGAGATTGGCCCCCCAGTGAAGACAAACCGTCAACCCGGGAACTACACAGGGCTTGGGTAGGACAGTCACCTCGTTTCACGTCATTTCACATTCAACGGAGGCAGCCTCGGCCTAACCCCTATGAAGCTTGTTCAGAGGGAACCCATACTAAGATACATAAGTTTCCAGTTAAGCCTTACCCAGATTCAGGTATTGTGGGGGTACTTAAGAATTGGAATGGTATCGCATCCAAACCCAACCACCAGTTTTTGGTAAATTTCACCATGTCATTCACAAGTCATCTTCACCTTCAAAGGCTTTCAATAGAATGACTCATCATTCCAAGGTTTTCAAAAGTCATTTGATTCACAAGTTCTCATCTAGAGTAAACCAATTTTAGTTGAGCACTAGCAACTAGTCATGAGGGGTGCTAACTAACTTGTAGTTCTCTAAGCTACTTTGATACTCTTGCAAAACTTCATATCTAGACCCAAAGTGACTATGAACATAAAAGACTTTGATAAACCAAAGTAAAGCTTGTAAGAACAAAACTTGGGATTGGATCCTTTAAACACAAAATAACATTAGAATGATGCCTTGCTCTTAGTAGAGCTTTGCATTAGGGTAGCTTGGTAATAGCTTGCAATAATATAGCTTGTCTTGATTGGTGAAGTGATCAAAGTTCTCTTCTTCTTTTTGGTAGAAGACCTCCTCCTCCTAGTAGTCATCGGTACTAGCGTCTATAAACGGATACGAGGTAACAAACACCAATCAATACTTAAGTAGACCAGTTAGCCCTAATGGCTCAATCAATATGATCTATTATCATCACAATCATCACTTAACCACAACCAGGGTTTTTCTACTTAGTGTTAGGAAAATAATTTCCTCTTATTGAATATAGATTAGGGTTTCTATTTATTTCCTTTGGAGAAATAATTTCCTCTCATTGAATCTTATTAAGATTTAATCTCCTCAATTAATAAGGTATGAACACATGTTGATCAAGGCCAACACTTCACACTTATCATTTGAGAAAAATGATTTAAATGACGTACTATACCTCGTGCAATTTAAATCCTATTTTGATTTAATATCCTCAAGTAAGCAATGATGAGACCCTGCAACTAAGGTCATCACTTTACTTCACATTACTTGGGATCCAGACCTGATGTCGCGGGAGATGACAGCGGGGGTACGAAGATCGATCGATGCAAGTGGAGAACTTAAGAGAGATAAATGGGCGGTGAGGACTGCAAGAAGCTTACGCTCATAAATCTGTCCTTCAATGCCTTCACAGGCTCTATCCCTGAAGAACTTGCAGATTTAGAAGCTATTGCCACATTTTTCGTTGAAGGACTTTCGGGTCATATTCCAGATTGGATACGGAACAGGGCGAGTGTTCGATCCATATCTCTTGCAGAAAACATGGCCTTCGGTGGAGGAGTAAAATGCAATGCCATGGGCTGTAGAAGAGATGGGTAGAGTACGAGAAAGATGTCGTGGCTTAGATGCATTCACGCTGCAGGACTACATTACGGCGGTCACACTGCAGGTTCTTCTCTTTTTCGTTTGATGAGTTAGTTTTTAAGCTCACCTAAAGACATGGGGCCCCTTCCAGGAGGCTAAGCAAGTTATAAGGAAAAATGTGTATCATTTCTCTTGATAAATGTGCCTTATCATATTTATAATTGTGAATTGGTGACTTCATTTTTTGCACCAATTTGTTGATCCATGTACCAATTTCTGTGTTATTGATCATTTTTCAATAAAGATGCTATATCATTTAACAACTGGCAAGCAATAGAGTATAAATAACAGAAAATGAACTACACATGTTGATTCATTTGCTGAAATTATTCACGCAAGCACTAAAGCATTCTTAAAACTTGATTTTGGGTAGAGAAGGAATATGACATGATGTTACAAAGTTGGGATAAAGAGGTGTGAGGTGAAAACTGATTACATTTGTAAAATAAAATGAGGTGAAAACTGATTACATTTGTAAAATAAAATGGCAGCTAATACATTTATGCACCGCACCCATAGCAAAGCACGGGCATTTGTACTAGTCTGTATTTACATTGCAATTGTGGTCGACTGGTTCTGATACTTGTATCGGCTGGCACAAACTAGGAAGAGTTAAACCTTGAAGTTATGGACGGAAGCTAAATCGGACCCCAAACTCTCAATCCCGGTAATCTTTGCAATCCCAGTCTAAAGCAAACCTTTGGTTCCTTTCCAAACAGGATCCCCGGCGTGGACAAGGCCGACCCCTGGAAAGTGAGAGATGCAGAACCAAATATAATCACGCACCTAATCATGAAACTGTATGGCCAAATAACCTTCCTCGACTCTTTTTCAAAATGGGGAGCATAGCCTCGATTTTTGCATCAATTGATACAGACTGCCGTCTTATTACATACTATCAAAATTCAAAGTTTCCTCGACCGAGAATTAACAAGACAAAAGCCTTTCTCAAGATCAACAAAGAAAACAAGACGGAGCTTTACCAATCTATATCTACATTGTAATTTTACTTGACTGATCCTGGTACTTGTAACGTCTGGCACAAACTAGGAAATAGCCAAAGTTGATAGTCACCACAACAGCCAAGGTCCAGTACACGTTGTCCAGCCTCCCCTGGTTTATATTCCCCGGCAGCCACGGCGTGACTCGCCTCACGACGTCGACGTACACCGTGCCGAGGTAGAAACCCATGGCGATGAGCAGCGGCGCCATGGCCGTCGCCAAGCTCCTCAACGACTTGGGGAATTCCATGTAGTAGAAGGCCATGTTTCCTGGAAAGTGGAGGGCCTCCCCGATGCCGACGACGGCAAGAGGGAGTACCAGCCACAACACGGACATGGGGGTGACCCATCCGGTTGCCTCCTCGGCGCCATGGAGCTCGCGCACGATGCCCAGCCTCCGGCGCTCCACCAGCGCCGCGACCACCATGCCTGCTATGTTCACCACGTGGCCGAGCCCCACGCGCTGCAGCGCCGAGGGCGGCGTGCCGGCGATCCGACGCCAAAGCGGGAAGACGACACGGTCCAGGAACGGGGTGACGGCGATGAATGCCACGAGCGTGCAGACGGTGATGGACCCCGCCGGAATCTTGAAGTGGTCGCCGATGGAGCGGTCCATGGCGAGAGCCTGCAGGACGATCATGCCGATCATCACGCCGATCGACACGCTTAGCGTTATGCCGGCTGACCACACCGGGAGGACGCCGAGCAGGGACTTGAGGTCCTCGACCTGCTGCACCGTGCACAGCCTCCAGCTGCCGGTACGGCGGCCACCGGGTGGTGTCTCCATGGCGTTGTCGCTTGCGGTGATCATGGCGGCACGATTAAGAAATCTTAGTCTTTTGCTTGGAGCACCCTCGCCGGCCGAGTCCGCGATGGAGCCATCGTCTCCGACGTAGTACCGCGCGCTGCCAACGTCGGCACGGCCCTTGCGCACGGCAGCAACGACAACGCGGGCAAGCTCCGCGTACGGGCTGCCCTTTGGCGCGGGCTTCCGATAGTACCGCGCGCCAGCGAGAAGCAAGGCCAAGCTGAAGCCCGTGGCGGCGAGGCAGACACCGAACCCCAGAGCCCAGGATACCCCGTCCTGGAGGTAAACGATGGCCGTGTCGCCGATCAGGAAGGATGTGTAGAGGAACACGAAGTACCAGTTGAAGAAGGTGTCCTGGTCGCGCGAGCTGCTGAACTGGTCCGCGCCCATCGTCGCCACGTTGAAGCGCGTCCCGCCGGTGCCGATGGCGAGGAGTAACACGGCCGCGTAGAGCACGGCGAGCTGCCCGGGCGTCCCGTGCTTGCAAGCGGCGGTGGATGGCGTTGGACAGGGCGGCGGCCGCAGGGAAGGCAGCGCCGCGGAGAGCGTGAACAGCACGAAGGCCTGTAAAACGATATTCAGTTGAGAAATTACAACAGTGTTATAAGGAAGAGACTGCTAATGAAAGATCAAAGAGTAATTTCTCTAATGAACATCCTATCTAAGAGAAAGCCTTGTATATGCATGTGTCATCAATCAACTAGCTTGGAACCATAAAATTATTCCATGCTAGCTAGAATTTGGGGTGGATGCACGTGTTAAACTAGACCGTGCACGCACCAACAGGTTCTTTGACGAGAGGATGCGAAAGGAAGGCGCCCAAGAAAAACCCATCAGGGTTCCGTCCCTCGCCTGCGACGTCGCTGGTCTGTTCCACATCCACTGGCCTTGGGACCTTGGTGTGGCGGACAACGGCCTCTCGTCGGCGGAGGGTTTTCATTCTTTCTTAGGTTGTTTTTAGTATCTTCTTCGAAATGGTGAGGCGACAGCTACATTCTAAAGTCAGAATAAGGTTCTCCCCGTCTTATCCTTGCTCCGGTGGTGTGTCTTGCATCGATTCGTGTGTCCGGCGGATCTCATGAGATCTGGTCGATTTTCGTGTTCGTTGGTGTTGTTTCAGGTCAGTTTTTTCCGATCAACGGTTGTCATCTTTAGCGACAGTGGTGTGCTGGTCCTTTCGAACCTTAGCACGACGATTTCCCGTTTGTCTACTACAACAAGATCTACTACCGCAAGCTTTGCCTGGCTTCGGTGATGGAGGGGCGAGGATGGCGGCGCACATTCGGCTCGCGTTAGTGTGTAGTCATCGCTAGGTGGTCCAAAGACCTACTTGTAATTTTTTATTACTTTTAGGTATGTTTGTACTGCTATTGATGATTATTAATAGATCAGTGGAATTTTCGCAAACAAAAAAACTAGCCCTTGCATAAATCAAGCTTTCAGCATTTTTCATGCTCTCCCGGAAGATCAACGGGAGATTATGGATACTGGATCCAACCGTATGTTGACGGTTACTCAGGATTTCTTTTTCCAGGCTACTGGGTGGCGACACACTAGTAGGATACAAAATGGATAGCTATGTATGCTTCTGTTTCTTTCGTTGGTTGATACATGTCTCAACCCTCTCTGATCCGTGATGTAAAACTTTTGAACTACAAATTCTTTAAATAAATGAAAGCCGTGTGCATCAATCTGATGCAGAGGCTGGGCTATGTCCCATTTCGAAAAAAAAGCATTTTTCATGCTAGCTCACGTGTTTCAAATTAATTCACAAACCATGTAGTAAACGTGTTAAATTTTGTAAAGGGCACCGAGAATCTGTACCCAAGAATCTTGTATTCGCAGTTTCAGAGGCAATTTTACCAGTGCATCGGTCAACGTTACCGAGAGGGAAGTTTCATTTCCCACTGACGCCCTTCCAATGCTAGGCTGGCCGGAGTACTCCAGCCCGAGCGTTCCGCCGCGGCCACGTGGATGGCCTTTAGTCCCAATTTGGCAGTCTCGGTTGGATAACCGGTACTAAAGGCCCTCGAGAACCGGGACAATATGCCCGTTTTCTACAAGTGACTCATGCCAAATTCTGGCTAGGTAGAGGCTTGCTCGACCACCACCGTTGCCCCCAGCTTGGCCACCACTGCCAATGTCAGCCTAGACATCATAGCAGTGGAGTGACTGGCCTCCCCAAGATCGCGTACGGGTGCCTTTTACACGGGCAGGGCACCGGCTGGCCGCCGGCGCGGAGGCAGGGGCAAGCCGACAGCCAGCGCGGAGGCTGGGGCAGGCGAACAACTGGTGTGGCAGTGTGGTGCCAAAGGCAGGGCGGGGGGTGTGGTCGGGTGGCGTGGCGAGAAATAAGATGAAGGAAATGGGGAAAAGGAAATGGTAAAGAAAATAAAAACATGGACATGTTGGACTTTAATGGCAGATTTACATTTACGATGTTGTTTTACGGGTACTATTCTACCGGAGCTCAGCCGAGACTATAATCTAGTTTACTAGTGCACCTGCTACGCATTTTTAAGAGCAAATATTTACGGGATCGGGTAGAGATGTTGTGGTGCTAGTCCACGGACTAGTGCGATTTAGGTTGATTACAGTGTTCATCGTTATCGCGTTAATGATATAATGATAGTATTGTATTAATAATAATTCTTTGGTTGATGGAAATTAAAGGACCATATGCTCGCGGTTGCTGCAAGAGTTGTTAGCAGTCACTGTCGTTACATCATTATGAAGTGGTTGTAGCTGAATAGTCCAAAAAAGCTGGCTTTGCAGCCTCGAGGGACTATTTTTTTCCGGCGTCATTCACAGTTTTTCTCCCAAAAAGGGGAGAGTCCCAATGGTGTCAAGCCTATTTCCACCGATAGTCGCAATTCCCAAAGAGAGATAGCAACAAGTCACTTGGGGTCACGATCAGTGACTCATACACCCGAGCTCGTGCACAAATATAGCTTATTGAATTCATATTGCCAACTCTCGTTTTGTCTGGTTCGGGCGCTGGAGGGGCGAGAATGGCAGCGTGCTAATTTTTATAGTCATCATTAGACGATCCGAGTACCAATTTGTAATTTCTGTAATTTTTTTGATTATTTATATTACTGTTGATAATTATTAACATATCGATGAAATTGCGCAAAAAGAAGTTGGTGCCAATGCCACTACTATTATCTCTATCATGTAAATAGAACTAAGAGAAAATCAATTATATAGAAATTGTCAATTGTGTAAGCTGCAGTATGTTAGTTTCGTTGGGAGATCTAGAGAGGCAGCAGGCAGGCACGCACCAGAACGTTGATGGCTCCGCCGGCGAGGATGACGGGGAAGTAGCCGAAGTAGGAGTCGGAGAGGATGGCTCCGGCGAGGGGGAGGAAGTTGAGCGAGCCGCGGACGATGTTGGCGATCTGCGCCGCGTCGATGCTCTCGACGTTGTACTCCTTGATGAGGTAAATCTGCAGGTTGCTGCTGGTCCCGTTGATGGCCAGCCCCAGCCCAAGCATGCTCCCTGCTATGAAAGGAAGAGTGATCCATCCGCCTTGCTTAGTGTCTCCCATCGGTTGCGCTTCTTGATCTGATTGCTTGGGATGGGTTATCGGTGAGCTCTCCGTCTCTGCCATTAGACCAAGGCTCTTATATATATATAGCTTGGTGTCTAAAATGGGGCTTGAGTACTGCGACGGACCATGAGCATGGGTGCTATAGTTTATGTGGCCGCATATATACCGAGCCTATGTCTGCGATTAGGGCATTAATTTTGTAAAAAGGTGATTGAGAGATCTGCACACAGTGAGGTCTGCAATTTGTAAATGGACTACCTAGGGTCAACCTAAAACGGGCCACGACCATATCTTTTTTTTTCGGGTATCTACTTGCCGTTGCACACTATCAATTCCGGAGCTATTCATAGCTGCGCGCTCTATTGGTCGTCGGCATGACCGGAGAGACCGACACCGTCAGGGTCCCGGCGCAAGCCCCATATCTCGCACTTCTGCTGCGTGTGGCGGCACTCTCTTTCATCGCAGCGGCGGTCGGCCCTAGACACGGACATGATCTCCATCCGGTCATGCTCATTGTGGCCTCGATCCCCCCTCCTCCGCCGCCCTACATCGCACCTGGGCCTCCGGCATGGCAGCACACCAGCGGGCTAGCTCTGCCAGCATCAGTACCTATATGTCGCCCTTTTGGCGAGCCATGTCCCTCTGTCATGTCACATTCTCTTGCACCATCGTAGCCGCTGCCTCCTCCAGTTGGTGGTTCTCCTGGTCCACGTCCGACTGCCAGCTCCTGCTCGCCTCCACCACCATCTCGTGCGTCACGCGGTGGGCCATCGCGGAGGAGACCCGGATGGACATGTGTTCTCTCCGTCAGGCTTGCCGCTTTCCATCCCATGGTTGGCAAGTCGCCTCATCGTGCTGGATAGGCCTAAACGACGAGAGCAGAGCCCGATGCTAGTCGGTAACGTCGGGGGCGTCGATGTCGTTGTCGAGGTCATCGAGCTCATCAACGGTATCCACCCACACATCGGGCGTGGGAAGCAGGGAGGCCACCATATATAACCATGTGTGCCGCCCCGAGCTTCACGTGAGCTCATCTTGCCGGTCCTAGTAGTCCGCTAGTTGCGTGTGCCTGTTCTGCCTCCGCATGTGCCTTAAGGCCTCAAGCACCGTGGCATGCGCCTCCTCCCTATCCTCTCGATGTACGGTCCATACCGGTCCTCACGGGCATCTTCGGTGGAGCTTCGTAAGTAGGGCGCACATGGGAACTTGTCGGGCGGTTACTCGCCGGTATTAATCGCCGTCGGGGCTTCCATTGTGGTTGGAAAAAAAGTGTCAGCCCGCTTGGTTTGCCTTCGATGCAAACAGACAAAAGGGTTGTACGACTAGTTTTCTATCTACGACACAACCTACATAGTGGTCTCCTCCACCTCGAATGCCTCCCTGATGACAATCATCGCCGCGTTGGCGTTGTTTCAGGAAGCGAGCACGCCTTCTCGCTAATCCTATCCCAGGTAGTGCTCTTGTCTGTCATGGCTATTTGTTGAGGCCTACTAGGGTTTTTCTCCTACCCGGCGATGGCTGCCCTTTTATAGCCATCGCCGGGGTGAATTAAACGGTATAGTGCAGGGAAGTCGCCGCCCGTGAAACGACGGGACGCGCGCCGGAACTCGTTGGTCGGTTAATCGTCGGCATTAATCGCCGCACTGTTCGTAACGATGAGAAAAAATGGGTCGGCCCGCTAAGGCTGCTTCCCAATGAAAACGGCAGAAAGACGGGCCAGTTTCTTATCTGCGGCGCCACAATTTATTTGGACTGAAATGAACACTTCGATGTTCAAAAATAGATTAGGCCGCCCTTAAGTGTCGTCGATTGCTCTCGCCGTTCCGGTTCCTTCATTTTTGTCCCGTGGTGGAGCGTTGTCTTATCCTCAATCACCCTCAGACGGCTCATAGTGGGAGTAACATAGCTAGTAACATCACACATCTCAAAGCATTTTGGTGACATGGCATGCTAATAAATGAAGAAAGAGAGTGAGGTGGTAACTAGCTATGTTATCATAACATCACACACCTCAAGGTATGATGAGCCTACAACATAATAAATGATACAATAATGCATGACACCACATATAAGTTACTACCCACTATGAAGGTATAACCTAAACTAGCATATGTTACTAGTTTAAGTTACTCCCCACTATGACCAGCCTCACCACCGCTTGATCCACCCACCACACGGTGGCGTCTGGAATTCTGGATGCGGCCATATCTGTCCGGCTCGCCGCAGTGCCAGTGGCTGCCTCGTGGCAACCCGTCGCGCCTGGAGCTCGGTGCGAATGACAACGCCAGCCAGCCGAAACTAATGGAGCACACATATCTATAAGATTGCCAAGATCAAGGGGTATGTAAAAGATTGACAAGATCAACCAGGGATTTGTAAAAGGTTGACAAGATCGGCTAACGGATTATATCGACTTCTTCTTATCAGAAAGTCTCTTTTCTGTAAAGCTTTTCTTTCAACTAATAAAACTTGGGTTCAGTGTGATAGTGGCCCGCATGCTCCAACTTCCAATAGGTGGTGCTGTTAAGAACCAAGGACCTGGCTACAGGTCAAGTTTTTTTTTGCGTTCAGTGGTCAGTGCAAAGCCCACTCTGCACCAATGTGTACAGTTTCAGTTCATGTATGTGTGACTGCAGAGTATAGTAGATTTTGAAAGGTCTTCATCTTCGCTTGCGGGAAATTCGAGAACCACCACCAAAACAAAGCAAGACCAGCAGCCCCCACGGATCATGTGTACCCCCACCGAACCGCCGCCGGGGGTGAAGGCCGCAACCGCTCCACCCACTCCTCTATGGCTACTGGGGAAGTGTATCAGGCCCCGGCCAAGCAACCGTGCCGCCGGCGTCCTCCATCGGTGCCTCATCACCTCCCATGATGCGTTGCCGCGGAATCCCTCTCCTCCCCATCGTCGTTCGACGGAAGGGGCGCCGCCACCGCCACCGGAGCCGGCAGCAGCGGCGGCGGCTTGAGGGGCGGCTGCTGGGGTTCGGGGTGGGATCCTCCGCCGCCATCTGGGAGGGGGGTGGGAGAGGAGGTCTAATTTGCTTACGTGTAAGCACTTGTATTCTTCGCCTGTAAAGTATTCTGCTGTCCTGTAGTGTAACATCCCAGAAATTTAAAACAAAATAAACAAATTCCCTAGTTCCAAATTTTGGAACCAACAAAAACTTTTATTAAATTAAGATTGATACATAATAATCTTGCATAATTCTTGTGCTATTGCCATGATTGCTTGCTATGAGTATTTGAAATAATCTTAAACCCTAAAGACTCACCCCTCTTCTCATCATTCTAGTGAAAATAAAATAAAAGGAAATTAAATAAGGAAAAGGCATATGTGCCTATGGCTACCATTATCAACATTTACCCTAGACCTTTCCACTTTACTTAAAGGATTGGAAAAGCTTTATAAACCTTATATAGTACTTCTCAAATCATTTCTAGGTTGAAACCAAAAAGAATAAAAAGAAAACTAAAAATGCCATAGAGGCATATGAGAGTAAAATAGTAAATATGAGAAATTAAGAAAACTAACCCTAGGACTTGTGTGAATGGTTGGATCACCTCCATATATCATTTCAACATTCAACAAAACCAATTGGGTCAAACCAAGTCAAATTAAATATAAAATACCACATATGCATAAAAGCATATGTGACACATAGGCTTTTCACCAAACATTGACCTAGGTCTCTAAACCTTGACTAAATGATGGGAAACCCTCTCTAAACCTAACATAACACTAAATGGACCCTAACCCATGTCCAAGTGAAGCAAGATAAACCCTTTACAAGTTTATTAAAATTTAACACCTCATCCCTTATGTATTAAGGCCAAATTTGCAAATCTTTGAGCAAGACCAAATGAATTGGGTTCAATGCTCTTAAAATGTTTCTAAACTCATAAGAACCACCTTAGAGTCAACCAAAGTCAAATCAAATAAAGAGAAATCAAATAGGGAGAAAATTCCCAAATTTCACTCACATACACATTATGCCAAATTGCAAAACTTCAACCAAGGCCACCATTGCTTGATCTCTTGCTTGTAGAATGTTCATATATGATAAATAAACACATTTGCATCAAAGAAACCAAAATTAAATCAAAGAAAATCTCAAACTCAACATACATGTGATAATGGTCATGTTGCCACTTTATAAAATGTTCCCCACTTTACCCCTCTGTATTTCTCAACTCTCAAACTAAACTTGGTCAACTATGACCATGTCATCCAAGACCATGTCAAGGTCACCAACTTTCATGTTGACCATCCCTGCTGAAGTTGACCAGGTTGACCAGTAGAGAATTGCCAAGTGGAGGCTTTGAATTAATGTGAAGATCAACCCCATTTTGGAAATCTCACAAACCACCACCAAAATGAACACCACCACCACCATGCAATCACATAAATTGTATAAATGAGATACACCAAAAAGAATTGCAAATTTCCAAAATTTTCTTCATGCGGCCATTTATGCAAACACCTTGCAGGCATAGTTTCAGAATTTCAACACACCCTTTTAACCTCTGGTCCAAAGCCTAAACCCCTTTAGTTCCTTGATGATCATTGCTCCTTTAGGTCCCCTGCATCAAGCCATGTCCTTGCATTGGTGATTAAAGCTGTAGAAAGCCACAAACCCTGCCATGCCAAGTACCATGCCATCACCCATGCACATGATCGATCCAAGCCTCCCCTCTCTCCTCCACCATGTCCTGGAGCAAGCCCTGTACTTGCTGATCATAACCCTGCACGGCCCTAGCACGAGCCAGCCCGCCATTGGCCCAAATTGGACGCGCCCAGAACGCCCAGGTCGTGCCAGAGCGCGCATGAGCACGTCTCTGGACACGACAGAGCACGCCCTCGCCTGGACACCGTCGTCCTTCTCTCCCTCTCTCACCTGGCACGCATGATCACCACTCCCTCAGCTACCCCCTAGACACCCTCCCTAGCTCGCGCACGCTCCCGTACCGTCGCCATGATCACCATCTCTGCCGCCACGGTACTGCGAGCACTCGAGCATCGCCAGCACTCCCCCGTCCTCCCCTTGCTGCGCCAGCATGCGCGCTAGCTCCGTCTAGCCGTCGCCTACAGGATGCGCCTCCTAGCTTGCCCCTTCGCTCACCGTAGACGCCGCGCCATGGACGCCCCTTCGCCGCACCCCACGGCCACCACCGCCCGCTATAAATAGCGCCTCTCAGCTCTCCCTCTCTTCACACAAGTTGCTTCCCTCTCCTCACTGAGCCTCCTCCACCAGCCAATTTCACCACCCATCGCCGGAGGAGCTCCAATCGCGAGCTCGCAGTCGCCGGAGCCCGCAGATCCTCTACATCGCCTGGAGTCGCCCCGAGCTCCGCCACTGTACCAGGGGCCCCTTCGTCCTCGCCAACGACGCCTCGCACCTCTCCCTCGACCGCCGGCGGCCCAGGACGCTCCCCGACCCCCAACCTCCGCCGCCAGCACGCCCTCCTCTCGCCGGAGAAGAAGACCCCCCTCAACCGCACGATTCACTTCTAATCCGACGGCCAGCATTGACAGGTACCGCTTCGGTGCTTATAACTCGCTGACGCGTGGGACCCCCTGTCAGCAGGCCCGCGGCTTTTGAAACGTTACTGGGCCTGTTTCTCCCATTCAAACCTTGCGGCCCATTAGTTTTCCCGCGCAGCCCAACACATTTAAATCCTGTAATAATTCATTTCAACAGTTCTTCAATTCTGGTCTGTGCTAGAAATTGAATAGTTCAAAATCTACAAATCCAAATTTAGTGAATCAAATTGTTCTGGAAATCCTATGAATTTATCTAGCTAACCCCACTGGATTCAAGCTCATACCCTGTGTAGTTTTTGAATAGCAAAAATAACAAAACAGATACTTTTCTGATGTCAAATAAATCTTAAAAATCAACCAATTTGAATTTTGCAGTAAATCCAATTGCAATAATTCACCTATAACAAACCCTAATTTACTATGTAAAAATATGATATGGGTTCTGTACATGATCATGGGCTAGAATCAAAATATTGGCTATGTAGTCAATACTAGCCCATTTAAACTATTTCAAATTTTAGGAATTTAAATCTATAAGGTGTAGCATCTCATTTAAATCATTTCTCAAGTATTATGAAGTAATATGATGACCTCTACTGCATATGTTCATACTTGCTCACTTATAGACTTTAAATCAAAATAGGATTTAATATTGCCATGGTGATTTAAATCACATGAGATGATGAATCTCATTTAAATCCTTTCTCTCAAATAATAAGTGTGAAGTGTTGACCTTGTTCAACATGGGATCATCCCTGGTTATTTGAGAAGATTAAATCTTAAGAAGAATTCAATGAGAGGAAATTAATTCTCCCAAACCAAATAGAAACCCTAATTCCAATTTTTAATGAGAGGAAATTATTTTCCCAATATTAAATAAAGAAACCCTAGCATAGTTTGTGAATAAATGTTAAGTAGTGATGCTAGATCATTTGAGTGAGCCATTAAGGCTAATTAAGAGTACTTAAGTATTGTTTGGTGATTGTATCCTCGTATTCGTTTTTAGACGCTAGTACCGGAGACTATCAAGAGGAGGAGGTATTCTACCAGGAGGAAGAGCCAGAAAACTTTGATCACCTCACCAATCAAGGCAAGCTAACACTCTTGCAAGGTTCCCTGGTGCAAAGCTCTACAAGAGCAAGGCACCATTACATTTTTACTTTATGAACCTATCCCAAGTTTTTACTTTACAATTTTTACTTGATTTCATTTATCAAAGTTACTTTTTGATTTATGATTCACTTGGTTGAATTATAGCGTAGTACAAGAGAATCACACTTAGCCTAGTAAGCTCCAAGATACTTAGCATCTCTCAGGACTAGTTGCTAGTGCTCAATATCAAAAGTGACTACTCTAGTTGGGAACTTGTGATTTGGAATGATTTTGAAAACCTTGGAATGATGAGTCATTCTATTGAGAGATTTTGAAGGTGAATATGACTGGTGACTGACTTGGTGAATTTTATCAAAAACACTGATGGTTGGGTTCGGATGCGATACCATTCCAATTTTACAAGTACCCCCACAATACCTGAATCTGGGTAAGGCTTAGCTGGAAACTTATGTATTTTAGTATGGGTTCTCTCTGAACAAGCGTCATAGGGGTTATGCTTGAGGCTGCCTCCGTACTGGTGAAGTGATGTGAAATGACGTGAAATGAGGTGAATGTCCGGCCCAAGCCCTGTGCAGTTCCCGGGTTGACCGCGGTTTTCACCGGGAGGCCAAGCTCATGGGGAGAGGTGCTCATACTAGAGTACGTAAATGAAAGGTTAGGATTGGTAGTTCGCGTACTGCGTACGATAAATCAGGGCCAGTTACCCCTGACGAACTATTGCAATTGTTGTGGCACAAGTGTACAACCTCTGCAGAGTTTAAACCTATTCGAATAGCCGCGTCCGCGGTTATGGACAGTTGGAAAGGCCATACTGTTCCGTCATCAGAATTTTTCTAAAAATATGAATGGTGACTTGTGATTTGAAAGATGACTTTGACTTTGAATCACAACTGAGTTGTGGGAATGACACTAATGTTCCCACTGGAGTTAGTTGAGCAAATGAAGGTTTTTGATTATTAAAGTGTTTATGAAATAAAACTTGGCTTTATGCAAATAAACCTAGAGCTTAGTATCCCCTTTCTATAGTTGATAGTGCTTACACTAGTATTAGTTTGCGAGTACTTTAAAAGTACTCATGGCTTTGTCCCTGGCTATTCAAATGGCCAGACTATGAAGGTGAACAAAGCGGACGAGGAAGATGGACAGCAGGACGTCTACGACAACTAGGACCGCTCCTGACGTCAAGCGTTGGCCTGTGGATTAGATAGCCACTACTACTTCGCTTCCGCTATTTGTGATGTTCGTTGATCAATAGATCAACTACTATTGTAATATGGGATCATGTGATCTACCCTTGTAAGACGATTATGTGTTGTAATAAATGATGACTCTATGATATTCAACTATTATGTCTCGCAACAACAATATTCCTGGGATTGCGATGTACGGCATAATAGGCATCTGGACTTAAAAATCCGGGTGTTGACAAGTTGGTATCAGAGCCATTGTTTGACCTTAGGAGATCCTAGTTAGAATGGACGTCTGAAAATTTTAGTTTCAAAACAAATGAAATGACTATTTAAGAAAACTTATTCTCCCTCTTATCATTGAGATCTTTTTCAAAATAAGAAAGTTATGCTCTATTCTTCTTATACTATTACCTAAAATTTTGACACACTTCTCTAACTTACTCATCATAATTCTTCACAGATGGAGTACAAATGGGAGTTCTATCAGCTTGGTCACGGGGGAAACCTGATGTTCGAGAAAGACTTGAAGCAACTGGTGGACTATCTAGGACACCCGTATCCCGAATTCTTCGGAATACCACTCAAAGCTCAGTTAGGAGAACCACCTCGGTGGGACGTTTCTACTGATCTACGAAGGAAGCTTGATGCCCCGGTATGGGAAACCATCTGGTTTTCTGTAACGGGAAACACTTGGAAGAAAGGACTAGTCAGAGCTATGCAAGAAGCAATTTTCCGGCTGTGCGGACAAAATGAGGACAAGATCAAGAGCACTCGCTTCATCTACTACCCAAGACATGACCCCATGGGAAGACCGATGACCATGCCCCCACCACAACCAAAGATGAACCCCTATGAAGCACCTCAGGACTTCAGGCAGTACAAAACCCGCAGGGATTTGGACAACGCCCTTGCCTCTCGCCAAGCACATTACCCGTGAAGACGAAGAATTCCACCCTAAAGAGTAGTATCATTTAAGGCACTTTCGTATGTGTGAGTTGTATCAGGACCCCCCTTGTATCGTAGAGCGATGAATGGTTCTTCAAACCAACGGTGTGTTAGATTTGTAATGTATGATGCTTGGTATGAATGAAAAAGTGTTGTTGGTTTTTACCCCCGCAACACTACTCAAGTTTTTTAATATTATGAACTTTTTAAACTTTAACAAAACAAACCCTAGAAATTTCCCTCTTATCTTATCATCTACCTCAATGTTCAGATGACCCCACCAACCCGCAACGCCACCCAAGATACCATGATGCAACTGCTGCAGACAATGATGGCAGACCGGGAAGCCGAAAGAGCCGAACGCCAAGCAAACCTTGCCGCACTGCAACAGATAGCTCAGAACAATCAAGGCCATGGAAACCACGATCACCCTGGATCGAAGCTGAAGAATTTCCAGAACACCAACCCTCCAATGTTCAGCAAAACCGAAGAGCCCCTCGATGCTGATGACTGGCTCCAGACCATAGAGAACAACCTTGAAGTTGCGGGAGTTGAAGCCGCAGAAAAAGTACTGTTCGCCACCCACTACCTATCAGGACCTGCCAGAGCCTGGTGGACAAGTGCCCGTGCAATGAATGCGGGACAGATGATGACATGGGAAGACTTCAAGCTGAAGTTCAGCAAGTACCATGTGCCCCAAGGATTAATCAAGAAAATGAGAGACGAGTTCCGTGAACTCAAGCAAGGAAGAATGTCGGTGGTAGAATACCGCGACAGGTTTCTCACTCTGTCAAGGTACGCCCCGGATGAGACCGACACCAATGAGAAGAGAAAGGAAAGATTTCTGAACGGACTGCATGACGAGATGCAAACTGTGTTAGTGAATATTCCGTTCGCGGACCTCGAAGCCCTTGTAGACTCAGCCATACAGATGGAAGGAAAGCTACATCAAGCCAATGAGAACCGCAAGCGCAGAATGATGAACCAGAATGGGCCCCACAATGCCCAGAAACACCGCAACAACCACTCTGGAGGATTCACCCCAAGATACAGCAAGCCCCCTGCTCAGACTTATCGCCCCAACAACAACAACAACAACGGAGGACCCCCGAAGCCCGGAGGTAACAACAATAACAGCCACCACAACAACAACAACCCCAACAGCAACAGCAACAATGGGAACAACAACAACACCAACACTGGCCCGAGAACTGGAAGCAATGCCATCCCCGTCACCCCGAAGGACAAGTCAACTGTGAACTGCTATGAATGTGGAGTTGTGGGCCACTACTCCAATGAGTGTCCCAAGAAGCTTGCCAAGATTGCTGCCAACACCGCAGCACCTGCTCAGCAACAGCGCCGCTTTGCTGGAAGAAGGAACCAGAACAACAACAACGGCCGTCTCTACCACATGACTGCCACTGAAGCTCAGGAAGCACCCCAGACCATGCCAAGTATGTCTTCCTGTTAATAAAATGCTCAATCTCTCTTAGGAACCTAACTTTTCTTAAAATCTCGGGACGAGATTTGTTTAAGGGGGAAGGGTTTGTAACATCCCAGAAATTTAAAACAAAATAAACAAATTCCCTAGTTCCAAATTTTGGAACCAACAAAAACTTTTATTAAATTAAGATTGATACATAATAATCTTGCATAATTCTTGTGCTATTGCCATGATTGCTTGCTATGAGTATTTGAAATAATCTTAAACCCTAAAGACTCACCCCTCTTCTCATCATTCTAGTGAAAATAAAATAAAAGGAAATTAAATAAGGAAAAGGCATATGTGCCTATGGCTACCATTATCAACATTTACCCTAGACCTTTCCACTTTACTTAAAGGATTGGAAAAGCTTTATAAACCTTATATAGTACTTCTCAAATCATTTCTAGGTTGAAACCAAAAAGAATAAAAAGAAAACTAAAAATGCCATAGAGGCATATGAGAGTAAAATAGTAAATATGAGAAATTAAGAAAACTAACCCTAGGACTTGTGTGAATGGTTGGATCACCTCCATATATCATTTCAACATTCAACAAAACCAATTGGGTCAAACCAAGTCAAATTAAATATAAAATACCACATATGCATAAAAGCATATGTGACACATAGGCTTTTCACCAAACATTGACCTAGGTCTCTAAACCTTGACTAAATGATGGGAAACCCTCTCTAAACCTAACATAACACTAAATGGACCCTAACCCATGTCCAAGTGAAGCAAGATAAACCCTTTACAAGTTTATTAAAATTTAACACCTCATCCCTTATGTATTAAGGCCAAATTTGCAAATCTTTGAGCAAGACCAAATGAATTGGGTTCAATGCTCTTAAAATGTTTCTAAACTCATAAGAACCACCTTAGAGTCAACCAAAGTCAAATCAAATAAAGAGAAATCAAATAGGGAGAAAATTCCCAAATTTCACTCACATACACATTATGCCAAATTGCAAAACTTCAACCAAGGCCACCATTGCTTGATCTCTTGCTTGTAGAATGTTCATATATGATAAATAAACACATTTGCATCAAAGAAACCAAAATTAAATCAAAGAAAATCTCAAACTCAACATACATGTGATAATGGTCATGTTGCCACTTTATAAAATGTTCCCCACTTTACCCCTCTGTATTTCTCAACTCTCAAACTAAACTTGGTCAACTATGACCATGTCATCCAAGACCATGTCAAGGTCAACAACTTTCATGTTGACCATCCCTGCTGAAGTTGACCAGGTTGACCAGTAGAGAATTGCCAAGTGGAGGCTTTGAATTAATGTGAAGATCAACCCCATTTTGGAAATCTCACAAACCACCACCAAAATGAACACCACCACCACCATGCAATCACATAAATTGTATAAATGAGATACACCAAAAAGAATTGCAAATTTCCAAAATTTTCTTCATGCGGCCATTTATGCAAACACCTTGCAGGCATAGTTTCAGAATTTCAACACACCCTTTTAACCTCTGGTCCAAAGCCTAAACCCCTTTAGTTCCTTGATGATCATTGCTCCTTTAGGTCCCCTGCATCAAGCCATGTCCTTGCATTGGTGATTAAAGCTGTAGAAAGCCACAAACCCTGCCATGCCAAGTACCATGCCATCACCCATGCACATGATCGATCCAAGCCTCCCCTCTCTCCTCCACCATGTCCTGGAGCAAGCCCTGTACTTGCTGATCATAACCCTGCACTGCCCTAGCACGAGCCAGCCCGCCATTGGCCCAAATTGGACGCGCCCAGAACGCCCAGGTCGTGCCAGAGCGCGCATGAGCACGTCTCTGGACACGACAGAGCACGCCCTCGCCTGGACACCGTCGTCCTTCTCTCCCTCTCTCACCTGGCACGCATGATCACCACTCCCTCAGCTACCCCCTAGACACCCTCCCTAGCTCGCGCACGCTCCCGTACCGTCGCCATGATCACCATCTCTGCCGCCACGGTACTGCGAGCACTCGAGCATCGCCAGCACTCCCCCGTCCTCCCCTTGCTGCGCCAGCATGCGCGCTAGCTCCGTCTAGCCGTCGCCTACAGGATGCGCCTCCTAGCTTGCCCCTTCGCTCACCGTAGACGCCGCGCCATGGACGCCCCTTCGCCGCACCCCACGGCCACCACCGCCCGCTATAAATAGCGCCTCTCAGCTCTCCCTCTCTTCACACAAGTTGCTTCCCTCTCCTCACTGAGCCTCCTCCACCAGCCAATTTCACCACCCATCGCCGGAGGAGCTCCAATCGCGAGCTCGCAGTCGCCGGAGCCCGCAGATCCTCTACATCGCCTGGAGTCGCCCCGAGCTCCGCCACTGTACCAGGGGCCCCTTCGTCCTCGCCAACGACGCCTCGCACCTCTCCCTCGACCGCCGGCGGCCCAGGACGCTCCCCGACCCCCAACCTCCGCCGCCAGCACGCCCTCCTCTCGCCGGAGAAGAAGACCCCCCTCAACCGCACGATTCACTTCTAATCCGACGGCCAGCATTGACAGGTACCGCTTCGGTGTTTATAACTCGCTGACGCGTGGGACCCCCTGTCAGCAGGCCCGCGGCTTTTGAAACGTTACTGGGCCTGTTTCTCCCATTCAAACCTTGCGGCCCATTAGTTTTCCCGCGCAGCCCAACACATTTAAATCCTGTAATAATTCATTTCAACAGTTCTTCAATTCTGGTCTGTGCTAGAAATTGAATAGTTCAAAATCTACAAATCCAAATTTAGTGAATCAAATTGTTCTGGAAATCCTATGAATTTATCTAGCTAACCCCACTGGATTCAAGCTCATACCCTGTGTAGTTTTTGAATAGCAAAAATAACAAAACAGATACTTTTCTGATGTCAAATAAATCTTAAAAATCAACCAATTTGAATTTTGCAGTAAATCCAATTGCAATAATTCACCTATAACAAACCCTAATTTACTATGTAAAAATATGATATGGGTTCTGTACATGATCATGGGCTAGAATCAAAATATTGGCTATGTAGTCAATACTAGCCCATTTAAACTATTTCAAATTTTAGGAATTTAAATCTATAAGGTGTAGCATCTCATTTAAATCATTTCTCAAGTATTATGAAGTAATATGATGACCTCTACTGCATATGTTCATACTTGCTCACTTATAGACTTTAAATCAAAATAGGATTTAATATTGCCATGGTGATTTAAATCACATGAGATGATGAATCTCATTTAAATCCTTTCTCTCAAATAATAAGTGTGAAGTGTTGACCTTGTTCAACATGGGATCATCCCTGGTTATTTGAGAAGATTAAATCTTAAGAAGAATTCAATGAGAGGAAATTAATTCTCCCAAACCAAATAGAAACCCTAATTCCAATTTTTAATGAGAGGAAATTATTTTCCCAATATTAAATAAAGAAACCCTAGCATAGTTTGTGAATAAATGTTAAGTAGTGATGCTAGATCATTTGAGTGAGCCATTAAGGCTAATTAAGAGTACTTAAGTATTGTTTGGTGATTGTATCCTCGTATTCGTTTTTAGACGCTAGTACCGGAGACTATCAAGAGGAGGAGGTATTCTACCAGGAGGAAGAGCCAGAAAACTTTGATCACCTCACCAATCAAGGCAAGCTAACACTCTTGCAAGGTTCCCTGGTGCAAAGCTCTACAAGAGCAAGGCACCATTACATTTTTACTTTATGAACCTATCCCAAGTTTTTACTTTACAATTTTTACTTGATTTCATTTATCAAAGTTACTTTTTGATTTATGATTCACTTGGTTGAATTATAGCGTAGTACAAGAGAATCACACTTAGCCTAGTAAGCTCCAAGATACTTAGCATCTCTCAGGACTAGTTGCTAGTGCTCAATATCAAAAGTGACTACTCTAGTTGGGAACTTGTGATTTGGAATGATTTTGAAAACCTTGGAATGATGAGTCATTCTATTGAGAGATTTTGAAGGTGAATATGACTGGTGACTGACTTGGTGAATTTTATCAAAAACACTGATGGTTGGGTTCGGATGCGATACCATTCCAATTTTACAAGTACCCCCACAATACCTGAATCTGGGTAAGGCTTAGCTGGAAACTTATGTATTTTAGTATGGGTTCTCTCTGAACAAGCGTCATAGGGGTTATGCTTGAGGCTGCCTCCGTACTGGTGAAGTGATGTGAAATGACGTGAAATGAGGTGAATGTCCGGCCCAAGCCCTGTGCAGTTCCCGGGTTGACCGCGGTTTTCACCGGGAGGCCAAGCTCATGGGGAGAGGTGCTCATACTAGAGTACGTAAATGAAAGGTTAGGATTGGTAGTTCGCGTACTGCGTACGATAAATCAGGGCCAGTTACCCCTGACGAACTATTGCAATTGTTGTGGCACAAGTGTACAACCTCTGCAGAGTTTAAACCTATTCGAATAGCCGCGTCCGCGGTTATGGACAGTTGGAAAGGCCATACTGTTCCGTCATCAGAATTTTTCTAAAAATATGAATGGTGACTTGTGATTTGAAAGGTGACTTTGACTTTGAATCACAACTGAGTTGTGGGAATGACACTAATGTTCCCACTGGAGTTAGTTGAGCAAATGAAGGTTTTTGATTATTAAAGTGTTTATGAAATAAAACTTGGCTTTATGCAAATAAACCTAGAGCTTAGTATCCCCTTTCTATAGTTGATAGTGCTTACACTAGTATTAGTTTGCGAGTACTTTAAAAGTACTCATGGCTTTGTCCCTGGCTATTCAAATGGCCAGACTATGAAGGTGAACAGCAGTACGAGGAAGATGGACAGCAGGACGTCTACGACAACTAGGACCGCTCCTGACGTCAAGCGTTGGCCTGTGGATTAGATAGCCACTACTACTTCGCTTCCGCTATTTGTGATGTTCGTTGATCAATAGATCAACTACTATTGTAATATGGGATCATGTGATCTACCCTTGTAAGACGATTATGTGTTGTAATAAATGATGACTCTATGATATTCAACTATTATGTCTCGCAACAACAATATTCCTGGGATTGCGATGTACGGCATAATAGGCATCTGGACTTAAAAATCCGGGTGTTGACATGTAGACTCATCATTTTTTAACATCTTGCTTTGATCTGAAACATGAAGCAATGATGGAGACGTGCCATCTTGCTATTCATTTGTCAACACTCATAACTACTATACTAAAGGGTAACAAACATCTTTTTTCTCCTAATTTTGGATTATTTTCGGATTAGTTGTATGCTTGACACGTACCTCTAACTTATGGTTCATTTCTAGAGTGATTTTTCTGTGTACATTTTCGGTGCTGCTTTGGAACTACGGAACTACGGTACTCCTTTTACGATTTCGTTCCGTGGTGGGCTTAGTTACTACCTTGGTGGATGTAGCAATTTCTTTTAAACAGCTGGTCAAAGCGGTGCATAAATTTCCGCACTACAAAACGATTTGAGCGGTCGTTTTGTCCCGACATCTTCTTTTTCCCCCTTCCCTCCTCCTTGTTATTGCCGCATGCCTGCCGCCCGCGTCCTTCTTCTAGGGCCGGCGCCCACCGACCTCCCCTTCCTTGTCTGAGCTTCTCCCCTGCCCCTTAATCCTCCTCGTGGTCGCCGGGCTCCTTTTCCCCCGTGCTCTGTCGGCAGATTTTGGCTCCCCGGCGACCCAGGATGCACTACAGGAGCAGGTGGAGAGACTAGACTTGGAGATGAGATGACGCGGTAGGTAAGTGAAGCACGCTCTGATCGGCCGCTGGATTGGATGCGATGTAGCAAGGATCGAGGATTCGGAGGAGAGCGACCTGAAGCCGCAGACACCACCAAATCAACGGGCAGGTTAGTTCTCTCCGGCCATCTCCTACGTCCTTATTTTTTGCATCTGCGGCAAAATTTTGGCGATTAGATTGGCGCTTTCCAGCCGGGCCCTTGCACCCGGATCCTACCCCCTTGTCGCTCCGATGTTTGATGTGGAATCCTACTTCCGTTCAATTCCTAAATCGCCTAAATTGGATCATTTTATTAGTTTACTCTTTGCGCTAGATCCATCTTCCCCTCTATCTTCTTTCTCTCTCTTTTCCAGGAGGAGATGCTCACGTACGGTCATGGCGAGGCTCTAATAGTCTAATCTAGCACCTTCACGATTGATTGAGAGCCTCTAGAGGGTGAGGATGTCCGGCTGCTCCAATCCTCTCTATCTTAAGACGAGGTGCAGGTGGACATGGTCACATCACCAGTAAGGCTTCCAGATCGCCCCGTCCTTGCCTCAGGAGGAGTTCCCAATCAAGATGCTTGACCTGCAAGGTAATAATACGTCGTTTCTCTCTGTGATTTCTACTTGATTTGTATGTGATGATAATATTAGGGCATTTGCTCCGGTACAACCCCCTCCCCTAAACTCAAAGTAAACTTAAATACAAGGACGGCTGAGATCGCTTGATACCCCTTCGTTTAATATTAAATGGGTATACGTAGCCCTGTACAAAACCCGTATGATCCAACTAAATTGTATACCGCATACGTATGTATATAATTATATATGTACGTGGATTATTGGTGGCCATTCGTCAGCGCGGTGGCGGTCGTGGCCGTCGGGCGGGAGGAGCAACAAGGTGGTGATGGGCAGCCACGAGGCACTGTGAGGCGAAGCCGGCAATGTCTCGTAGGTCCGTACCGGTATGGTTGGAGCGGCGTGCAGGCTAGACGGCGGCGTGACGGCGCGACGAACGGCCGGATAGTCCGCCCCGGACAGTCCGGTGCAATTCGGCCGGACTGTCCATCGCGCTGGGAACGAGATTAACCGGACTGTTTTGCGGTGCTTGCGTTGGACTGTCTTGTGGCGCCGGACTGTCTTGTGGTGTTTACGCCGGACAGTCTTGCGGCGCCGGACTGTCTTGCGGTGCCCGCCGGACTGTCTTGCGGCGACTGTATGCCTATACGTGGAAATACTGAGTTTTAGATCTGGGCTGGGATATGGGCCTAAATAATACCGGTTGGTTTTGTTGAGTTTGGGGAGGGGGTTGTACTGGAGCAAGCCTCTTTAAAGTCAGTTGAACGGAGCTTTGGAGTGGTGCTTGGATAGTTCTCCTTTTCTCCTTTTGCCTCTTTTTTTTTCTGATGTGCATACTTTCTTATGCAATACTACTATGTACCTTTCAAAATATTCTGTAGAATATGTACTATACATATATGTACGCTGGAAGGACAGAAATTCTCCTGGGCAAGCATTCAATTGATTGTATTGCCGGTATGTTTTTATTTCCTTTTCTGTTGGATGGAAAAATCTTCTATATCTGATTGTATTTTCTGGAAGCTTTGAGTGAAAAATGTGGGTACTGGTTTTCTGTATGTTGTGAATACAAACTGATTCGTACGTTTTTGCAGAGAAGGGGGACCGCCGCTCGCGGGAGATGGGGGCCGCTGCGCCCTGCTCCACTTACTTTTCATCGCCGTCCTGCTCCGCGTGCACGGCGGCCACGCCCTGTACCAGACGTGCGGTGCCAACAATCCGGAGGCTCTCCGGGCCTTCGACGACGGCTTGGAGAGAAAACGCGTCCGTCCGCATGGGTGGGGGGCCGACATCGGCAGGTAGTGCTGCGCCTGAACGGGCGTCTCCTCCGACCTCGGAAGGGGGCTGGGGTTGGATCCTGCGGAGATGCGTTGCTAAACATTCACACTCAATTGCTGATCAAGGGGTGCCAGAGATGCAGCTCTTGCCTCCAAAGGCCCTGTCGCCATACGGATTCAACAAGGTTGTTCTATGCGTCTCCAGGATTTAGGAATGCAGGAAGCAAGATTCGGGAAATCTGCATGAGCTAGGTTTCATAGCTGTCGACCATGAGGTATTGCTCTGTAATCTTCTGCTTTGCAGCTAATGCGCACACAGATGTATGTGTACTAGATTTCCTTGATATTAGCTCAATGGCCTGCAGTCATGCTGACAAACTCCCCGTACCTAATTTTACTATGAAATTCATAGATAAGAATAAATTGACTAGATATTTTCAACTAAATTTTCACACAGACTGACCTTCTAGCTCTTACTAGCAGCAAGTGCTCATTCATCATTGTCGATATCATTAAAATAATGAGATGGCTGAGCCAACTTGTGGTCTAGAACAGACATGGAGTGACCAGCCATAATCAACAACTAGATTCACTTTACTAGATGTAGCTGAATCAATATGTACACGAAATACACTGGATTTATGAATAATCAAACTCATACCTTTTATTTATTATTACTTACAGATATGAATATAGAACTGTGTTATATTGGTGGTTATTATGAGTGTTTCGCATAATTGGGTGTCAGATACTCTGTTGTGCATGAATTACTTTTCAAATGATTTTGCGTTGACATCATGCACAAACTTCTGTCTATTATTAACATGAGGTAGGTTTAATCACCTTTTCATATATTTATCACAATTGCCGTTGTGTCAATTGGGAGGAAAAATATTCTACTAGGATTAAAGCAAACAACAACTATTAGCACACATGATTGGTATATTTTCACCTCCATCCAGGAGTAGATTGTGCCCAGAGTCGGGACTGTTACTTGCCTAAGCATTTCTATCGAGCTAACTACCTTTCCTCTTAAAACAACAAAGCAGTTTGTTACATCAGATACAATGGCTGTAGAAACCTCAGTGTTTCTTACTACTCGCACAGCATCATCTGTCACATGACAAATAGGACTACTTCTCACATGAAGGTGTCTGCTCCTGCCGCAGGCAACAGTAATGGAAGCCAACATACTGGCCGTCCGTGTAAAACAATTCAGAGATGTGCTGAAGAATTACCACTTGTTGAAGAATTGACCAACTGTAGTCTCTTGAAATCCAGCAAGCATACTATATGCTCACTATATGCTCTTCATGAGTCGCTCCCGCGAGCGGCCGGGAGGAAACCCTAGGCGCCGCCGCCGGGGGTCGCCCTCCTCTTCCCATTCCTCCCGCCGCCGCCGGAGGGCGTCGCCGGGCAAAGCCCGGGCGGCGTCGGCGGCGGCCGGGTCATCTCCTCTCGCCCGTGGAGCGCGGCGCGGGGCGTGCCTCTTCGTCGAGATCTGGCGGATGCGCGGGCTGAGGCTGGCCTGAGCGGCGGCGGCGGCGACGCCGGCTCGCGGCTCGGCGTCCAGGCGTGGTGGCAGGGGCGAGCGTCGAGTGGAGGTGCCTGCAGCGGAGGGGCGCGAGTTCCCTGGTCTGCAGCGGGAGCTCGGCATGGAGCGGCGGCGGCGCGCGCGGGCTGTTTCGGCAGCGTCGATGGCTGTTCCAGGCAGACTCGGGCGGCGGGCACGACGACGGTCGGCGGGCGCGGCTGTCTGCGGTGAAGCGCGGCGGCCGTGCGAGGTCGTGGCGCTGCTGTTGGTGACGGCGGGCGGTGCGGGCCTCCCGGGCCCGATCTGGGCCGCGCGGGGCGGCACGGCGGGCTGTGCCGCGGAGGGGCCTCTCCGGCAGCGCGGGGGACGGCCGGTGGTGCTGCCCAGGTCCGGGGCAGGTGCGGCGGTTTGCCGGGGCGGCGTCCCCGGGCGGCGGCGGCGGCCGTGACCAGGAGCTCTGGCTGCGCGCGGTGGACTACCGGCAGTGCTGCCCAGCGCCGGGTGGGTGTGGCGGCCGTGGTGGAGATGGGGGTTGAGGGATGGAGGCGGTCTGACCTTGAGCACGATGCAGGATGGCGCGATATGTTCCGGGCTAACGCCTTGTCCTCGGTGGCTGGCCGGCCGGCAGCTGGCCGAGGCCGGCGATGGCGACGGCTTCGGGCGCCGCTCCCTTCTTGAAGACATCACCGAGGTGCTGTTTGTCATCCTGTCTGGTATGCTCCAGGGTAATCCCTAGATCCGACATGATCGGTCGATGGCGGCGCTCTTGCGTCGTCTCCCCTCTTGAGGGCATCGATTTGGAGCTGCTTAGGTCGGAGGGACCCGTGGAAGATGGTTGATGTTGGCGTCGTGGGCTACGTGGCAACGATGACAATGGTGAGCGGATCGGAGTTGCGGTATGCCCTTCGTCACCCCTACCATGATGGTGAAGTCGGAGCTGCGAGGCGACTTGTGGCAACGATGCCACTTGTTTGGTGCGAGCGTTGGTGCAAGGCGTGCAACTTTCTCCTATGAAGGTCACGGTTGGAGTCGGAGCTGCCTCCTCCTCGACGTGCTTGGGGGGTCGATTGTTTGGCATAGGCCCACTTGGGCTCCGATGTCATTTGCGGCGAAGGTCTCGGTGGTGGTTGTCTAAGGCGAAGTCGGAATCGCTGGCTCGTGGAGGAGTGACGACGATGACGCTCGATGGCATCCTCAACGATGGCTTTCTTCTCGATGGCGTGTGTGCTTTGTGTGGGTAGCCAGGTTGGCCGAGGTGCTCAGTGTGCGTTGTTGGTTTTCGCCCGATTTTCTCCTAAAAATCGGGCACTTTCTTCTTTATCAATGAATTAAGGCAAATCTTTTGCCTTTTCTTCAAAAAAAAAAAAAAAAATGCTCTTCATAGAATATCTGTTTTTGAACCTAGATGTGTGTGTGCTATGGTCCAGTTTTCTCTTATCAAATGCAATTGATTATCAGTGTTCAAGTTTCTTAATCATAATTAATATGTTGTTAGTTTTGTTGATTGCACTTTGTATCTTATGTTAGTGCTCCACATTTCGATAAATTTACTTAGTAACCAACTTTTTTCTGGTTTGGTATAATCCTTCTCAAAACAATAATTTGTAAGGTATAAGTTTTAAATATGAGAATTATTTCGCCAATATTACACCTATACTGGTGACAAATAAGTTGTCCATTATTTCAATATTTTCTTTCTTAACGCTGTATTAGAAACTATAGCTCATAGTGCATATGTTGCTCCTGATAAGTTAGTTGTTAAAATAAGACTGGTAGAAATTTATTGGTATTTATTTTCCACTGCTCTCTGAGAGTTGTTAGTAATAAACCCACAGGTTTGCAGCTTCGCATGCTAAAACATACACACATTAAGCCGTTGTCTTGCTCAGTTGAGGCACTTTGACATTTTTATTTATTTATCAAGTTAAGTATCTCATCTTACTTCTAGAGATCACACTACAAATATGGGTTTACACAACTATGTGTTCTTTTATCTTACACGAATTTTTGTTTCTTATGTCATCTTCCAGAGATGTCAATTTCTCACACTAATGCATCCATATGTGTGCAACAGGTAGAAACATGGTCTCGAATGATAGGCCATTCGTGCATGGCCACAAAATAAACTTCTACAGTTCAGTTATTTTCATATAGGAATTTAGATACGAGGTACATCCATATTTGTATTTTTATACACCGAGGTACATTCATCTCTGATGGTTTTTGCATGTTGTGTGTCTGATGAATTGATTTTTCGACACGTACTTAGGAAAGAGATACACGGCTTGGGAGGCCACGGTAGTGCATAGGATTAGGATGACAAAGTTATATTTTCTTGATGCTAGGAGGGAGGTGTTTCTAGATTATTGGTGTTCATTAAGGTAAGGAAGGCATGCCTCCTTTTTTTTTACTCATGTTAAAGATTCTTCGATTTGGCTATCCTTTGTTTTCTTATCTTACTAGATTTGGAGGTTCATTATTTCCTTGCACACAAACTATAGCCTGTGAGGTGAGCTACCTTCTGATAAATACATCATGGTGTCTATTTGTCATTCTGGAGGTGGTATAGTTTACTTTAGAAGTCAATCTTCAGATATCATGAAGTTTGATCGCACACATCACTTAGCATTCAACTAGATAGAGATTGCTCTATACTGAAATAACCCGACACGAATATCAGTAAGAGATCTGTGTTCATTGTTGCTAGCTCACATAAAACCTAACGTATGTACCAACTGTGCATCACTGCCGGGTTTGGCCGCTCTTCACACTTCAGCCTAAGCTAAGTAAATGGTTTTATGTGCTTTAATCCTCATTCAGAATGCTATGTTTGTTTTTGAGTTGGAAAGCTTGCTAATTTGTACAAATTCGATATTAAGCAACGATGATGAGCTTTTCTTATAGCATAATGAAGGTTAAATTTTGCTAATTCAGTGCTGCTTACTCTCATATGGCACCCTATAATTCTGCCTTGTTGGTATGGTGTCTGTAATATATAGAAAAATAAATTAGGTAGGGTCCCTGTTAGATATCTCATATCTGTCTATTGTGCCTTTACAGTTACAAATTTTCTATATTTAAATCATGCATGAGAGCACACTATGCTCTCCAAATTTCAGAAAATTCTATGTGCATGCCACAAGATTGGGGCAAATTCATCTCTCTTTATATAGGTTTCCCCCTTGGTTCATAGGATTTGTTCATCTGCAGTCTACAAACTAGAATAGAGAAAAAACTCGAGTCACATCTTTAAAAGTATGTAGGATCTACATGGTCCGCCACTGTATTTACGATTTTTCGTTCATAAATTATGCTGCTTATGGATAAAAAGAGGGAGGCACCCAACATGTTCCCGCTGAACTAGAGGCATTGAGGCCTAATACCAAATTTCAGAAAATTCTATGTGCATGCCACAAGATTGGGGCAAATTCATCTCTCTTTATATAGGTTTCCCCCTTGGTTCATAGGATTTGTTCATCTGCAGTCTACAAACTAGAATAGAGAAAAAAAACTCTGAGTCACATCTTTAAAAGTATGTAGGATCTACATGGTCTGCCACTGTATTTACGATTTTTCGTTCATAAATTATGCTGCTTATGGATAAAAAGAGGGAGGCACCCAACATGTTCCCGCTGAACTAGAGGCATTGAGGCCTAATACCAAGGAAGATTAGGAGATGCACATCAGGCATGCAACTGAATATTCAATCAAGTTATAGAGGAGATTATGCGTGACAAGGAGGAGGTTGACTGCTCAAGGAGATCGGCTTCTCGGACCTGAATGACACCACCGACAAAGAACGGGAGCCTTTAATTAGCAGGAGAAGAAACAGCCAACCCCTGGTTGGAGGATGACAACAACGCCATCCCTCAGCCATGAAGTCAATGCTAGCGATCGCGCAAGGAGGAATAATCCAAGCACGTGCCTAGGCATAGCGATCTGCCATGTTGTTTAATTTTAGCTTGACTCATGTATGTCTTAATCTATGTTAGTTATGTAGTCAGGTAGTGTCAACCTCCCAATGATCTTTGTAATACAGTCTGAATCTCTATGAGCAGTGATATTTTCTCACTGGAGCGTTGTGCAAACAACAATAGATTCACATTTGAAAAAGAATGTATCAACCTTGACGTTGGCATAATATTAAATGGAGATTGGCATAATATTTGGAGACAGTCCTTTTATAAATCAACTCAGAGGATACTTTGAGGGTGCGGCGTGCCGCCACGCTTGCATTTGCTAGTTCTACTAATCCTACTACGCAGTGATGCTCTTGACAGCAAAAAAATTTGGATCTTACTTTGGCCATTTCACTTTACTGCCCATATACGCACAACAGAGAAAAAGATTCAAAGAAAGAAAACAACAGAGCAAGGTCTTAGTATTTGTTACCATTGAGATTCTTACTAGCTAAAGCAGTAACCTGAAGGCAAACTTCCTTCTTTATATTTAACAAATTAGTTCTTTGTATTTTTCTGAGACTGAACCGGTATTTTGCCATGTTCTTGGATATGCAATCAGGCATTTTTATGGGATGTTCAGGAGCAGTGATTGTCCACGAGATTCAATTATTCTAATGACTTTAAAATATAGAAGTATATGGAAAAATGAATTTGGATATAATCCAGATTAGGGGCTCAACAAGTTTACCAGGTTGCGATTTGCATCACTACATAGACATATGGATTGAGAAGGCAATGGTTGTAGTACGAACTGGTTGACGATGCTACAATATATGCATGTGCAAAAAATCTAGCAGTTCTTCTTGCAGGGCCGACCCATAGGGTGGGGCAGAGGGGCGCTCGCCCCGGCCCTCCAGGAGCTAAGGGTCCTGGTCCAAGATTTGTTTGCATATTTAATACACTTATACATATATTCTTTAGGTTGTATAATTTAAAATAATTCTAGAATATATAGATGTTTTATGATGTAGCATACCGCTTCTCTACTCTGATTCCTAATACCAGAAGAATCAACAATTACTCTTTAGGCCATAGGGCTTAGAATAATTCCAGAAAATACAAAAGATCCAATCATACCTCTACTCTGACTCCTTTTACAAAAATAATTCAATATTTCTAAATAATTTTTCCTGGTGACATGATTTCTCTCTAACCTTTCCAAATATGAACCACAACACCGACTCTTATAAATTTTCTCCAATTAATTTTAGAGATATGTATGTATATGTAGCTATGGTAAAAATAAGAATAATGATATATAATTTTCTCAAACAATAGAAATAAATAGTTTCAATATCTTTACTGAGATTTCAAAGACCATGGATCTTTCAAATGTAAATATTATTTAGTTTGCTATTGCATTACCCGAATATTTCTCTTGTGGAATACTAATAATATTTTTTTAAATTATGCATAACCAAATGGCGGAACATGACGGAGATTGTTAGGGGTGCCAAGAACACCAATCGTACTTAAACTGTGAATAAAATGTAAAAAAATAGCATAAATATATATATATCTTTAAGGAATTCTCCATAGTAGGGGGCCATGGCCCCCTGGCCTAAAAAGCTTCGACATTGTAAAGAAGGGGCCTTTGGTGCCGTGTTGCCCTAGGGCCCTCGAATTCTATGGACCGGCCCTGCTCGTATACCAACAATGGGACTTCTGTTTCAAGACAGCCACCATATAATTTTACTACATTCCTATGGTTGATTTGTGATAGGATAGCGACCTCATTAATAAATTCATCAATCTCCCGTTGAACCACCATCTTTGGTTTCTTGATGGCTACAACATGGAGGTCCGATAAAATGCCTTTATAGATGGTACCATGCCCGCCGCCACCAAGTTCACGAGCTTTATCAAAATTATTTGTTGCCTTCTCTAGCTCTTCCAAGGTTATGATCATTTTCTGTGCAATATCAGCTCTTTGAGATACCAACTGTTGCAGCAACTTCCCACGGTTTTGCTCGAAATACTTTCGTTTCAACATTTGTGCTCTGTGATGCTTAAACTTGTTGGAAATAAATTATGCAATGAGGACCAAAATTATGAGTCCGGTGCCACTAGCAGCTCCAATAATGATGCTTCTACCTGGAAAAATGCGCATTACCATTCAACTTTTGTCAATTTGTGAATAAATACCATGCTTAACTTAGTCTACAGAAGTAATTCTGTAGTGTATTTTGATTACGTATTAAAACTTTGGATCAAGGTTGGTTGTGTGTTTTGAAAGCCATTTTGATCAGAACTTGGATAACTTGCTGTAGTTTGTAAACTGATCCATACTGAACTTGTCTCCATTCTCCAATATGCATATAGCTCTAACACATTTTGTAAGTACATGTTGGTAGAAAGTTATGAAAACGTTATATAATGATTATATTTTATTTATTAAAAAACTAATGATACCATTTTCACCTTAAAATTCT
The DNA here is from genome assembly GCF_019359855.2 of Lolium perenne. Taxonomy (NCBI): domain Eukaryota; kingdom Viridiplantae; phylum Streptophyta; class Magnoliopsida; order Poales; family Poaceae; genus Lolium; species Lolium perenne. Next base: position 18,707,250 of record NC_067249.2, read on the forward strand.
GGATGTTTTTAACATATTAGCTTCTTTAATTGCATTTTATTAAAAAATAACTTTAATTATTTGCAACATGCGAATATGTGACAAGGAGCGACAGTGGTAATAATAATCAGAGAATGCGGTATTGTGCCACATTAGTGTAGGTAGGAATTCTGAAGTTGCAGCGTTGGTTGCCTACCTTTGAATGGTTTGTTGACGCCACCTAGAGACAGGAAATAATCACGTGATAATCAGTAAATTAGTCTAGTATATAGGGGAAAACCAATGGACAATACATGTGAGAATGGATCAATGGAATGAACCCAGGGCCGGCCCATAGCGCGGGGTAGAGGGGCGCTCGCCCCGGGTGACAAGGTATCGACTTGTCAATGCCTACGGATTGTAGACTACGGTTTTCGTAGAAAGTAGAGGGCAAGTAGATCTCGAGGATTCAGCCGGAAAAGTACTCGACTACTAGAAAACTAGGGTTTTGCTGACAATGAAATCGATCCTCGTTTTCTCCTTTAACTCCCCCTTATATAGGAGGCGGAGCCAAAGGTTTCGTGATGTACAAGTTACAAAGACCGGGAGACTCTTTGAGTTCGTCCCGTAATAGATACAAGTCGTTATTCCTAATATAACTCTATCTTTCCAAACTACCTCTTAACTGGGCTTCCGGGCTTCATAAATTTTGGGTCGTAGGCCTTCAGTAAACCCTAGGAAAGATCTTCGGCAGGCCTATTGGGGATGCCTATGTTAGTAGCCCCCGAGATTTTGCTTGAATCAAAAAATCAGGGAAAATCTCCACCGTTACAATTAACACCTGATTTCTTCGAGTTACCAAATGACTTTCATAAAACAATCATATATTGTACAGGGATAACGGTAACTGGGGCTGGTTCATCTGACGGATCAGGTACCAGTTAACTGCTCTTCTGGCAATCCCGGAAATACCTACTTCAAGATCAAGTCCCTAGACATGATCTCGGTATACTGGCGTAATTCGACATGTGCCGCTTAAGGTCTTACCATATGCCGAATTCCAGTCGTGTTTTATCAGGTACCTAACGCGTCCGTTAGGATTTTTCTTCGCATTTGTTGATACAGAAAAAAAGTAGCAGAGCGCATTCAGGTGTGATGCCACGCCACGCAGGACGGATCCTTGGGTCTTACCTTCGCAAAGTATTGCGGCATTCAGAGATTAAATCGCGACTGAGGCGCTCTGAGAATATATTGTCGAGTTCCTTTTTCGGCTGCTGGAATAGCACATTTGTTCGAGTCATACGATGACTTGTATATTTTTGATCTTGTCTTCCCGATGGGAGTATATGTCGAGTTATATCATAACTCGAAATATGCTCATATTGACTTTTTTAACTTCATCGGGTACGCGACCAGCGTTCCCGATGGGAATAGCCCCCGAGGCTACAGCCAAGTACTTGTACTTGGTTGTAGGCTCACCTGTTTATTATCTTTGTAGCTATATTGCCAACCCTTCCGATATTTCCCTCTTTATCGGATGCGCGACCAGCGCTCCCGATGGGAGTAGCCCCCGAGGCTACAGTCGAGTTATTTATACTTGGTTGTAGGCTCACGTTTGCCTTTTTTGAATCATCTTTATATCAAACTCCTTATAAAAGTAGCCCCCGAGCATTTGAACAAAAACTTGTATTTGATCAAAGGCTCCCGAAGTTACCAATAATACTCCTCTATCGCCGATCTTCAAAACACTGCAGACGAAATTTTCCTTATAATGATATCAGTGCTGACGATAGCCACGATCACTATGTTGGGAAGGTGCGAGTTCTGTCCTGCCACTGACCCGTGGGTCCTTAATGTTGCGTCGCTTGTGGGGACACACGTCCTCCGCTTTCTCTGGCACGCTCGCTGTAGCGCCTGTCTAGTTACTTCGTAGTAAAAATACCTTTTTACCCCTGGAGACACGTGTAAAGCGTTAGATCCATTTCTCTATCATCCAACGGCGCAGCGGTTCGATGGCTCGTTATAAGTAATCATCTTCTTCCTCAATAATTCCCTTCGCTGCGCCGCGCTCCCATCCTTTCTCTCTCCAAAGCCTCCATTGCTGCCACCAAGCTCCTGAGCCCGTGCTCTTCCTCAACTTCTCCAGCACTCACTTTGATGCCACCGCGGGCGAGACTCACAAAGCACACCGCTCCAGGAACCGACATGACGACGGAAGATTTGGAAATCTCTGAGTGGGAGAGATCCAAGATCTCGAACCAAGACATGAACCTTCTCAAGAAGCTAGTGCTGACGAAGAAAGAAGAAGCGCTGATTTTTCCCGGGGAAGAGAGCTACCTGACGCCCCGCATCGGTTACCGGGTAACTTTCATTGACCATCTCATCCGCGGCCTATCCACCCCTATCCACGAGTTCCTCTGTGGATTGCTTTTCATCTATGGGCAGCAGCTACATCAGCTGACTCCCAACTCCATCCTCCACATATCCATCTTCATAACCCTCTACGAGTGCTTTCTCGTGACCCATCCGAATTGTGCCCTGTGGAAACGCATTTTCTACATTCGCAACAACAACTCCAACAACACCAACTACAATATAGGGGGTGTTGTTATCTGTATCCGTCCCGACGTTGATTATTTCGACGTCAAATTCCCCGACTCCGTCCAAGGGTGGCGCAGGAGGTGGCTATACATCCGCGAGGAGTATCTTGACTCGCAGGATTACAACATCGCACCCTTTGATGGTGGCGCAAAAATCCTTCGGCTCCGTTAATGGGATGCGTAAGCTACCGAAGAAGACAGGATGGCGACAGATGTGCTGATGAAGCGCATCCATGAGCTCCAGAACACCCGCGGTAAGGAACTGTCGGGTGTTCAAATTACTGTGCACTTCCTTAGGATCAGGGTGCAGCCTCTATAGGCTCGCAAAAACCCTCTGTGGCTGTATGCTGACGAGAAAGATGTCGACTGCATATGCAAAGATCTCTTTGTGAAGGATTTGGAGAAGCTTGTCCGACGTTTTTCGTCGCTGAGCAAAAAAGATACAGTTCCAACCTCCTGTCGTGTGGAGCCATACAGCGGCACCAACGCCCTCCCCAAAGTAAGTAACTTGTCTCTCGAGTTTATATTTTTTTCGACTACTATCTTGGTTAACTTGCTTTCTCGACTTTGATTCAAATTTCGACTGCTATTTTGTTATCTTACTGTCTTGTTGTTGACCTCTGTCTATCTTAACTGTCCCTTTTTGTCGATTTTTCTTCTGCAGAAACACCAAGTCATCTCTTCTCTGCCTCCCCTACCTGAAGGTGGGGAGGTCGACGAACGAACCGTCGTTACCGACGATTCTCAGGGCACTTCTCGCCTTGAGAGTGAAGTCGCCGGATCTCACAAATCCACGGCTTCCTCTGACAAAGATACAGAATCGGAAGCTTCCGAATCTGCACGCTCACCTTCTTCCGCTGCTTCTCCAAAGAACAAAAGGAAGAGAGGTGAAGTTGAATATTCCGGCACCTCCAAACCCAGCGGGTCACCTGTCGAGGAAGCTTCCCCCGAGAAAGAGGGTGCCTTCTGTCTTTATGATGATGCCATCATTAGCTCGTAGGCTATCATGCCTTCTTTTTCTTTTTATATATTGTTTGTGAATATTCTCATATTATCTTTGCGGACAGTGACGAAGAAGAAGAACCTGCTGCCAATGTGACTGCTCCAACGAGCACGTCGCAAACTTTAGTTCTTTTGGAAGATCGCCGTGCACCGGAAGAAACCTCGCATCCTCATCATCAAGACTTGGAAATGTCGACTCCTGTCGTCAGCCCCCGAGCCTCCTCGCCGAAAAGGGTGAGGATTGAACTTGGCGAGAAACTAGGCTTCTTGGTCGGGAGTTCGGCGACTCCTTCCTTGGATGATGTAAGAATCCTTATGGCTATTTTGTGTCATTTGCCGAGTTTTTCCCCTCCTAACCTTTCTATCACCTCTCCTTCTACAGCCTCTGATGAAGCACTTCATCAGTCTCGGTACTCAATTTATTGGGTACCGTAATACTGTCAACCATTTGAAAGGTAAATCTTCATACTGATGAGATATTTTTACTCTTCATCGAGTAGGCTATATTGTAGTTTTTGACTTGACGCTCCTGCCTTTTTTTTCTTCCGTTAGAGGCTCTCACCAAAGCCAACAAACGCGTCAATGATCTCGCCATCAATCTTGAGCAGAGCGAGAAAGCTCGCGAGAAAGCTGAACAAGACGCTGCCTCTGTTGGAGATCTTCGAGAGAAACTCCACCAACCTGAAACTGCTTTAAGAGAGAAGACAACTCAATAGATTGCACGTGAAGAGGATATCATTGGCCGCCTGGAATCGCAAAATCGGCATTTTGTCAGTAAGTTCGTTGATCACTTTGCCCGAGTCTCTTCTAAGATTAGCTCTCCTTATACTTGTTGATAACCCGAACTTTGTTTCAGAAGGAAAAATGGGTCAAGATTTTGAACTTCAGGAGCCTGAAGGGGATCGTCTTCTCGACGCCCTTTCCCTCCTTGAAATTCATGGGGATCTGGCGCGCCGCAGCATTGCTGATGCGCGGACCGCATTTACGCGCCTCTTCCCCTACTTCTTCCAAAAGAAAAACCAACCAGATACCTTCTCTGATCTTACCAAGCACTTCATTCCTGAAGAGGATCTTGGACTGACTTTCCGGCAGGAAAACTTGAAGATTGGCGTTGAAGGTACCATAGCTCTGGTTGCCGAAAGCCAGCAGAACATCGACTGGGCGAAAACTGGTGAAACGAAGGGGATAAACAAGGAGAAGTGGCAGTCCTTGATTAAGGCTGCCAAGCCGCACTCGAAGAATAATCTCTCCTTCCTTGGATACAAGCCAGCTGCTTCATCTAGTACCGCCAAGCCGGAGGTCAAGTAGACCATCCCACTCCTTCATTTGTTTTTCCTCGTTTGGTAGATGTCGATATCATTATGATATACGACTGCCCCTGCTGACTCACTAGGAGTCGATATTTTGTAATGGATCTTCCTCTATGTAAATATTTCAACTTATGAATGGAAAGAGAGAACCTCTCGTTTGGTAATTGATGTCGACTTTTCCTTTCTTCCAATTGGTGTTTGACAACTATTCTGAGACTGCTGGGCCACGCTCTGCTTCCCCTACTACGTCTCGGTTGAAACGGACCCCTGACGACGTTTCCTTGGACTACTCTTCATGTGCTAACTTGGATCAGTCAGAATTGACTGAACTTCGACAACAACTCCAAACCATGAAGAAAAAATCCCTTATTGTCATGGAACAATCCCGCAAATCTTCTGAGCGGGAGAAAATGGCTCTCCAGCAAGCTCAAGAGTCTTTGAAGTTGAAAGAATCTACGGTTACCGAGGCCTTACAGGCCACCTCTCGAGAAAATTATATGCTTGACTTGCCGACAGACGCAAGTCTGGATATGGCGGGTAAGTTCCTCCTTTTGTGTTCTCCCTTTCCTTTTCAATGTACAAATCATTCGATTCTCATTATAGTTCTTCCACGGGTAAGCTCCTTCTTGGATGCTACTGCCGAAGATCAGCGTGTTTATGCAAAATCTGAAGTTCTTCTTCGCCTTGCTCATCAAAACAACTCCAGCTTCTGGGCTTCCCCAGACTGGACCCGACAAATTGTGCGATTCCAGGATCGAGCTGGTCAGGTGCGGGAGTACCTTGAATTTTGCGCCAAGACTCTGACCATGGTTTACAATGCCATGTTTCCTCGGAATCCTCAACCAAAAACACTTCCTGAACTGATGAACAAGTTCAAAAGTGTGGATCAAATCCATGGTTTTGTGAAGGCCCAATTACTTGCTGGTGCCAGATTTGCTATGATCATGCTACAGATCTGCTACCCGAAGTTGGACATGTCCAACACTGTTGAGCTTTGCCATGCCCGTTTAAAGAAAAGAAGGAGAAACGTCGACAAGATCAACGACCAGGTGACACCTATAGCCGAAAAAATGATTGAAGATCTTCTGCGGATGGATACTGAGTATTTTTCTGAGAGCCATTATGCTGATTCCATGGGTACTCCTGCGGAAGACGAAAGAGTACGAATAGATGATCTTATAGGCGATGAATGAGATTTTGTCTTATGCCGATTTTTCCTGTAACAAAGGCATATCTTATATATTGCGATAAGTATGTATATTGAGAGAACTATGTGTATTTGTTTTTTCTTCCTTCTCTAGCCCCGAGTATTTTGATAGGCGTATGTACACTTATTACTCGCGAGGTGTTGTAACCAAGGCAAATAATTGGTGTTTTATATATTGTAAAGATCGAGTTTATGTTGTCTGTTTTGTGAATTGTAAACCTCCAAACCTGTCGAAGAAGAAGATGTATATCACCAGTATCTTTACTATATTGTAGCATCGCGAGCCCGCCTTATAAAAAACCTTTCAGCCTCACTCGGTGCCCTGAAAGGAAAAGAGTGCGTCTGAAAACTCGCGAGTTTTTAGTACAATGTATGTTTACATGCATATTTCTATTTTGACTTCTACGTGTAAAAACGCCGAAGCTGCGCCAGTTCCTTGGATTTTTCTCTGCGACCCCTGTCTTCTTGTCCTTTATCATGTACGCTCCTCCCGCGATCACCTCAGTGATGATGTAAGATCCTACCCATGGTGACTTGAACTTTTCATAGCTGTCTTGGGTAAGCCGAAGAACCAAGTCGCCCACTTGAAAAGACCTTGGACGCATACGTCGACTATGGTAATTTTTCAAGTCTTGCTGGTACTTAGTAACTCTAGCCTCATCAAGTGCATCGACATCGTCTTCTAGTGATTTTCTCGAAGTTTCTTCATCATATTCCGCCACTCTCGGAGAATTGTGTTCTATTTCTATCGGGAGCACTGCCTCGGCTCCATGGACCAAGAAAAACGGGGTTTCCTGTGTTGCTGTATTGGGTGTTGTTCGTATGCTCCATAAGAAGCTAGGCAATTCTTCTGGCTAAGTGTGTCGAGCTTTCTCCAGAGGTGTTATCAATCATTTCTTGATACCACTGCAGATGATACCGTTTGCTTTCTCAACTTGACCATTGGTCTGCGGATGTGCCACCGACGCAAAGTGTAGTTTGATGCCTACCTCTGCGCAATATGCTTTGAATTCCTTGGAGGTGAAATTGCTGCCGTTGTCCGTGACAATACTATGGGGGATGCCGAATCAAAAAACGATACCTTTCACGAAGCTTACCACCGATGATGCATCTGGCGAATTTATTGGTTTTGCCTCAATCCACTTGGTAACTTGTCGACAGCCACGAGCATATATTCGTATCCTCCTGGCCACGCCTTATGTAGTTTGCCTACCATATCAAGGCCCCATTGAGCGAAAGGCCATGACAAGGGTATTGGCATCAACTCTGCTGCCGAAGAATGGGGTTTTGCCGCAAATCTTTGGCACGCATCGCAACTACGCAATATGTCCTTTGCATCTTCTATTGTTGTTAGCCCGTAAAATCCTGCTCTGAAGAACTTGGCTGCTATTTCTCGGCTGCTTGCGTGGTGTCCGCACACCCCCTCGTGTACATCCTTCAGAATAACTCTTCCTTCTTCGGGTGTAACACATCTCTGCAGTACCCCCGATATACTTCACTTATAGAGCTCTCCTTTTACCACAACAAAAGGTTTGGATCGTCGAATAACTCGCCTGGCTTCTACCGGGTCTTCGGGTAGTTCCTTCTTTAGGATATATGCTACGTAATCCTGCAGCGAAGGGGTTTGCACCATCATTATCTCATGTGATTCCTCCTTGTCTCCCGATGTGTTTGCTTCTGATCCTGCTGGAGCCCCCGAGTCTTTCTCAACCTTCTCCTTCTCCTTGTGCTTTTTCTTCACCTTGGTTGATCTTTCAGTTATTTCTTCCAAAAATACGCTAGGTGGTATTGCTAAGCATTGTGACCCGATGTTTGCCAGAACATCGACTTCATCATTGCTGAGTCTGCTGATATAATTTACTTCACACCCGTCAAAGAGTTTCTCGAGTTCGTTGTATACCTCTGTAGGATAACGTTGCATAGAAAACAAAAAAATTCCTACCGCGAACACGCACTCCAAGCCAAGATGCAATCTAGAAGATGGGAGCAACGAGGGGATGAACGAGACTAACCCTTGAAGAGATTCCAAAGCCTACAAGAGGAGGCTCTTGTTGCTGCGGTAGACGTTCACTTGCCGCTTGCAAAAGCGCGTAGAAGATCTTGATCACGATCGCTTCCGGCGCCACGAACGGGCAGCACCTCCGTACTCGGTCACACGTTCGGTTGTTGATGAAGACGACGTCCACCTCCCCGTTCCAGCGGGCAGCGGAAGTAGTAGCTCCTATTGAATCCGACAGCACGACGGCGTAGTGTCGGTGATGGTGGAGAAATCCGGCGGAGCTTCGCTTAAGCGTGCGGGATGTGGTGGAGGAGAGAGACCACTAGGGTTTGGGGAGAGAAGGGGAGGCTAGGGCGCCGGCCAAGGGCAGCCCTAGGTGGTGCGGCCAAGAGTGGGCAGCCCCCTCCCTCTCCTCCTCATTATATAGGTGGAAATCCCCAAGTGTTGGTATCCAAGTCTTCGAATAAGACCCCAACAATGAAACCTCCCATATGTAGGGAAACCTACCCAAGGTGGGAATCCCACTTGGGGTGGGATTCCCCCCTTCCATGAGGGGGGTTGGCCGGCCACCCTAGGGGAGTCCACCTTGGACTCCTCCCCTTTAGGGTTGGCTGGCCATGCAAGGTGGAGTCCCTCCGGGACTCTACTTTCCATGGTGATTTCTTCCGGACTTTTCTAGAACCTTCTAGAACCTGCCATAAATGCACCGGATCATTTCCAAACTTGGAATATGACTTCCTATATATGAATCTTATTCTCCGGACCATTCCGGAACTCCTCGTGATGTCCGGGATCTCATCCGGGACTCCGAACAAATATTCGAACTCCATTCCATATTCAAGTTCTACCATTTCAACATCCAACTTTAAGTGTGTCACCCTACGGTTCGTGAACTATGCGGACATGGTTGAGTACTCACTCCGACCAATAACCAATAACGGGATCTGGAGATCCATAATGGCTCCCACATATTCAACGATGACTTCAGTGATCGAATGAACCATTCACATACGATACCAATTCCCTTTGTCACGCGATATTTTACTTGTCCGAGGTTTGATCTTCGGTATCACTCTATACCTTGTTCAACCTCGTCTCCTGACAAGTACTCTTTACTCGTACCGTGGTATGTGGTCTCTTATGAACTTATTCATATGCTTGCAAGACATTAGACGACATCCCACCGAGAGGGCCCAGAGTATGTCTATCCGTCATCGGGATGGACAAATCCCACTGTTGATCCATATGCCTCAACTCATACTTTTCGGATACTTAATCCCACCTTTATAACCACCCATTTACGCAGTGGCGTTTGGTGTAATCAAAGTACCTTTCCGGTATAAGTGATTTACATGATCTCATGGTCATAAGGACTAGGTAACTATGTATCGAAAGCTTATAGCAAATAACTTAATGACGAGATCTTATGCTACGCTTAATTGGGTGTGTCCATTACATCATTCATATAATGATATAACCTTGTTTATTAATAACATCCAATGTTCATGATTATGAAACTAATCATCTATTAATCAACAAGCTAGTTAAGAGGCATACTAGGGACTTCTTTGTTGTCTACATATCACACATGTACTAATGTTTCGGTTAATACAATTATAGCATGATATATAAACATTTATCATAAACATAAAGATATAAATAATAACCACTTTATTATTGCCTCTAGGGCATATCTCCTTCAGTCTCCCACTTGCACTAGAGTCAATAATCTAGTTTACATTTGTAAAGATATAAAACCTTGGCCTTATGGTGCTTTATCATGTATTGCTCACGGGAGAGGTTTTTAATCAACGGATCTGACACGCTCAGAAACGTATGTATTTTGTAATTCATTTGTGTCTCAATGCATCACTCATTTCCAAATGAGTCGGCATTAAATATGTTTGGTCTTCTGGTGGAACCTTAATTCCGCAGTCTGAAATATGTCACTAATATTGTCATACACAATATAGCTCCAAAGTTCTGACTCTGTCGGAACTACACCAAGTTCTCAAAGAACCTCTTGACTTTAACATCCTTTGTCATTGTCAAAACAATGACATATTCTGCCTTCTTTTGTAGAATCCGTCATAATATTTAGAACTCTTCTAAATCTAGCATAGACAACTTCTAGCTCATCGTGCTACCTTTTAAACAACACTTAGTCTAATTTGAGATTGAAATTTTATTTTCATATGTGACAAAACAAATATCGGTGCAACATCTTACAACGATTTGTTTGTCATTTCCCATACAAAACTATATATATATATATCCTTGGTTGTTCTAAAGTACTCAAGGATATTTTTACTGTCGTCCAATGATCATCTCATGAATCATTCTGGTATATGCTCATAACATTTTAGAGCACAGGACATCTGATTGTGTACATATTATTCGTGATCCATAATCACTCATGTGTTTTTACTCATTGAGTATCAGATACACTCAAGTCTTGTTAAAACTTCACATGACAAGAACATTTTCTTAATATTTCTATATTGAACTATTTCAATATCCATTCTATGTACTTTGACTTAAACTTATTTTGTGTTTCAATCTATCTTCATAGATCTTGACACTAGATATGTTTCAGTCCATATCCTTTCATTGAAATTAATTTCTCAATGAAACCTTTTTTAATCAAGTATATAATTACATCATTTATAACCAACTATATGTCACCTACATAAAGTATTATAAATATGTCTTAGCGCTCCCACTTAATTTCTTGCAAATGCAAGCCTCTTCATCGTCTCTGATGAAATCAAAAACTCTTTGACTATTTCATCTGGTGAAGATTCCAACTCCGCGATACTTACTTCATCCAATTGAAGTTCGTATACCTATCTAGTATTCCACAGACCAGCAAAACTCTTGGTTGTATCTTGTATACACCTTTAATACACACTTCTGATAAGTTATGTATTTTGCCATCCTACTAACATATCTCATAAAAGAAATATGTAGTGATTACTAGAATAATCCACATAAACTATAAGCATTGCTACGGAAGATCTAATCTTATCGTAGTCAACTCTTTGAACTTTGTCGTAAACAACTTTTTGACAAGTTGAACTTCTTCAAGGATATTTCATCCAAGTCCATCAATTTTATAGATCCATTTACTTTCAAAAAGTATTCATCTATCTTGGATTTCATGGCGTATAGCCATTTTAATGGAGTCAGGGCCCATCATAACTTCTTTGTTTGTAGTTGGTTTACCATTGTTCAAAATCAATGCTTTGTCCACAAATCATTTATTTGATCACAAAGTAAACCATACCTACAAGGTTCAATATGTGCTTTGATCTCCATGGCTAAAACACTTTGTAGTCATGGGAGCCATGATCGTCGTGGCCGCTTCCGAAACCAATTCCGATGCTGCGCTATTCTGATCATTATGCTCAGGTTCATAAACCTTATCAAATTATATTGTCCTCCCACTCAAATACTTCACTAGAAACAATTTCTCGGAAATAAGAAACATTGACAAACACTTTTGTCTTTGTCTCATGGGAAAAATTCCCAATTAAATCTCTGGGATAACCAACAAAGACATTCATCCGATTTTGGTTGTAAACTTTTAGACCAAAATTTAAAGAAAGGACTATTAGGGTTTATACCCATGCCATAACTCGTATGGTGTCATTTCTACGGATCATGATGATGCTCTATTCAGTGTAAAAGCGGTAGTCACTAAAGCATAATCCACAAAAAATATAATGGCGTCATAATATTTTATCTCATCATCAATCCAACAATGTTTGGATACATCTCTCGGATACTATATCATCATTATGATGCTCCAAGAAATGTGAGTTGTAGAACAATTTCATGACTCTCTTAGATGTTCGCTAAAACTCATAATTCAAATATTTTCACCATGATCCAATCATAGATATTTGACTTTTCTATTACGATGATTTCCACTTCATGCTGAAATTTATTTGAATCCATTCAAATGTTTCAAACTTCTTCCTTACTGAATATATCCACATATATACTCAATTCATTGTTGAAAGTTTTCATGAAGTAGAAGAATCTCCCGCACACAACTATGTCTAGTGAACCACATACATCATCATGTATTTTTCCACTAAGTTAGTTGCCCGTTCAACTCTTGGCCTATGAATGGTATTTTAATCATTCTCTTTAGAAAAGATTTGCAAGCGCCAATCGATTCAAAAATCAAATGACTCCAAAAATCCATTTACATGGAGTTCCTTCAAGCGTTCCTTTCTAACATGACCTAAATAGCGGTTCCACAAATAAGTGGAATTCAAATCATTTGCCTTATGGCATTTTAGCGTCAGTGTTATGTATGTGTGTTTCACCATTAAGATTTATAATAACTTATCCATCGTACATGGAGTAATGTCATAATTTAAACAACTCATTGTTTTCATTTGACCAGAGCAAAATAACAATTATTAAGTTCTTTATTATAAATTCTAAGGGCTAGATAGAATGCTAACGACGAACATAATAACAATTTATTTTGTTCCAGACGTGCATTCCTACCATATTCCTTGTCAGTCACTTAGGCCATTGTATTCTTGTATTGCGTTGTTTTGTATGACACTTCATACCAACCAATATAGTACTAATACCCAAGAATTTCATAGTGTGACTTAACTAGGAATACAACCATAACATGTATATCATTTATATACACCTGAGCTAGACTTTCTAGTCTTTTCTTTTCTTTTTGCCAAAATATCTTTTGCAGTTTCTCTTTTAGCTTTCCTCATTATTCAGAAAAACACTTCAACATTATTAACTTCTAGGTTTGTTGGTCAAATACCAATAACCTTGAGGTTCTTACTTTAAGTTGATCATCATATGACAAGTGTTTCAGATTTCACTATTAGTAACTTTGTAATATGATGAACAATTTCACTCATAATTTTATCCATTATATCATGACGACTTTCCGAGACCATGTCTGTACATGCTAGGCTCGTAAAGTTTTAACCTTGGTATTCGCATGTGCAAATCTGGCTTGTACCCGTTGTAAGCACACGTAGAATCTATAACACCCGATCATCACGTGATGCTTCGATACGACAAGTCTTAGCAACGGTGCATACTAAGGATGATAAATTCATGGATATGTGAATATCGTTAGTGCCCCAATAGTTGGAGGATTGGGACGTCTTGCGTCTTCAACCTTCGTACATTCCCATAAAACTTATGAGTTTATGTAGTCTCACCAAATTTATATTCTATCATCTTGCAATAAGGTCTTAGATATCACATATATCTCATACCTTGATTATTTCTGAAAACTAAATTTTTAGCTCCTTACTTTTCAAACAGATTTGAACTTCAAGTTTCACGGAGACAAGATAACTTTAGGTACTAATTGAAATCATAGCTCTTTGAATCAATAATGTGAGGTTTACTAAAAGTTTGCAATGGGACTTAATTAATTCTTGATTCTTTAACAATACGGTACCAATCCGTAAAGTTTCTTGTCAGATTTTAACAGTATTTCTATCTCAATTACAAGACTAGCGCATAGTAGTAAACGGATGCCAATACTACAAAATTAATTCAAAATACTACTCAGACTATGTTTATGATAATTAGTTCATGTTATAATCTAATTACTAATGAACTCCCACTTAATACAACATCCCTCATAGTTGTTAAGTGGCACACGATCCAAATTCACTACACCAAAAACCGATCATCACGTGAGATGATGTAGCTTCAATGGTGAACATAAACATGTTGATCATATCATCCATATGACTCATGTTCAACCTTTCGGTTTCCGTTGTCCCGAGGCCATGTCTGTACATGCTAGGCTCGTCAAGCAAACCAAAGTATTCCGCGTGTGCAACATGGCTTACACCCGTTGTATGTGAATCGTTGAATCTATCACATCCGATCATCACGAGATGCTTCGAAACGACGAACTGTTACAATGGTGCATACGAGGGGAGAACACTTTATTATCTTGATATTAATGTGAGGGATCATCTTATAATGCTACCGTCGCGATCTAAGCAAAATAAGATGCATAAAGGATTAACATCACATGCAATTCATATGTGATATGATATGGCCCTTTAGTCTATGTGCCTTCGATCTTCATCTTCAAAGCACGGACATGATCTCCATCATCAACGGGCATGATCTCCATCATCGTCGGCGTAGCGTCAAGGTCCATGGCGCCGTATTCATGGTTGTTCACCTCATGTAGCAACTATTACAACTACTTTGAAATACTACTCAACATGAAATTTAAAGACAACCATAAGGCTCCTGCCGGTTGCCACAATACAATAATGATCATCTCATACATATTCATCATCACATTATGGCCATATCACATCACCAAACCCTGCAAAAACAAGTTAGACGTCTCTAATTTGGTTTGCATATTTTACGTGGTTTAGGGTTTTCGAGTAAGATCTAATCTACCTACGAACATGAACCACAACGGTGATACTAGTGTTGTCAATAGAAGAGTAAGTTGAATCTTCACTATAGTAGGAGAGACAGACACCCGCAAAGCCTCTTATGCAATACAAGTTGCATGTCGAACGAGGAACAAGTCTCATGAACGCGGTCATGTAAAGTTAGTCCGGGCCGCTTCATCCCACTATGCCACAAAGATGCAAAGTACTCAAACTAAAGATAACAATAGCATCAACGCCCACAAAACCATTGTGTTCTACTCGTGCAACCATCTATGCATAGACACGGCTCTGATACCACTGTAGGATAACGTTGCATAGAAAACAAAAATTTTCCTACCGCGAACACGCAATCCAAGCCAAGATGCAATCTAGAAGATGGGAGCAACGAGGGGATGAACGAGACTAACCCTTGAAGAGATTCCAAAGCCTACAAGAGGAGGCTCTTGTTGCTGCGGTAGACGTTCACTTGCCGCTTGCAAAAGCGCATAGAAGATCTTGATCACGATCGCTTCCGGCGCCACGAACGGGCAGCACCTCCGTACTCGGTCACACGTTCGGTTGTTGATGAAGACGACTTCAACCTCCCCGTTCCAGCGGGCAGCGGAAGTAGTAGCTCCTCTTGAATCCGACAGAACGACGGCGTGGTGTCGGTGATGGTGGAGAAATCCGGCGGAGCTTCGCTTAAGCGTGCGGGATGTGGTGGAGGAGAGAGACCGCTAGGGTTTGGGGAGAGAAGGGGAGGCTAGGGCGCCGGCCAAGGGCAGCCCTAGGTGGTGCGGCCAAGAGTGGGCAGCCCCCTCCCTCTCCTCCTCATTATATAGGTGGAAATCCCCAAGTGTTGGTATCCAAGTCTTCGAATAAGACCCCAACAATGAAACCTCCCATATGTAGGGAAACCTACCCAAGGTGGGAATCCCACTTGGGGTGGGATTCCCCCCTTCCATGAGGGGGGTTGGCCGGCCACCCTAGGGGAGTCCACCTTGGACTCCTCCCCTTTAGGGTTGGCTGGCCATGCAAGGTGGAGTCCCTCCGGGACTCTACTTTCCATGGTGATTTCTTCCGAACTTTTCTAGAACCTTCTAGAACCTGCCATAAATGCACCGGATCATTTCCAAACTTGGAATATGACTTCCTATATATGAATCTTATTCTCCGGACCATTCCGGAACTCCTCGTGATGTCCGGGATCTCATCCGGGACTCCGAACAAATATTCGAACTCCATTCCATATTCAAGTTCTACCATTTCAACATCCAACTTTAAGTGTGTCACCCTACGGTTCGTGAACTATGCGGACATGGTTGAGTACTCACTCCGACCAATAACCAATAGCGGGATCTGGAGATCCATAATGGCTCCCACATATTCAACGATGACTTCAGTGATCGAATGAACCATTCACATACGATACCAATTCCCTTTGTCACGCGATATTTTACTTGTCCGAGGTTTGATCTTCGGTATCACTCTATACCTTGTTCAACCTCGTCTCCTGACAAGTACTCTTTACTCGTACCGTGGTATGTGGTCTCTTATGAACTTATTCATATGCTTGCAAGACATTAGACGACATCCCACCGAGAGGGCCCAGAGTATATCTATCCGTCATCGGGATGGACAAATCCCACTGTTGATCCATATGCCTCAACTCATACTTTCCGGATACTTAATCCCACCTTTATAACCACCCATTTACGCAGTGGCGTTTGGTGTAATCAAAGTACCTTTCCGGTATAAGTGATTTACATGATCTCATGGTCATAAGGACTAGCTAACTATGTATCGAAAGCTTATAGCAAATAACTTAATGACGAGATCTTATGCTACGCTTAATTGGGTGTGTCCATTACATCATTCATATAATGATATAACCTTGTTTATTAATAACATCCAATGTTCATGATTATGAAACTAATCATCTATTAATCAACAAGCTAGTTAAGAGGCATACTAGGGACTTCTTTGTTGTCTACATATCACACATGTACTAATGTTTCGGTTAATACAATTATAGCATGATATATAAACATTTATCATAAACATAAAGATATAAATAATAACCACTTTATTATTGCCTCTAGGGCATATCTCCTTCAACCTCTTTGTATGCTATCATACTGTCATTGACTGCATCGTGATACGTCTCCGACGTATCGATAATTTCTTGTGTTCCATGCCACATTATTGATGATATCTACATGTTTTATGCACACTTTATGTCATATTCGTGCATTTTCTGGAACTAACCTATTAACAAGATGCCGAAGTGCCAGTTGCTGTTTTCTGCTGTTTTTGGTTTCAGAAATCCTAGTAAAGAAATATTCTCGGAATTGGACGAAATCAACGCCCAGGGTCCTATTTTGCCACGAAGCTTCCAGAAGACCGAAGAGGAGACGAAGTGGGGCCACGAGGTGGCCAGACTACAGGGCGGCGCGGCCCAAGCCCTGGCCGCGCCGGCCTGTAGTGTGGGCCCCTCGTGCCGCCTCCTGACCTGCCCTTCCGCCTACTTAAAGCCTCCGTCGCGAAACCCCCAGTACCGAGAGCCACGATACGGAAAACCTTCCAGAGACGCCGCCGCCGCCAATCCCATCTCGGGGGATTCAGGAGATCGCCTCCGGCACCCTGCCGGAGAGGGAAATCATCTCCCGGAGGACTCTACACCGCCATGGTCGCCTCCGGAGTGATGTGTGAGTAGTCTACCCCTGGACTATGGGTCCATAGCAGTAGCTAGATGGTTGTCTTCTCCCCATTGTGCTTAATTGTCGGGTCTTGTGAGCTGCCTAACATGATCAAGATCATCTATCTGTAATTCTATATGTTGCGTTTGTTGGGATCCGATGAATAGAGAATACTTTTTATGTTGATTATCAAAGTTATGTCTATGTGTTGTTTATGATCTTGCATGCTCTCCGTTACTAGTAGATGCTCTGGCCAAGTAGATGCTTGTAACTCCAAGAGGGAGTATTTATGCTCGATAGTGGGTTCATGTCTCCGTGAATCTGGGGAAGTGACAGAAATCTCTAAGATTATGGATGTGATGTTGCCACTAGGGATAAAACATTGGTGCTATGTTCAAGGATGTAGTTACTGATTACATTACGCGCAATACTTAATGCAATTGTCTATTGTTAGCAACTTAATACTGGAGGGGGTTCGGATGATAACCTGAAGGTGGACTTTTTAGGCATAGATGCATGCTGGATAGCGGTCTATGTACTTTGTCGTAATGCCCAATTAAATCTCACTATACTCATCATATCTTTATTTGTCAATTGCCCAACTGTAATTTGTTCACCCAACATGCTATTTATCTTATGGGAGAGACACCTCTAGTGAACTGTGGACCCCGGTCCAATTCTCTATACTGAAATACAATCTACTGCAATACTGTTCTACTGTTTTCTGCAAACAATCATCTTCCACACAATACGGTTAATCCTTTGTTACAGCAAGCCGGTGAGATTGACAACCTCACTGTTTCATTGGGGCAAAGTACTTTGGTTGTGTTGTGCAGGTTCCACGTTGGCGCCGGAATCTCTGGTGTTGCGCCGCACTACATCCCGCTACCATCAACCTTCAATGTGCTTCTTGACTCCTACTGGTTCGATTAAACCTTGGTTTCTTACTGAGGGAAACTTGCCGCTGTGCGCATCACACCTTCCTCTTGGGGTTCCCAACGGACGTGTCAACTACACGCATCAAGCAAATTTCTGGCGCCGTTGCCGGGGAGATCAAGACACGCTGCAAGGGGAGTCTCCACTTCCCAATCTCTTTACTTTGTTTTTGTCTTGCTTAGTTTTATTTACTACTTTGTTTGCTGCACTAAATCAAAATACAAAAAAATTAGTTGCTAGTTTTACTTTATTTGCTATCTTGTTTACTATATCAAAAACACAAAAAAATTAGTTACTCGCATTTACTTTATCTAGTTTGCTTTATTTACTACTGCTAAAATGGCCACCCCTGAAAATACTAAGTTGTGTGACTTCACAACCACAAATAATAATGATTTCTTATGCACACCTATTGCTCCACCTGCTACTACAGCAGAATTCTTTGAAATTAAACCTGCTTTACTGAATCTTGTTATGCGAGAGCAATTTTCTGGTGTTAGTTCTGATGATGCTGCTGCCCATCTTAATAATTTTGTTGAACTATGTGAAATGCAAAAATATAAAGATGTAGATGGTGACATTATAAAATTAAAATTGTTCCCTTTCTCATTAAGAGGAAGAGATAAAGATTGGTTGCTATCTCTGCCTAAGAATAGTATTGATTCATGGACTAAATGCAAGGATGCTTTTATTGGTAGATATTATCCCCCTGCTAAAATTATATCTTTGAGAAGTAGCATAATGAATTTTAAACAATTAGATACTGAACATGTTGCACAAGCATGGGAAAGAATGAAATCTTTGGTTAAAAATTGCCCAACCCATGGACTGACTACTTGGATGATCATCCAAACCTTCTATGCAGGACTAAATTTTTCTTCGCGGAATCTATTGGATTCGGCTGCTGGAGGTACCTTTATGTCCATCACTCTTGGTGAAGCAACAAAGCTTCTCGATAATATGATGATCAATTACTCTGAATGGCACACGGAAAGAGCTCCACAAGGTAAGAAGGTAAATTCTGTCGAAGAAACCTCTTCCTTGAGTGATAAGATTGATGCTATTATGTCTATGCTTGTGAATGGTAGGACTAATGTTGATCCTAATAATGTTCCGTTAGCTTCGTTGGCTGCTCAAAAAGATTATGTTGATGTGAATTTCATTAAGAATAACAATTACAATAACTCTATGCCATATCCTGCTAATGGTAACTCTTATGGTAGATACGCTTCACCTAATGAGGAAAAGATGTTAGAAATTGAAAGATCCACCAAGAACTTTATGCAATCACAATATGAGCAAAATAAATTGTTTACTAAAACTATGAATGAGAAATCTACCTTGTTGAAGAATATAGGAAATCAACTTGAAAATCTGAATATGGAAATCTCTGGGTTGCAAACTAAACTTGCGAATGCTGAAAACCGAATCTCATATATGTCTGCGTCACAATCTTCTTTAATTAATAAAATGGCTGCTAAACCTGAGGATATAGAAAATAAAATTGTTACTACAGCAAATGCCATCCAAGTTAGAATTAATGAGAATATAAGATTGATGGCTGAATTGCGTGCTAGGTGGGATAGAGAAGAAAATGAAAAACTAGCTAAAGAGAAAAATGTAGCTAAAGTTTGGACTATTACCACCACAAGTAATGTTGATTCTTCACATGTTGCTGCACCTCCTACTATTAATGGTAAAATAATTGGTGTTGGCAATGTTTCTACTCCTAGTGCAAAGCGTACAAAACTGCCCGAAACTGCTAAAACTGCTGAAACTGCCTGTGATAAAACTGCTGAAATTTTTTCCAACATTGGGGATGATGATCCCATTGATTTAGATTATAATGGTTTGAATTTTGATGATTGCCACATCTCTGAAGTTATAAAGTTCTTGCAAAAACTTGCTAAAAGTCCAAATGCTAGTACTATAAATTTGGCTTTCACGCAACATATTACAAATGCTCTCATAAAAGCTAGAGAAGAGAAATTAAAGCGCGAAGCCTCTATTCCTAGAAAGCTAGAGGATGGTTGGGAGCCCATCATTAAGATGAAGGTTAAAGATTTTGATTGTAATGCTTTATGTGATCTTGGTGCAAGTATTTCCGTTATGCCTAAGAAAATTTATAATATGCTTGACTTGCCACCGCTGAAAAATTGTTATTTGGATGTTAATCTTGCTGATCATTCTACAAAGAAACCTTTGGGGAAAGTTGATAATGTTCGCATTACCGTTAACAATAACCTTGTCCCCGTTGATTTTGTTGTCTTGGATATTGAATGCAATGCATCTTGTCCCATTATATTGGGAAGACCTTTTCTTCGAACTGTTGGTGCTATCATTGATATGAAGGAAGGTAATATAAAATATCAATTTCCTCTCAAGAAAGGTATGGAACACTTCCCTAGAAAGAGAATGAAGTTACCTTTTGATTCTATTATTAGAACAAATTATGATGTTGACACTTCGTCTCTTGATAATACTTGATACATGCTTTCTGCGCCTAGCTGAAAGGCGTTAAAAAAAAGCGCTTATGGGAGACAACCCATGGTTTTTACTACAGTACTTTGTTTTTATTTTGTGTCTTGGAAGTTGTTTACTACTGTAGCAACCTCTCCTTATCTTAGTTTAGTGTTTTGTTGTGCCAAGTAAAGTCGTTGATAGTAAAGTTCATACTAGATTTGGATTACTGTGCAGAAACAGATTTCTTTGCTGTCACGAATCTGGGCTGTTTTCTCTGTAGGTAACTCAGAAAATTATGCCAATTTACGTGAGTGATCCTCAGATATGTACGCAACTTTCATTCAATTTTATCATTTTCATTTGAGCAAGTCTGGTGCCTCGATAAAATTCGTCAATACGAACTGTTCTGTTTTGATAGATTCTGCCTTTTATTTCGCATTGCCTCTTTTGCTATGTTGGATGAATTTCTTTGATCCATTAATGTCCAGTAGCTTTATGCAATGTCCAGAAGTGTTAAGAATGATTGTGTCACCTCTGAACATGTTAATTTTTATTGTCCACTAATCCTCTAATGAGTTGTTCTAAGTTTGGTGTGGAGGAAGTTTTCAAGGATCAAGAGAGGAGTATGATGCAATATGATCAAGGAGAATGAAAGCTCTAAGCTTGGGGATGCCCCGGTGGTTCACCCCTGCATATTCTAAGAAGACTCAAGCGTCTAAGCTTGGGGATGCCCAAGGCATCCCCTTCTTCATCGACAACATTATCAGGTTCCTCCCCTGAAACTATATTTTTATTCCATCACATCTTATGTGCTTTGCTTGGAGCGTCGGTTTGTTTTTGTTTTTGTTTTGTTTGAATAAAATGGATCCTAGCATTCACTGTATGGGAGAGAGACACGCTCCGTTGTAGCATATGGACAAGTATGTCCTTAGGCTTTACTCATAGTATTCATGGCGAAGTTTCTTCTTCGTTAAATTGTTATATGGTTGGAATTGGAAAATGATACATGTAGTAATTGCTAAAATGTCTTGGATAATGTGATACTTGGCAATTGTTGTGCTCATGTTTAAGCTCTTGCATCATATACTTTGCACCCATTAATGAAGAAATACATAGAGCATGCTAAAATTTGGTTTGCATATTTGGTCTCTCTAAAGTCTAGATAATTTCTAGTATTGAGTTTGAACAACAAGGAAGACGGTGTAGAGTCTTGTAATGTTTTCAATATGTCTTTTATGTGAGTTTTGCTGCGCCGTTCATCCTTGTGTTTGTTTCAAATAGCCTTGCTAGCCTAAACCTTGTATCGAGAGGGAATACTTCTCATGCATCCAAAATCCTTGAGCCAACCACTATGCCATTTGTGTCCACCATACCTACCTACTACATGGTATTTCTCCGCCATTCCAAAGTAAATTGCTTGAGTGCTACCTTTAAATTTCCATTCTCCACCTTTACAATATATAGCTCATGGGACAAATAGCTTAAAAACTATTGTGGTATTGAATATGTACTTATGCACTTTATCTCTTATTAAGTTGCTTGTTGTGCGATCACCATGTTTCTGGGGACGCTATCAACTATTCTTTGTTGAATATCATGTGAGTTGCTATGCATGTTCGTCTTGTCTGAAGTAAGGGAGATCTACCACCTTATGGTTAAGCATGCATATTGTTAGAGAAGAACATTGGGCCGCTAACTAAAGCCATGATTCATGGTGGCAGTTTCAGTTTTGGACGTATATCCTCAATCTCATATGAGAATAATAATTTTTGCCACATGCTTATGCATAAAAGAGGAGTCCATTATCTGTTGTCTATGTTGTCCCGGTATGGATGTCTAAGTTGAGAATAATCAATAGCGAGAAATCCGATGCGAGCTTTCTCCTTAGACCTTTGTACAAAGTGCATAGAGGTACCCCTTTGTGACACTTGGTTAAAACATGTGCATTGCGATGATCCCGGTAGTCCAAGCTAATTAGGACAAGGTGCGGGCACTATTAGTATACTATGCATGAGGCTTGCAACTTGTAAGATATAATTTACATGATACATATGCTTTATTACTACCGTTGACAAAATTGTTTCTTGTTTTCAAAATCAAAGCTCTAGCACAAATATAGCAATCGATGCTTTTCCTCTATGGAGGACCATTCTTTTACTTTCATTGTTGAGTCAGTTCACCTATTTCTCTCCACCTCAAGAAGCAAACACTTGTGTGAACTGTGCATTGATTCCTGCATACTTGCATATTGCACTTATTATATTACTCTATGTTGACAATATCCATGAGATATACATGTTACAAGTTGAAAGCAACCGCTGAAACTTAATCTTCCTTTGTGTTGCTTCAATGCTTTTACTATGAATTATTGCTTTATGAGTTAACTCTTATGCAAGACTTATTGATGCTTGTCTTGAAGTACTATTCATGAAAAGTCTTTGCTATATGATTCACTTGTTTACTCATGTCATATACATTGTTTTGATCGCTGCATTCACTACATATGCTTTACAAATAGTATGATCAAGGTTATGATGGCATGTCACTCCAGAAATTATCTTTGTTATCGTTTTACCTGCTCGGGACGAGCAGAACTAAGCTTGGGGATGCTGATACGTCTCCGACGTATCGATAATTTCTTGTGTTCCATGCCACATTATTGATGATATCTACATGTTTTATGCACACTTTATGTCATATTCGTGCATTTTCTGGAACTAACCTATTAACAAGATGCCGAAGTGCCGATTCTTTGTTTTCTGCTGTTTTTGGTTTCATAAATCCTAGTAAAGAAATATTCTCGGAATTGGACGAAATCAACGCCCAGGGTCCTATTTTGCCACGAAGCTTCCAGAAGACCGAAGAGGAGACGAAGTGGGGCCACGAGGTGGCCAGACTACAGGGCGGCGCAGCCCAAGCTGTCAACACCCGGATTTTTAAGTCCAGATGCCTATTATGCCATTCATCGCAATCCCAGGAATATTGTTTTTTGCGAGACATAATAGATTGATATCACAACACATCATTCATTACAACACATAATCGTCTTACAAATAAAGGATCACATGATCCAGTCTTATTACAGTAATAGAAGTTCTATTGATCCATTACATAACACATAGCGGAAGCGAAAGTAGCGTAGTAGTAGTCCATCTATTCCACAGGCAACTGTTGACGTCAGGAGTGATCCTAGTTGTCGTAGACGTCCTGCTGTCCTTCTTCCGGGTTCTGGTACTCCTCTTCATAGTCTGGCCATTTGAATAGCCAGGGACACAGCCGTGAGTACTTTAAAGTACTCGCAAACTAATACTAAGGTAAACACTATCAACTATAGTAAGGGGTTTCTAAGATCTAGTTTCATTTGCAGAAAGCCAGTTTTATTTCACAAACACTTTAATAATCAAAGCCTTTTCATTTGCTTAACTAACTCAAGTGGGAACATTAGTGTCATTCCCACAACTCAGTTGTGATTCAAAGTCAAAGTCACCTTTCAATTCAAATCACAAGTCACCATTCATATTTTTAGAAAAGTTCTGATGACGGAACAGTATGGCCTTTCCAACTGTCCATAATCATGGACGCGGCTATTCGAATAGGTTTAACTCTGCAGAGGTTGTACACTTGTGTCACAACAATTGCAATAGTTCGTCAGGGGTAACTGGCCCTGATTTATCATACGCAGTACGCGAACTACCAATCCTAACCTTTCATTTACATACTCTAGTATAGGCACCTCTCCCCATGAGCTTGGCCTCCCAGTGAAAACACTCGGTCAACCTGGGAACTGAACAGGGCTTGGGCCGGACATTCACCTCATTTCACGTCATTTCACATCATTCCTTTTGTTGTAGAGGCAGCCTCCGGCATAACCCCGATGACGCTTGTTTTAGAGGGAACCCATACTAAGACACATAAATTTCCAGCTAAGCCTTACCCAGATTCAGGTATTGTGGGGGTACTTGTAAAATTGGAATGGTATCGCATCCGAACCCAACCATCAGTTTTGGTAAAATTCACCAAGTCATTCACCAGTCATATTCACCTTCAAAATCTTTCAATAGAATGACTCATCATTCCAAGGTTTTCAAAGTCATTTCACACACACAAGTTCCCATCTAGAATAGCCAATTTTAATTTAGCACTAGCATCTAGGTATGAGGGGTGCTAAGTGATTTGCTTTGCTTCTAGGCTAACTTTGATACTCTTGTACTAATCCAAGACTAATCAAGTGAATCATAAATCAAAAAGTACTTTGATAAAACAAAAGTAAATAAAGCTTGTAAAGTAAAACTGGGAAATAGGATCATAAGCATAAAGTAAATGGGGTAATGCCTTGCTCATGGTGAGCTTTGCACTTTGCAAGAGTACTATCTTGCAAGAATATTAGCTTGCCTTGGTTGAGGTGGTGGTCAAAGTTCTCTTCTCCTTCCTCTTTGTAGAAGACCTCCTCCTCCTGATAGTCTCCGGTACTAGCGTCTAAAATACGAGTACGGGGTACACAATCATCATACCAAACTTACATACTAAACTAAGCACACACAAGATTTACACAACTTAACCTAGCATCACACACTACTATTAAGTGGGTGGATGTGTTCCTTTCTTATTTTAAGAAAAATAATTTCCTCTCATACTAACTTAGGTGTTACTTTCAATTACTTAGAGAAATAATTTCCTCTCATTATCTTATTAAGATTTAATTTCTCTCATGAACAATATATGACCTAGGTTGACCAAAGTCAACCTCTTCATACTTATCATTTGAGAAAATGATTTAAATGAGGTTCCATACCTCATGCAATTTAATACTAACATGGTAGTGATTTAATGCCACCAAATAACTCAACATGAGATTATATAGACCATGGTTACTACCTCATGTTGAATTACTTGAGAACAAGGTTTAAATGAGAGGAATACCTCTCATATGATTTAACACATAGTTGTAACTAAGTTAAAAATTACTATTAAGGTGACTTAATATTCTCAAGAAGAATCCTATGGGGTCATGAAGACTAAGGTCATCACCTCACATTGAATCACTTGGAATACAAATTTAAATGAGATGCTATACCTCATACAATTTAAAAACTATTTTTGAAAAGGTTTAAATGGGCTAGTTATTGACTACATAGCCAATATTTTGCTTCTAGCCCATGATCATACACAGTACCTATATCATATTTTTACGTAAACAATTAGAGTTTGTGAAATGTGAATTATGAGAGGTGGAATCACCTCAAAATTCAAAAGGGTTGATTTTTAATAATTTTTCTAAGGCAGAAAAGTCTCTGTCTTGTTTATTTTCCCACTTTAATTCTATAACAGATCTAGGTTTAAATCCAGTGGCATTTGATAGAGAAAACTCTAAGCTTTCCAAAAATATAAAGTTTGTAAAATTTGGCCAAGTAGATTGGTCCCTATTGATTTTTGAAGTTGACATCAGATTGCAAAATTTATCTATTCTGGAATTTTTGAATTTAAACTGTGGGCTGGCGGGAAGGCTAAGTGGGCTGCACAGCGAGGGGAAGAGGTGGGCCGGCCCAACATCTCAGCGGGCTGCCTGACAGTGGCCCCCGCTTGTCAGCGGGTGCTCACAGGCGAATCGGTACGCTGCGCGGAGACCGTAGGATTAAAACATGGATCGACGGCTGACGGCCATCCTCATCCTCGACGAGGCTCGCCGGAGAAGGAACCATACCGGCGGCCAGACTAGGGGTTCGGGGAGCTACCTGGTGGCGGAAGAGCGTCGGCGAGGTGGGCGGAGGTCGTGGAAGACGGTGGTGAAGCTCCTGGCACCAACAGCGGCTCCAATGGGGGCTCCAGTTGCCGGCGAGGTAGCAGGGGTGCTGGCGGAGCTCCGGCAAGCGATTCGAGGGCTACGGCCTAAATTGGTGGGCGGCGTTGCTCTAGGGGAGGTAGTGAGATGAGGGAGGAAGGTTGGCGTGCTCAATTTGATCAGAGGGCGTCTCTATTTATAGGACGAGGGGGTGCTGCGGCGCTCGGGGCAGGTCGTCGATGGCGTCGGCGTTCCAGGGTGGCGAAGGGGCAAGTGATGGGCTCTGAGCGCGGGCGACGTCAAGGCGAAGCTGACGAGCGTCGTGGCGAGGCAGGGGAAGGAAGGGTCGCGTCGTTCTCTTCCTCGCAGCATGGCAGTACGGTGGTGGGAGTTCGTCGTCCATGACGATGGCTACAGGGCGAGCGCGTCCACATGGCGTTGTCTGGGAGGTAGACGGGACCGTGGCGACGCGATTGGTGCCTGGGGAGAGCGAGGGGGAGGTCAGGGTCGATGGGGCATGGCGGTGCTCTGACGCGTCCAGAGGTGTCCTGGCGCGCGTCCATGCCGATCCTGGCAGGTGCTGGGCGCGTCTGGGCGCGCGTGGCCTGGGCAGTGTGGTGCGTGTCTATGGCGTTGGCGTGTATCAGCGGTTTCAGGGTGACGTAGGGAGCCTCCAGGACAGGGTGTGGCATAGCTGAGGTGAAAGGAGGAGGTGATGGCATGGTGGGTGACAAGGTGGCCGGCATGGTCTTGACATGGTTCATTTCCTGGCTTTGTCTATGGTGCAAGTGGGTGGTGAGGTAGAGGAGAGGTGCAGGGAGGCAGAGGTGGTCAGGTTGGACTTGGTCCAAGTCAAAAAATCCAGCATGGGCTCTAGTTTAGATGCTGCCCACAAGGTGTTTGATGATATGGCCGAAAGAAAAATGTTTTCAAAAATTTGAATGATTTTTGGTGGGTTGCATTCATATATTGTTTGAAGTAGAAAGGTGGTGGTGGTGGTCAATTTGGTGTTGATTTGCAAAGTTTCAAAATGGGGTGAATCTTCTCTCTATTTCAAAGTCTCAACTTGCCTCATTTATTCTGGTCAACCTGGTCAAAGTCAGCACTAGTGGTCAACAGCAAAAAGGTTCACCTTGACATGGTCTTGGATGACATGGCAAGAGTTGGTCAAGGTTAGTTTGGGAAAAGTCAAAACCAGGGGTGCAAAGTGGTGAAGATGTTATAAATGGGCAAAGTGACCATTATCTTATGTGAGTTGAATTTGAATTTCTTTTTGATTTGAATTGAGTTTCTTTGATTCAAATGGGTGTGTTATTGATATATAAGTGTTTTACAAACAATGGCACAAGCCAAAGTGGCCTTGGTTGAAGATTTGCAAAAATGGCTAAATGTGTATGTGAGTGAAAAATGGGATTTTCTCTCTATTTGATTTCTCTCTTTTTGATTTGATTTTTCTTGACTCCAAAGTGATTCTTATTAGTTTAGAAACATTTCCCAACCATTGAAACCAATTCAAATGGTCTTGCTCAAAGATTTGCAAAAATAGCCATAACACATAAGAAGTGATGTGTCATATTTCATTAAACTTGTAGATTGTTGATCTTGCTTTACTTGGACTTGGGTTGAGGTCAATTTAGTGTTATATTAGGTTGAGAGATGGTTTCACATCATGTGGTCAAGGTTTAAAGCCATAGGTCAAAGTTTGGTGAAATGGCTATGTGCCACATATGCTTCTACGCATATGTTGCATTGGAGTTTTAGTTTGACTTGGCTTGACCCAATTGGTGTTGTTGAGTGTTGAAATGGTATATAGGAGTGATCCAACCATTCTCAACATGTCTTAGGGTCAAGCTTCTCAAATTTACAAATTTGCTAAATTACTCTCATATGCCTCTATGGCATTTTTAGTTTCTTTTTATTTTCTTTGGTTTCAACTTTGAAATGATTTGAGAAGTACTATATAAGGTTTATGAAGCTTTTCCAATTCTCTAAATAAAGTGGAAAGGTTTAGGGTAAAGATTTATAAAAATAGCCATAGGCACATATACCTTTTTCTTATTTAATTTCCTTTTATTTTATTTTCACTAGGGTGATGAAAAAGAGGGGTGAGGTTTAGGGTTTAATATCATTTCCAATACTAATAACAAGCAATCATGGCAATAGCACAAGAATTAAGAAAGATTATTATGGATCAAACTTAATTGAATAAAAGTTTTTGTTGGTTCCAAAATTTGGAACTAGGGAAATTCATTTGTTTTGTTTTGAATTTTTGGGATGTTACAAACCCTTCCCCCTTAAACAAATCTCGTCCCGAGATTTTAAGAAAAGTTAGGTTCCTAAAAGTGATTGTGCATTTTATTAACAAGTAGACATACTTGGCATGGTCTGGGGTGCTTCCTGAGCTTCAGTGGCAGTCATGTGGTAGAGACGGCCGTTGTTGTTGTTCTGATTCCTTCTTCCAGCAAAGCGGCGCTGTTGCTGAGCAGGTGCAGCGGTATTGGCGGCAATCCTGGCAAGCTTTTTGGGGCACTCATTGGAGTAGTGACCCACAACTCCACATTCATAGCAGTTCACAGTTGACTTGTCTTTGGGAGTGACGGGAACAACGTTGCTTCCAGTCCTCGGGGCAGTATTGGGGTTGTTGTTGTTACCGTTGTTGTTGTTGTTGCTTTTGGGGTGGGTGTTGTTGTTGTTGTTGTTGCCTCCGGGCTTCGGGGGTCCTCCGTTGTTGTTGGTGTAGTTGGGGCGATAATTCTGGGTAGGGGGCTTGTTGTATCTTGGGGTGAATCCTCCAGAGGAGTTATTGCGGTACTTCTGGGTATGGTGGGGTCCATTCTGGCTCATCATTCTGCGTTTGCGGTTCTCATTGGCTTGATGTAGCTTTCCTTCCATCTGTATGGCTGAGTCCACGAGGGCTTCTAAGTCAGCGAACGGAATGTTCACTAACACAGTTTGCATCTCGTTGTGCAGTCCGTTCAGAAATCTCTCCTTCCTTTTCTCATTGGTGTCGGTCTCATCCGGGGCGTACCTTGACAGCGTTAGAAACCTGTCGCGGTATTCCACCACGGACATCCTTCCTTGCTTGAGTTCACGGAACTCGTCTCTCATCTTCTTGATCAGTCCTTGGGGCACATGGTATTTGCTGAACTTCAGCTTGAAATCTTCCCATGTCATCATCTGTCCCGCATTCATTGCATGGGCACTTGTCCACCAGGCTCTGGCAGGTCCTGACAGATAGTGGGTGGCGAACAGTACTTTTTCAGCGGCTTCAACTCCCGCAACTTCGAGGTTGTTCTCCATGGTCTGGAGCCAGTCATCAGCATCGAGGGGCTCTTCAGTCTTGTTGAATATCGGAGGGTTGGTGTGCTGAAAGTTCTTCAGCTTCGATCCAGGGTGCTCGTGATTTCCGTGGCCTTGATTGTTCTGAGCTATCTGCTGCAGTGCGGTAATGTTGGCTTGGCGTTCAGCTCTCTCGACTTCTCGGTCTGCCATCATCGTCTGCAGCAGTTGCATCATGGCATCCTGGGTGGCGTTGCGGGTTGGTGGGGCCATCTAAACATTGAGGTAGATGATAAGATAAGAGGGAAATTTCTATGGTTTGTTTTGTTAAATTTTTAAAAGTTCACAAATTGAAATTTTGAGTAGTGTTGCGGGGGTAAAAACCAACAACACTTTTTCATTCATACCAAGCATCACATATTACAAATCTAACACACCGTTGGTCTGAAGAACCATTCATCGCTCTACGATACAAGGGGGATCCGGATACAACTCACACCTACTTAAGTGGTGGGGTGATACTACTCTTCAGGGTGGATTCTTCGTCTTCACGGGTGATGTGCTTGGCGAGAGGCGAGGGCGTTGTCCAAATCCCTGCGGGTTTTGTACAGCCTGAAGTCCTGATGTGCTATGATACGTCTCCGACGTATCGATAATTTCTTATGTTCCATGCCACATTATTGATGTTATCTACATGTTTTATGCACACTTTATGTCATATTCGTGCATTTTCTGGAACTAACCTATTAACAAGATGCCGAAGTGCCAGTTCCTGTTTTCTGCTGTTTTTGGTTTCAGAAATCCTAGTAACGAAATATTCTCGGAATCGGACGAAATCAACGCCCAAGTTCCTATTTTCACCGGAAGCATCCAGAACACCCGGGAAGGACCAGAGGGGGGGCACTGGGCCCCCAGACCATAGGCCGGCGCGGCCCAGGCCCTGGCCGCGCCGCCCTATGGTGTCGTCGCCCCTTTGACCCTCCTGCGCCGCCTCTTCGCCTATATAAAGCCCCTGGATCGAAAACCCTGATACGTTCGACGAAAACCACAGAAACCTTCCAGAGCCGCCGCCATCGCGAGGCCAAGATCTGGGGGACAGGAGTCTCTGTTCCGGCACGCTGCCGGAGCAGGGAAGTGCCCCCGGAAGGCTTCTCCATCGACACCGCTGCCATCTCCACCGCCATCTTCATCACCGCTGCTGCTCCCATGAGGAGGGAGTAGTTCTCCATCGAGGCTCGGGGCTGTACCGGTAGCTATGTGGTTCATCTCTCTCCTATGTACCTCAATACAATAATCTCATGAGCTGCTTTACATGATTGAGATTCATATGAGTTTGTATCACAATTTATCTATGTGCTACTCTAGCAAAGTTATTAAAGTAGTTCTATTCCTCCTGCACGTGTGTAAAGGTGACAGTGTGTGCACCGTGTTAGTACTTGGTTTATGCTATGATCATGATCTCCTGTAGATTATGAAGTTAACTATTGCTATGATAATATTGATGTGATCTATTCCTCCTACATATGCATGAAGGTGACAGTGTGCATGCTATGTTAGTACTTGGTTTAGTTGTATTGATCTATCTTACACTATAAGGTTACTTAAATATGAACAAATTGTGGAGCTTGTTAACTCCGGCATTGAGGGTTCGTGTAATCCTACGCAATGCGTTCATCATCCAACAAAAGTGTAGAGTATGCATTTATCTGTTCTGTTATGTGATCAATGTTGAGAGTGTCCACTAGTGAAAGTGTAATCCCTAGGCCTTGTTCCTAAATACTGCTATCGCTGCTTGTTTACTGTTTTACTGCGTTACTACTGCTGCAATACTACCACCATCAACTACACGCCAGCAAGCTATTTTCTGGCACCGTTGCTACTGCTCATACATATTTATACCACCTGTATTTCACTATCTCTTCGCCGAACTAGTGCACCTATTAGGTGTGTTGGGGACACAAGAGACTTCTTGCTTTGTGGTTGCAGGGTTGCATGAGAGGGATATCTTTGACCTCTTCCTCCCTGAGTTCGATAAACCTTGGGTGATCCACTTAAGGGAAAACTTGCTGCTGTTCTACAAACCTCTGCTCTTGGAGGCCCAACACTGTCTACAGGAAAAGGAGGGGGAAGTAGACATCAAGCTATTTTCTGGCGCCGTTGCCGGGGAGGAAAGGTAAAAGGTACTCACACTCCGGACCTCGGCTACCAAGCTATTTTCCGGCGCTCTAAGTACTCGAAGCTATTTCCTTTAGATCCTGCAATTGCAACTTTTTGTTTCTTGTTTACACTAGTTTGGCATAATGGACAAGAATGAGCTTCTATTTCTATTTCCTGATTTAAAACATGGATTGTTTGATGCGAAAATTAAAAAACCTATGAAATCTTATTTGCATGATGGTAGTAATATTAGTATGAACGCTTTGAACACCATTGTTGATAATGATATAGAAAGTTCTAAGCTTGGGGAAGCTGGTTTTCATGATCTTTTTAGTCCCCCAAGCATTGAGGAGAAAATTTACTTTGACGATACTTTGCCTCCTATTTATGATGATTATAATGATATTGGTCTTTTAGTGCCGCCTACTATGGAGAGTAATTTTTATGATGATAATACTATGCCTCCTACACTTGATGAGAATAATAATGATAGCTACTTTGTTGAATTTGCTCCCACTACAACTAATAAAATTGACTATGCCTATGTGGAGAGTAATAATTTTATGCATGAGACTCATGATAAGAATGCTTTATGTGATAGTTATATTGTTGAGTTTGCTCATGTTGCTACTGAAAGTTATTATGAGAGAGGAAAATATGGTTGTAGAAATTTTCATGTTACTAAAACACCTCTCTATGTGCTGAAATTTTTCAAGCTATACTTGTTTTATCTTCCTATGCTTGTTACTTTGCTCTTCATGAACTTGTTTATTTACAAGATTCCTATGCATAGGAAGCATGTTAGACTTAAATGTGTTTTGAATTTGCCTCTGGATGCTCTCTTTCGCTTCAATTACTATTTCTTATGAGTGCATCATTAAAACTGCTGAGCCCATCTTAATGGCTATAAAGAAAGAACTTCTTGGGAGATAACCCATGTGTTATTTTGCTACAGTACTTTGTTTTATATTTGTGTCGTGGAAGTTGTTTACTACTGTAGCAACCTCTCCTTATCTTAGTTTAGTGTTTTATTGTGCCAAGTAAAGTCTTTGATAGAAAAGTAAGTACTAGATTTGGATTACTGCGCAGTTCCAGATTTCTTTGCTGTCACGAATCTGGGTCTACCTCCCTGTAGGTAGCTCAGAAAATTAAGCCAATTTACGTGCATGATCCTCAGATATGTACGCAACTTTCATTCAATTTGAGCATTTTCATTTGAGCAATTCTGGTGCCATTTTAAAATTCGTCAATACGAACTGTTCTGTTTTGACAGATTCTGCCTTTTATTTCGCATTGCCTCTTTCGCTATGTTGGATGAATTTCTTTGATCCACTAATGTCCAGTAGCATTATGCAATGTCCAGAAGTGTTAAGAATGATTGTGTCACCTCTGAATATGTTAATTTTTATTGTGCACTAACCCTCTAATGAGTTGTTTCGAGTTTGGTGTGGAGGAAGTTTTCAAGGATCAAGAGAGGAGTATGATGCAACATGATCAAGGAGAGTGAAAGCTCTAAGCTTGGGGATGCCCCGGTGGTTCACCCCTGCATATATCAAGAAGACTCAAGCGTCTAAGCTTGGGGATGCCCAAGGCATCCCCTTCTTCATCGATAACTTATCAGGTTCCTCCCCTGAAACTATATTTTTATTCCGTCACATCTTATGTGCTTTGCTTGGAGCGTCTGTGTGCTTTTGTTTTTGTTTTTGTTTGAATAAATACTTTTGTGGGAGAGAGACACGCTCCGCTGGTTCATATGAACACATGTGTTCTTAGCTTTTAATTTTCATGGCGAAGTTTCTTCTTCGATAAATTGTTATATGGTTGGAATTGGAAAATGATACATGTAGTAATTGCTATTAATGTCTTGGGTAATGTGATACTTGGCAATTGTTGTGCTCATGTTTAAGCTCTTGCATCATATACTTTGCACCCATTAATGAAGAAATACATAGAGCATGCTAAAATTTGGTTTGCATATTTGGTTTCTCTAAGGTCTAGATAATTTCTAGTATTGAGTTTGAACAACAAGGAAGACGGTGTAGAGTCTTATAATGTTTTCAATATGTCTTTTATGTGAGTTTTGCTGCACCGGTTCATCCTTGTGTTTGTTTCAAATAAGCCTTGCTAGCCTAAACCTTGTATCGAGAGAGAATACTTCTCATGCATCCAAAATACTTGAGCCAACCACTATGCCATTTGTGTCCACCATACCTACCTACTACATGGTATTTTCCGCCATTCCAAAGTAAATTGCTTGAGTGCTACCTTTAAAATTCCATCATTCACCTTTGCAATATATAGCTCATGGGACAAATAGCTTAAAAACTATTGTGGTATTGAATATGTAATTATGCACTTTATCTCTTATTAAGTTGCTTGTTGTGCGATAACCATGTTCACTGGGGACGCCATCAACTACTCTTTGTTGAATTTCATGTGAGTTGCTATGCATGTTCGTCTTGTCTGAAGTAAGAGAGATCTACCACCTTATGGTTAAGCATGCATATTGTTAGAGAAGAACATTGGGCCGCTAACTAAAGCCATGATCCATGGTGGAAGTTTCAGTTTTGGACATATATCCTCAATCTCATATGAGAAAATTATTAATTGTTGTTACATGCTTATGCATAAAAGAGGAGTCCATTATCTGTTGTCTATGTTGTCCCGGTATGGATGTCTAAGTTGAGAATAATCAATAGCGAGAAATCCAATGCGAGCTTTCTCCTTAGACCTTTGTACAGGCGGCATAGAAGTACCCCTTTGTGACACTTGGTTAAAACATGTGCATTGTGATGATCTGGTAGTCCAAGCTAATTAGGACAAGGTGCGGGCACTATTAGTATACTATGCATGAGGCTTGCAACTTATAAGATATAATTTACATGATACATATGCTTTATTACTACCATTGACAAAATTGTTTCATGTTTTCAAAATCAAAGCTCTAGCACAAATATAGCAATCGATGCTTTTCCTCTATGGAGGACCATTCTTTTACTTTCAATGTTGAGTCAGTTCACCTATTTCTCTCCACCTCAAGAAGCAAACACTTGTGTGAACTGTGCATTGATTCCTACATATTTGCATATTGCATTTGTTATATTGCTTTACATTGACAATTATCCATGAGATATACATGTTATAAGTTGAAAGCAACCGCTGAAACTTCATCTTCCTTTATGTTGCTTCAATACCTCTACTTTGAATTATTGCTTTATGAGTTAACTCTTATGCAAGACTTATTGATGCTTGTCTTGAAGTACTATTCATGAAAAGTCTTTGCTTTATGATTCACTTGTTTACTCATGTCATATACATTGTTTTGATCGCTGCATTCACTACATATGCTTTACAAATAGTATGATCAAGGTTATGATGGCATGTCACTCCAGAAATTATCTGTGTTATCGTTTTACCTGCTCGGGACGAGCAGAACTAAGCTTGGGGATGCTGATACGTCTCCGACGTATCGATAATTTCTTATGTTCCATGCCACATTATTGATGTTATCTACATGTTTTATGCACACTTTATGTCATATTCGTGCATTTTCTGGAACTAACCTATTAACAAGATGCCGAAGTGCCGCTCTCGTATTCTGCTGTTTTTGGTTTCAGAAATCCTAGTAACGAAATATTCTCGGAATCGGACGAAATCAACGCCCAAGTTCCTATTTTCACCGGAAGCATCCGTAACACCCGGGAAGGACCCGAGGGGGCACTGGGCCCCCAGACCATAGGCCGGCGCGGCCCAGGCCCTGGCCGCGCCGCCCTATGGTGTCGTCGCCCGTTCGACCCTCCTGCGCCGCCTCTTCGCCTATATAAAGCCCCTGGATCGAAAACCCTGATACGTTCAACGAAAACCACAGAATCCTTCCAGAGCCGCCGCCATCGCGAGGCCAAGATCTGGGGGACAGGAGTCTCTGTTCCGGCACGCTGCCGGAGCGGGGAAGTGCCCCCGGAAGGCTTCTCCATCGACACCGCTGCCATCTCCACCGCCATCTTCATCACCGCTGCTGCTCCCATGAGGAGGGAGTAGTTCTCCATCGAGGCTCGGGGCTGTACCGGTAGCTATGTGGTTCATCTCTCTCCTATGTACCTCAATACAATAATCTCATGAGCTGCTTTACATGATTGAGATTCATATGAGTTTGTATCACAATTTATCTATGTGCTACTCTAGCAAAGTTATTAAAGTAGTTCTATTCCTCCTGCACGTGTGTAAAGGTGACAGTGTGTGCACCGTGTTAGTACTTGGTTTATGCTATGATCATGATCTCCTGTAGATTATGAAGTTAACTATTGCTATGATAATATTGATGTGATCTATTCCTCCTACATATGCATGAAGGTGACAGTGTGCATGCTATGTTAGTACTTGGTTTAGTTGTATTGATCTATCTTACACTATAAGGTTACTTAAATATGAACAAATTGTGGAGCTTGTTAACTCCGGCATTGAGGGTTCGTGTAATCCTACGCAATGCATTCATCATCCAACAAAAGTGTAGAGTATGCATTTATACTGCTCGTTATGTGATCAATGTTGAGAGTGTCCACTAGTGAAAGTGTAATCCCTAGGCCTTGTTCCTAAATACTGCTATCGCTGCTTGTTTACTGTTTTACTGCGTTACTACTGCTGCAATACTACCACCATCAACTACACGCCAGCAAGGTATTTTCTGGCACCGTTGCTACTGCTCATACATATTTATACCACCTGTATTTCACTATCTCTTCGCCGAACTAGTGCACCTATTAGGTGTGTTGGGGACACAAGAGACTTCTTGCTTTGTGGTTGCAGGGTTGCATGAGAGGGATATCTTTGACCTCTTCCTCCCTGAGTTCGATAAACCTTGGGTGATCCACTTAAGGGAAAACTTGCTGCTGTTCTACAAACCTCTGCTCTTGGAGGCCCAACACTGTCTACAGGAAAAGGAGGGGGAAGTAGACATCATGCTACATAGTGGTTCATCTCCGGGTGTGGTGGCATGGTCATCGATCTTCCCATGGAGTCATGTCTTGGGTAGTAGATGAAGCGAGTGTTCTTGATCTTGTTCTCATTTTGTCCACACAGACGGGCAATTGCTTCATGCATAGCTCTGACTAGTCCTTCCTTCCAAGTGTTTCCCGTTACAGAAAACCAGATGGTTTCCCATACCGGGGCTCCAAGCTTTCTTCGTAGATCAGTAGAAACTTCCCACCGAGGGGGTTC
Organism: Lolium perenne; assembly: GCF_019359855.2. NCBI lineage: Eukaryota > Viridiplantae > Streptophyta > Magnoliopsida > Poales > Poaceae > Lolium > Lolium perenne. The sequence goes on from NC_067249.2 coordinate 18,744,266, forward strand.
TCCGGAGTGGTTGTTGAGGGGTATTCCGAAGAACTCGGGATACGGGTGTCCTAGATATTCCACTAGTTGCTTCAAATCCTTTTCGAACCTCAGTTCTCCTCCGCGACCAAGCTGATAGCACTCCCATTTGTAATCCATCTATGAACAAAGAGGAGGAGTAAATTAGAGAAGTATTCCAGTTTGCAAAATTTTATGTAGGAATGGCAAGGAAAGTAGGGCATGAATTTCTTATTTGGAAAAAGATCCCAAGGATAAGAGTGAGAATAAGTTTTCACAAATATTCACTTCGTTGATTTTGAAACTAAGTTTTACAGACGTCCATTCTAACTAGGGTCTCCTAAGGTCAAACAATGGCTCTGATACCAACTTGTCAACACCCGGATTTTTAAGTCCAGATGCCTATTATGCCATTCATCGCAATCCCAGGAATATTGTTTTTTGCGAGACATAATAGATTGATATCACAACACATCATTCATTACAACACATAATCGTCTTACAAATAAAGGATCACATGATCCAGTCTTATTACAGTAATAGAAGTTCTATTGATCCATTACATAACACATAGCGGAAGCGAAAGTAGCGTAGTAGTAGTCCATCTATTCCACAGGCAACTGTTGACGTCAGGAGTGATCCTAGTTGTCGTAGACGTCCTGCTGTCCTTCTTCCGGGTTCTGGTACTCCTCTTCATAGTCTGGCCATTTGAATAGCCAGGGACACAGCCGTGAGTACTTTAAAGTACTCGCAAACTAATACTAAGGTAAACACTATCAACTATAGTAAGGGGTTTCTAAGCTCTAGTTTCATTTGCAGAAAGCCAGTTTTATTTCATAAACACTTTAATAATCAAAGCCTTTTCATTTGCTTAACTAACTCAAGTGGGAACATTAGTGTCATTCCCTCAACTCAGTTGTGATTCAAGTCAAAGTCACCTTTCAATTCAAATCACAAGTCACCATTCATATTTTTAGAAAAGTTCTGATGACGGAACAGTATGGCCTTTCCAATCGTCCATAATCATGACGCGGCTATTCGAATAGGTTTAACTCTGCAGAGGTTGTACACTTGCGCCACAACAATTGCAATAGTTCGTCGTGGGTAATCGCCCTGATTTATCGTACGCAGTACGCGAACTACCAATCCTAACCTTTCATTTACATACTCTAGTATAGGCACCTCTCCCCATGAGCTTGGCCTCCCAGTGAAAACACTCGGTCAACCTGGGAACTGCACAGGGCTTGGGCCGGACATTCACCTCATTTCACGTCATTTCACATCATTCCTTTTGTTGTAGAGGCAGCCTCCGGCCTAACCCCGATGACGCTTGTTTTAGAGGGAACCCATACTAAGACACATAAATTTCCAGCTAAGCCATACCCAGATTCAGGTATTGTGGGGGTACTTGTAAAATTGGAATGGTATCGCATCCGAACCCAACCATCAGTTTTGGTAAAATTCACCAAGTCATTCACCAGTCATATTCACCTTCAAAATCTTTCAATAGAATGACTCATCATTCCAAGGTTTTCAAAGTCATTTCACACACACAAGTTCCCATCTAGAATAGCCAATTTTAATTTAGCACTAGCATCTAGGTATGAGGGGTGCTAAGTGATTTGCTTTGCTTCTAGGCTAACTTTGATACTCTTGTACTAATCCAAGACTAATCAAGTGAATCATAAATCAAAAGTACTTTGATAAAACAAAAGTAAATAAAGCTTGTAAAGTAAAACTGGGAAATAGGATCATAAGCATAAAGTAAATGGGGTAATGCCTTGCTCATGGTGAGCTTTGCACTTTGCAAGAGTATTATCTTGCAAGAATATTAGCTTGCCTTGGTTGAGGTGGTGGTCAAAGTTCTCTTCTCCTTCCTCTTTGTAGAAGACCTCCTCCTCCTGATAGTCTCCGGTACTAGCGTCTAAAATACGAGTACGGGGTTGATACGTCCAAAACGTATCTACTTTCCCAAACACTTTTGCTATTGTTTTGCCTCTAATTTGTGTATTTTGGATACAACTAACACGGACTAACGCTGTTTTCAGCAGAACTGTTCTGGTGTCTCGTTTTTGTGCAGAAATCCAACTTTCGGGAAAATCCTCGGAATTTATGCAGAAGGCCCTATTTTCCCAGAAAACTGACAGAGCCAGAAGGACAAGTCAGGTGGAGGCCCGAGGGCCCCACACCATAGGGCGGCGCGGCCCAGGGGGGGGCCCGCGCGGCCATGTGGTGTGGCCCCCTCGGCCGGCCTCCGACGCCCTCCTTCGGACTATTTATCGGCCTCGACCTAAAAACGCACGGAGAGAAGTCGAAGTCGCCAGAAACCCTCCAGAACGCCGCCACATCGCGAAACTCCGTCGCGGGAGCCAGAAGTCTCCGTTCTGGCACTCCGCCGGGACGGGGAATTGGAGGAGATCATCGCCATCATCACCGCCAACGCATCTACATCAACCAGCCATGTTTCCCCCATCCATGTGTGAGTAATTCCCCCGCTGTAGGCCGAAGGGGATGGTAGGGATTGGATGAGATTGGTCATGTAATAGCATAAGATTGTTAGGGCATAGTGCCTAGTGTACGTAATTGGTACTTTGATGATATTGTTGCAGCTTGTTATGCTTAATGCTTGTCACTAGGGCCCGAGTGCCATGATCTCAGATCTGAACATGTTATTGTTTCATCATGATATTCATTGTTTTATGATCTTACCTGCAAGTTGTATACACATGTCACTGTCCGGAACCGATGGCCCCGAAGTGACAGAAATCGGGACAACCGGAGGGGATGGTAGTGATGTGAGGATCACATGTGTTCACGGAGTGTTAATGGTTTGCTCCGGTACTCTATTAAAAGGAGTACCTTAATATCCAGTAGTTTCCCTTGAGGCCCGGCTGCCACCGGCTGGTAGGACAAAAGATGTTGTGCAAGTTTCTCATTGCGAGCACGTACGACTATAATTGGAACACATGCCTATTGATTGCTTTGTACTTGGACACCGTTTTATTATTATCTGCAAATGCCCTGCTATGATTGTTACATGAGTTTCTCTCATCCATGCAACGCCCGTTCATCCGTCCCCGTGCCTACAGTATTTTAATCCTGCTGTTTACTATAATCACTACTGCTGTCTGTGTTACTCTGCTGCTGTTATTTCACTACTGCTACTGCTATAAAACTGTTACTACTGATAAACTCTTGCGAGCAAGTCGGTTTCCAGGTGCAGCTGAATTGACAACTCCGCTGTTAAGGCTTCCAAGTGTTCTTTGTCTCCCCTTGTGTCGAATCAATAAATTGGGTTTTACTTCCCTCGAAGACTGTTGCGATCCCCTATACTTGTGGGTCATCAAGACTATTTTCTGGCACCGTTGCCGGGGAGCATAGCTTTATTTGGAAGTTCACTTGGATTAATATTGTTCGCTGCAAATTCTCCATCATGGGTAAACCTCGCGATACTAAGATCGCCATATTGCCATCCACTACAAGAAAAGGTACAATTCTGAATACCTCTGCTGCTCTTGATTCACCATCTATGATTGATAAACTTGTTTCACCGCCGCATGCTTCACATGCGGGTACTTCTGCTGAATCTGAAAACTCTCATAATATTGATAATATTTCTGTTGTGCTTGATGATAGTGGTTCATTGGGATCTTTTCTAGATGCTACAATTGCTAGGTCTAGACAAATTGAAAATACTGAAACTCCTAATGCTACTACACCTGTTAGTTCACCTGAACTTGATTATTTTAGTGATGATCCTGATGAAGATTATGTGGAGCTTAATGATGATTTTATTGAAAAATGCAATGCTACTACTGATGCAAGAAAAATTAAAAAGTTGCTTGCAGAACATGCTGTTAGATATAAACTGTCTCCTGATCCTAAGTTTGCCACATCTCCCATAAACATTAAGGATAAAGATTATGATTTTTCTCTTGATCTATCTCATATAGCTATTGTTGAGAAAACCCCCTTTTGTGGTACTGAAAAAGAAAGTGCTGTTGAACACATGACTGAGTTATCTACTCTAAGTAGCTTGGTTTCTGATGATGTCAAGATGCGTACTTACTTTGTTGCTAAAATCTTTCCATTCTCATTAAAGGATGACGCTAAAACTCGGTATAATAATTTGCCACCTAATTCTATTAAAAGTCTAAAAGAATTGCTTGATGTTTTCTTCCGCAAATACTTTCCTGCTAGTGCTCAACATATTGCTTTGCAGAGAATTTATAATTTTGACCAGGGAGATGAAGAGAAATTGCCCGAGGTCAGCGAGATTTTGCTCTCTTATTAGAGCTCGGCACGACCATGATTTGGAAAAGCATGATTTACTTGATATATTTTATAGTGGACTAACCATTGAGTCTAGGGCATACCTGGATAGTTGTGCTGGTTGTGTTTTCAGGAAAAGAACTCCAGACGACGCTGAAGAATTATTGGCTAAAATAAGCCGGAATCATGATGATTGGACTACGCCTGAACCAACTCCAACGCCAATATTGAAGAAAAGGGGTTTAATTAAATTGAATGATGAAGATATGAGGGAAGCCAAGAAGTCTCTCAAGGAGAAAGGTATTAAATCTGAAGATGTGAAGAATCTACCTCCTATAGAAGATATATGTGAGATAATTCCCCCTTCATCCATGATTGAGGTAAACTCCCTTCAACGCTTTACTAGGGAAGATATTCCGTATTCGAAACCTCCTGCACAATGCTTAGATGAGTTTGATAATTATATTGTTAAGCAAGAAAATTTTAATATGAGAGTAGAGAATCATTTAATGGAAAATTCTCGAGCTATTAGTGAATTGCATGATATTGTGGAGAGAACCTCCAATGATGTTAAGATGCTTGTTAAACATTTTCATATGATTCAAACTCAAATTGATCAACTCACTAAAGTGCAAAATGACTTGTTAGGGAATAATTCTAAAGAGAAACATGCTTATGAAGTAACAACTAGAGGTGGTGTCTCTACCCAGGATCCTCTATATCCTGAAGGGCATCCCAAAAGAATTGAACAAGATTCTCAACACATTGAACCTAGTGCTCCTTCTAAGAAGAAAAAGAAGAAGAAACATAAAAATGTTGTAGAATCCTCTGAACCTGCTAATGATCCTAATAGTATTTCTATTTCTGATGCTGAAACTGAAAGTGGTAATGAACATGATAATAATAATAATAATGATAAGAATGATACCCCTGATAAAGAAGAGGTTGAAGAAGAACCTGAAAAGCATGCTAAAAATAAAAAGTATACTAAAGAAGACTTTATTGCTGAGAAACATGGTAATGAAAGAGAACCTTGGGTGCAAAAGCAAATGCCTTTTCCTGCTAAAAAACTAAAATCAAAGGAAGAAGAACACTATAATAAATTTTGCGATTGGATGAAACCTTTATTCTTGCAAATCCCTTTGACTGATGCTATTAAATTGCCTCCTTATTCAAAGTATATGAAAGATATTGTTACTAACAAAAGGAAAATCCCCAATGAGGAAATTTCCACTATGCTTGCTAATTACTCTTTCAATGGCAAAGTTCCAAAGAAGTTGGGCGACCCAGGTATACCTACTATTCCTTGTTCTATTAAGAATAATTATGTTAAAACTGCTCTATGTGATTTGGGAGCCGGTGTTAGTGTTATGCATTTTTCTCTTTATAAGAGACTTTACCTAGATAAGTTGATACCTACTGATATATCTTTGCAAATGGCTGATAAATCTACTGCTATTCCTGTTGGTATATGTGAGAATGTTCCTGTTCAAGTTACTACTAACTGCTTGATATTAACTGATTTTGTTGTGTTGGAAATGCCGGAAGATGATAATATGTCTATTATTCTTGGGAGACCTTTTCTTAACACCGCAGGGGCTGTTATTGATTGCAATAAAGGAAAGGTTACTTTCAATGTTGATGATAGGGAGCATACCGTTTATTTTCCCAAGAGGATTGAGAAAGCGTGTGGAGTTAATACTATTTCTAATGTGCGAACTATCAAAGTGGGAACTATTGATTGTCCTATATATGAGCCTAAAGAAGAATATCAAACTCTCGTGATTGGATCCATACCAATACAATTCAAGGTAACATGATTGATTTGAGGTTTATTTCTTCTTATGCTATGTAAAATTTATTTGGTGGCAAGACCTGATCAACCTTGTTAACAAATACTTTTTATATGCATAGAGGAGGTAAACAACATCTCTTTCTTCCTCCACTTGCTCTAGTTGCTGTAGCACTTTTAATTTGCAAAGTTCCTTAGTTAATTGGAGATTTCAAAAATTTTCCTGGCCAGTAATAATAAACTAAATACCCAGAAATGTGCATTTTCAAAGTTTTCAAAAATTCACAAAAATTATACCGTTGGTCCTATTTTTCGACGAGGCACCTGGGAGCACCAGAGGATGACCTGTGGGGCACCACAGGGTGCCACACCACAGGCCGGCGCGGCCAACGAGGGGGGCGCGCCACCCTGTGGTGTGGGCCCCTCCTTGCCCCACCATCTCATCTCTTTCTCCCAGCATCTTCTCTCTCCCGAAAAAACTCGCACCAGGTTCCTCTCACTCGCATTTTTGCTCAAGAGCTCCAGATTTCTCGATCTCTTTGCTCAGCCTAGATTTCTGTCTGAAATTTGGCACATTTGCTCTTCGGTATGTGACTCCTCCGCCTATCCAAGTAGAATTTTGTTTGGTTGAGTATATCTTGAATATTTTGCTGCTGTAGGTAACATGTTTAGTGAGCTTGCATGCTTGTTCTAAGTTGTATAAACTAGTTTTGATGCATGATTAGTACTCTAGCAAGTTCCTATGGTAGTTTCCCTCAATTATATGTCACCAAATCAAATTTTGTATCACTTGTTGAAAATTTCAGAGAAGAGATGAAGAAGTTCAACTTTGGAGAGTTGTTCAAGAAAGGAACAACCAGCACCGGGAGGCCTTCTAGGGCCGCCACCCGGCTTAGGCGATCGTACAATGAGGATATCATCGTGCCTAGCTTCGCGCCCGAAGAGGACAACGGGGCTCCTAATGCTTCGTCTTTTCCATGCTATGATTTTCTGAGGAATGCAGGGATATTGGAGGATTTCTTCACCCTTGTCAACAGGGTGGGCTTAGCCACCTATGTGGGAGATGAAAGGGAGCAATACTACATGCTCACCAAAATCTTCGTCGAGAGCTTCAAGTTCCACAACAAGCAATATGAGCCGACAGTTGCATTCAAGATCTATGGTAATCCTGTTACTATGGGATTGGAAGATTTTTGTCGTGCATTGGATATTGCCCCTGTAGGTACAGCAAGTAGGATTGATGAAAACCCCCGGGACTTGTTGGAGCTCTATCGAGGGATTACCGATGATGATTGCCGCACCATTCAGCGTGGCAAGATAAGTAACATTCAACTCCCCGCCATTAAGTATTTTGCATATTACATTGCTACTAGCATTCTTGGTAGGGAGAACACTAGCAATATTTCTAGTTACCATCTTGCTTTCTTGAACATTGCACTTACTGGTCGGACATCTTATCACCTTGGTTCTCTTATTGCTCGCCGCCTGTCTAATAGAGGGCCTATTTTTGGAGGAACTATTGCACTGCGCGTTTTAACATATCTAAGGCTTCCTCTTGATCATAATGATGTGCCATTGGCCCCTAGGAGACTCGATATTGATGCTATGAAGAGTCATCATTTTGTTACCACTGATTCTACTTTAGATAATATGGTCTATAGAATGTTGTTTGCTAACGGGGATGAGAAGGAAATCCCTCTTCCCCAACCAGGTTTGTTCAGTATTGACAGGCAATCATGGTCGTGCACTAAGGAGGAGGTGGATGAACATATGAAGATACAAGACTTCCACCAGCAGCATGACTCCGAGGACGCCGAGGCCTCCCACGACTACACCGTCACGTATCCGGGTGCTTCTTCTAGCACATGCCCGGAATATGATCCATCTTCGTCGTACTACGGAGATACTACCTCATGGTCTCGTTGGGGTTGAACTCCACTTAGGCCAAAAGCCTAAACTTGGGGGGAGGTATACCGGCATCACTCATTCTTTGCATATTATGATTGCTGGATACTTGTACATATTTGTTTTGTTCGTTTGAGTGGTTTTCTAATGAGAGGGAGATGATATTTGGGGAAGTGCTGCCTGAAAACAGATTCTGGACTGTTACTAGAAAAATTCGTGCGCACAGCCAGAACGTTATTTTGAGCTGCCAATTTTTGTGCAGGTTCCTCAGGTTGTTATCTAACTTTCATTAGTTGATCACTTTTCGAGCTGAGCAACGTAAGATTTTTGTAAAAATCGATTTCTGTACTGCTGTCAGGATTTGGCAGATTTCTGCCATCTCGCTTTTCTGTGTTTCTTTTAGTTTGCTATTTCTTGTTTCCGCTTTGTTTCCTTCCCAAAACACAAAAAGACCAAAAATATTTCTTTTGTTTCTCTTCACCATTTGTTTGCTTTGGTTTCTTGCATTTGTTTCGCTTTATTTGCTGTTGCTAGTTTGCTATAAGAAAACCCAAAAAGATTTTGCTTTGTTTGCTTGTTTCCTTTTGTTCTTGTTTGCAATTCGAAAACACCAAAAATATTTGCTGTTCTTCTTTGGTTTGTAAAGTTCTTTATGAGTTCAATGGTCTTCGGTGGCTGGAGCGTGGTTTTCATTTCATATTATCCAAGCTACACAAGTGAAAAGGCAATAATGACGATCTACGACAATCTGATTGTGGTGAGAGGCTGGTATGAACTCTATTTGTTTTCATTTTTGTACATATACTCATCCATGTGAGCATGCTTAGTTGGTTCATGTGAGGTATATGTTATTTGAGAAAGTCTAGTAGTTTATGATCTCTCATGTTTAGCTCCAATTTATTAATATGAGTAGCATGTCATGGATGTTTGCTTGCATTGTTTTATTCATAAGTAGGTATGACATTGTGGTATCCTCCTCTGAATAATTCATTTATATCGACTTGGCACATGCTCACGCATGCATATGACTGAACCAAAGTCAATTAAGCCTCGATGATTTATATTGCTTCAGAGTTCTTGTATCACTTTTATGCCTCCGTTAATTTATTTTGCCGCAAGCATGATTATGACAGTTACTGCTCTCTTGATTTGTCGCTCCCTAGTCTATTGCTAGCCTTCACTTGTACTGAGCGGGAACGCTGCTCGTGCTTCCAAACACCTGAAAACCAAGTTGTTCCAAAGTGTCCACCATAAATACCTATGCATGGCATTTCAAACCATTCCAAGTAAATTCTCATGCGTTACCTTTAAAACTTTCAAAATGCTTCTCAATTTGTTTTTATGTTTCATAGCTCATGAGGAAGTATGTGGTGTTTAGCTTTCAACCTTGTCATTTACTTTTGACGGACTCTCATATGGACTAGTGGCACATCCGCTTATCCAATAATTTTGCAAAAAGAGCTGGCAATGGGATTCCCAGTCCCGAATTAATTAACTTAATAGACACTCCTCCATGGTTTGTGATTGTTGGACGGCACCCGAAGGATTCGGTTAGCCATGGCTTGTGTAAGCAAAGGTTGGGGGGAGTGTCATCATCATAATAAAACTAAAATAAAAAGGCACTCCTTCATGGTATGAGATTGTTGGCAGGCACCCGAGGATTCGGTTAGCCATGGTTTGTGTAAGAAAGGTTGGAAGGAGTGCCAAATAAATATGCAATAATTCATGGGAGCCGCTCTTGGGAGTCCGGTTGGCGAGGTAGTTGGTGTACCCATTACCATTCGTTGACAACAACAAACACCTCTCAAAATAATTTTACTCCTGATTTCAAAAATGAAAAGCTCTAGCGCATGTTAATCCCCTCGCTTCCTCTCGCGAAGGGTCAATCTTTTACTTTTATGTTGTGTCTCCATTATTTCTTTGAGCACTATCTTGAGAGCACAACTGTCATTCTTAGTATAATATGCTTGTCTCAAAATATGATTGATTGTGGTATAACTTTGATGCTTTTATCTTTGACAATCACTACTTCTAGTCTTTCTATGAACTCCAGAGGTGACTGGGCATTTATGTTTTGCCAATCAAATACAGGCAAGCGAGATACCACTTTATCATACTCTCTTATGAACATTGCAATCCTGCTTATATACATGATTCATGATGCTTATTATTAATTGTTGGTACCTCTCCATGATTGACATAGCTGTTAGATGATCCTATTTGCATATATCTCATTATGAACTGCTTAAGTATTAGCCATAGCATGAGAATATATACATCATATGAGAAAATGTGTTCGTGAAAGTTCTTTTATCGTTCAGTTGTTAACTGAATTGCTTGAGGACAAGCAATAAGCTAAGCTTGGGGGGAGTTGATACGTCCAAAACGTATCTACTTTCCCGAACACTTTTGCTATTGTTTTGCCTCTAATTTGTGTATTTTGGATACAACTAACATGGACTAACGCTGTTTTCAGCAGAACTGTTCTGGTGTCTCGTTTTTGTGCAGAAATCCAACTTTCGGGAAAATCCTCGGAATTTATGCAGAAGGCCCTATTTTCCCAGAAAACTGACGGAGCCAGAAGGACAAGTCAGGTGGAGGCCCGAGGGCCCCACACCATAGGGCGGCGCGGCCCAGGGGGCCCGCACGGCCATGTGGTGTGGCCCCCTCGGTCGGCCTCCGACGCCCTCCTTCGGACTATTTATCGGCCTCGACCTAAAAACGCACGGAGAGAAGTCGAAGTTGCCAGAAACCCTCCAGAACGCCGCCACATCGCGAAACTCCGTCGCGGGAGCCAGAAGTCTCCGTTCTGGCACTCCACCGGGATGGGGAATTGGAGGAGATCATCGCCATCATCACCGCCAACGCCTCTACATCAACCAGCCATGTTTCCCCCATCCATGTGTGAGTAATTCCCCCGCTGTAGGCTGAAGGGGATGGTAGGGATTGGATGAGATTGGTCATGTAATAGCATAAGATTGTTAGGGCATAGTGCCTAGTGTCCGTAATTGGTACTTTGATGATATTGTTGCAACTTGTTATGCTTAATGCTTGTCACTAGGGCCCGAGTGCCATGATCTCAGATCTGAACATGTTATTGTTTCATCATGATATTCATTGTTTTATGATCTTACCTGCAAGTTGTATACACATGTCATCGTCTGAACCGATGGCCCCGAAGTGACAAATCGGGACAACCGGAGGGGATGGTAGTGATGTGAGGATCACATGTGTTCACGGAGTGTTAATGCTTTGCTCCGGTACTCTATTAAAAGGAGTACCTTAATATCCAGTAGTTTCCCTTGAGGCCCAGCTGCCACCGGCTGGTAGGACAAAAGATGTTGTGCAAGTTTCTCATTGCGAGCACGTACGACTATAATTGGAACACATGCCTATTGATTGCTTTGTACTTGGACACCGTTTTATTATTATCTGCAAATGCCCTGCTATGATTGTTACATGAGTTTCTCTCATCCATGCAACGCCCGTTCATCCGTCCCCGTGCCTACAGTATTTTAATCCTGCTGTTTACTATAATCACTACTGCATCTCGTGTTACTCGCTGCTGTTATTTCACTACTGCCATTACTGCTATAAAACTGTTACTACGATAAACTCTTGCGAGCAAGTCTGTTTCAGTGCAGCTGAATTGACAACTCCGCTGTTAAGGCTTCCAAGTGTTCTTTGTCTCCCCTTGTGTCGAATCAATAAATTGGGTTTTACTTCCCTCGAAGACTGTTGCGATCCCCTATACTTGTGGGTCATCAGGGGTACACAATCATCATACCAAACTTACATACTAAACTAAGCACACACAAGATTTACACAACTTAAACTAGCATCACACACTACTATTAAGTGGGTGGATGTGTTCCTTTCTTATTTTAAGAAAAATAATTTCCTCTCATACTAACTTAGGTGTTACTTTCAATTACTTAGAGAAATAATTTCCTCTCATTATCTTATTAAGATTTAATTTCTCTCATGAACAATATATGACCTAGGTTGACCAAAGTCAACCTCTTCATACTTATCATTTGAGAAAATGATTTAAATGAGGTTCCATACCTCATGCAATTTAATACTAACATGGTAGTGATTTAATGCCACCAAATAACTCAACATGGGATTATATAGACCATGGTTACTACCTCATGTTGAATTACTTGAGAACAAGGTTTAAATGAGAGGAATACCTCTCATATGATTTAACACATAGTTGTAACTAAGTTAAAAATTATTATTAAGGTGACTTAATATTCTCAAGAAGAATCCTATAGGGTCATGAAGACTAATGTCATCACCTCACATTGAATCACTTGGAATACAAATTTAAATGAGATGCTATACCTCATACAATTTAAAAACTATTTTTGAAAAGGTTTAAATGGGCTAGTTATTGACTACATAGCCAATATTTTGCTTCTAGCCCATAATCATACACAGTACCTATATCATATTTTTACATAAACAATTAGAGTTTGTGAAATGTGAATTATGAGAGGTGGAATCACCTCAAAATTCAAAAGGGTTGATTTTTAATAATTTTTCTAAGGCAGAAAAGTCTCTGTCTTGTTTATTTTCCCACTTTAATTCTATAACAGATCTAGGTTTAAATCCAGTGTCATTTGATAGAGAAAACTCTAAGATTTCCAAAAATATAAAGTTTGTAAAATTTGGCCAAGTAGATTGGTCCCTATTGATTTTTGAAGTTGACATCAGATTGCAAAATTTATCTATTCTGGAATTTTTGAATTTAAACTGTGGGCTGGCGGGAAGGCTAAGTGGGCTGCACAGCGAGGGGAAGAGGTGGGCCGGCCCAGCATCTCAGCGGGCTGCCTGACAGTGGCCCCCGCTTGTCAGCGGGTGCTCACAGGCGAATCGGTACGCTGCGCGGAGACCGTAGGATTAAAACATGGATCGACGGCTGACGGCCATCCTCATCCTCGACGAGGCTCGCCAGAGAAGGAACCCTACCGGCGGCCAGACTAGGGGGTCGGGGAGCTACCTGGTGGCGGAAGAGCGTCGGCGAGGTGGGCGGAGGTCGTGGAAGACGGTGGTGAAGCTCCTGGCACCAACAGCGGCTCCAATGGGGGCTCCAGTTGCCGGCGAGGTAGCAGGGGTGCTGGCGGAGCTCCGGCAAGCGATTCGAGGGCTACGGCCTAAATTGGTGGGCGGCGTTGCTCTAGGGGAGGTAGTGAGATGAGGGAGGAAGGTTGGCGTGCTCAATTTGATCAGAGGGCGTCTCTATTTATAGGACGAGGGGGTGCTGCGGCGCTCGGGGCAGGTCGTCGATGGCGTCGGCGTTCCAGGGCGGCGAAGGGGCAAGTGATGGGCTCTGAGCGCGGGCGACGTCAAGGCGAAGCTGACGAGCATCGTGGCGAGGCAGGGGAAGGAAGGGTCGCGTCGTTCTCTTCCTCGCAGCATGGCAGTACGGTGGTGGGAGTTCGTCGTCCGTGACGATGGCTACAGGGCGAGCGCGTCCACATGGCGTTGTCTGGGAGGTAGACGGGACCGTGGCGACGCGATTGGTGCCTGGGGAGAGCGAGGGGGAGGTTAGGGTCGATGGGGCATGGCGGTGCTCTGACGCGTCCAGAGGTGTCCTGGCGCGCGTCCATGCCGATCCTGGCAGGTGCTGGGCGCGTCTGGGCGCGCGTGGCCTGGGCAGTGTGGTGCGTGTCTATGGCGTTGGCGTGTATCAGCGGTTTCAGGGTGACGTAGGGAGCCTCCAGGACAGGGTGTGGCATAGCTGAGGTGAAAGGAGGAGGTGATGGCATGGTGGGTGACAAGGTGGCCGGCATGGTCTTGACATGGTTCATTTCCTGGCTTTGTCTATGGTGCAAGTGGGTGGTGAGGTAGAGGAGAGGTGCAGGGAGGCAGAGGTGGTCAGGTTGGACTTGGTCCAAGTCAAAAAATCCAGCATGGGCTCTAGTTTAGATGCTGCCCACAAGGTGTTTGATGATATGGCCGAAAGAAAAATGTTTTCAAAAATTTGAATGATTTTTGGTGGGTTGCATTCATATATTGTTTGAAGTAGAAAGGTGGTGGTGGTGGTCAATTTGGTGTTGATTTGCAAAGTTTCAAAATGGGGTGAATCTTCTCTCTATTTCAAAGTCTCAACTTGCCTCATTTATTCTGGTCAACCTGGTCAAAGTCAGCACTAGTGGTCAACAGCAAAAAGGTTCACCTTGACATGGTCTTGGATGACATGGCAAGAGTTGGTCAAGGTTAGTTTGGGAAAAGTCAAAACCAGGGGTGCAAAGTGGTGAAGATGTTATAAATGGGCAAAGTGACCATTATCTTATGTGAGTTGAATTTGAATTTCTTTTTGATTTGAATTGAGTTTCTTTGATTCAAATGGGTGTGTTATTGATATATAAGTGTTTTACAAACAATGGCACAAGCCAAAGTGGCCTTGGTTGAAGATTTGCAAAAATGGCTAAATGTGTATGTGAGTGAAAAATGGGATTTTCTCTCTATTTGATTTCTCTCTTTTTGATTTGATTTTTTCTTGACTCCAAAGTGATTCTTATTAGTTTAGAAACATTTCCCAACCATTGAAACCAATTCAAATGGTCTTGCTCAAAGATTTGCAAAAATGGCCATAACACATAAGAAGTGATGTGTCATATTTCATTAAACTTGTAGATTGTTGATCTTGCTTTACTTGGACTTGGGTTGAGGTCAATTTAGTGTTATATTAGGTTGAGAGATGGTTTCACATCATGTGGTCAAGGTTTAAAGCCATAGGTCAAAGTTTGGTGAAATGGCTATGTGCCACATATGCTTCTATGCATATGTTGCATTGGAGTTTTAGTTTGACTTGGCTTGACCCAATTGGTGTTGTTGAGTGTTGAAATGGTATATAGGAGTGATCCAACCATTCTCAACATGTCTTAGGGTCAAGCTTCTCAAATTTACAAATTTGCTAAATTACTCTCATATGCCTCTATGGCATTTTTAGTTTCTTTTTATTTTCTTTGGTTTCAACTTTGAAATGATTTGAGAAGTACTATATAAGGTTTATGAAGCTTTTCCAATTCTCTAAATAAAGTGGAAAGGTTTAGGGTAAAGATTTATAAAAATAGCCATAGGCACATATACCTTTTTCTTATTTAATTTCCTTTTATTTTATTTTCACTAGGGCGATGAAAAAGAGGGGTGAGGTTTAGGGTTTAAGATCATTTCCAATACTAATAACAAGCAATCATGGCAATAGCACAAGAATTAAGAAAGATTATTATGGATCAAACTTAATTGAATAAAAGTTTTTGTTGGTTCCAAAATTTGGAACTAGGGAAATTCATTTGTTTTGTTTTGAATTTTTGGGATGTTACACAAGCCCTGGCCGCGCCGGCCTGTAGTGTGGGCCCCTCGTGCCGCCTCCTGACCTGCCCTTCCGCCTACTTAAAGCCTCCGTCGCGAAACCCCCAGTACCGAGAGCCACGATACGGAAAACCTTCCAGAGACGCCGCCGCCAATCCCATCTCGGGGCATTCAGGAGATCGCCTCCGGCACCCTGCCGGAGAGGGTAATCATCTCCCGGAGGACTCTACACCTCCATGGTCGCCTCCGGAGTGATGTGTGAGTAGTCTACCCCTGGACTATGGGTCCATAGCAGTAGCTAGATGGTTGTCTTCTCCCCATTGTGCTTAATTGTCGGGTCTTGTGAGCTGCCTAACATGATCAAGATCATCTATCTGTAATTCTATATGTTGCGTTTGTTGGGATCCGATGAATAGAGAATACTTGTTATGTTGATTATCAAAGTTATGTCTATGTGTTGTTTATGATCTTGCATGCTCTCCGTTACTAGTAGATGCTCTGGCCAAGTAGATGCTTGTAACTCCAAGAGGGAGTATTTATGCTCGATAGTGGGTTCATGTCTCCGTGAATCTGGGGAAGTGACAGAAATCTCTAAGATTATGGATGTGCTGTTGCCACTAGGGATAAAACATTGGTGCTATGTTCAAGGATGTAGTTACTGATTACATTACGCGCAATACTTAATGCAATTGTCTGTTGTTAGCAACTTAATCCGGGAGGGGGTTCGGATGATAACCTGAAGGTGGACTTTTTAGGCATAGATGCATGCTGGATAGCGGTCT
Organism: Lolium perenne; assembly: GCF_019359855.2. NCBI lineage: Eukaryota > Viridiplantae > Streptophyta > Magnoliopsida > Poales > Poaceae > Lolium > Lolium perenne. The sequence goes on from NC_067249.2 coordinate 18,760,340, forward strand.
ATGTACTTTGTCGTAATGCCCAATTAAATCTCACTATACTCATCATAATATGTATGTGCATGGTCATGCCCTCTTTATTTGTCAATTGCCCAACTGTAATTTGTTCACCCAACATGCTGTTTATCTTATGGGAGAGACACCTCTAGTGAACTGTGGACCCCGGTCCAATTCTCTATACTGAAATACAATCTACTGCAATACTGTTCTACTGTTTTCTGCAAACAATCATCTTCCACACAATACGGTTAATCCTTTGTTACAGCAAGCCGGTGAGATTGACAACCTCACTGTTTCGTTGGGGCAAAGTACTTTGGTTGTGTTGTGCAGGTTCCACGTTGGCGCCGGAATCTCTGGTGTTGCGCCGCACTACATCCCGCCGCCATCAACCTTCAACGTGCTTCTTGACTCCTACTGGTTTGATTAAACCTTGGTTTCTTACTGAGGGAAACTTGCCACTGTGCACATCACACCTTCCTCTTGGGGTTCCCAACGGACGTGTCAACTACACGCATCACGTCGCACTGGTTCATCACCTGTTGAGCCACCAGTTGTGAATCACCGAAATTTTTTAATCGGGTTGCTCCACAAGTCTTCGCCATCTTCATCCCATGTATAAGTGCTTCATACTCTGCCTCATTATTGGATGCATTGGGGAACGTCATCCTCATCACATATTTCATCTTTTCTCCTTGAGGTGATATTAGTATCACGCCTGCTCCAGCTCCTTCTAGCCTCTTGGACCCGTCGAAATTCATGGTCTAGGTTCTCGACAAATCTGGGGGTCCCGTATTTTGCAGCTCCATCCACTCTTCGACGAAGTTTGGTAATATCTGCGACATTATTGCTTTTCTTTTCTCGTATGTGATGTCCCGAGGGGAAAGCTCTATTCCCCAAAGGGAGACACGACCCGTAGCCTCTGAGTTGTTTAATATATTTGATAAAGGCGCCTCGTTGACCACTATTATCGGATGCACCGAAAAATACTGTCGCAATTTTCTTGCGGTTGTAAACACCCCATATGCTGACTTCTGATACTGCGGGTACCGCTATTTTGAAGGCGATAAAACTTCACTGATGAAGTATACCGGCCGCTGGACTCCATGAAGTTTTCCTTCTTCTTCTCTTTCAACCACAATTACTGTGATAACCACCTGAGGCGTGGCTGCGATATACAACAGGAGAGGTTCCTTTTCCTTGGGCGCCACCAGTATTGGTGGTGTCGAGATTGTACGCTTGAGGTCCTCAAAAGCTCTGTCTGCTTCGTCGTTCCACTCGAATTTTTCTCCTTGCTTGATCAAGGAGTAAAATGGCAATGCCTTTTCTCCCAGCATGGCGACGAATCTACTTAAAGCCGCGACTCGCCCAGTTAGCTGTTGTATTTCCTTTAGCTTGGTTGGCTTCCGCATTGTTATGATGGCTTTAATTTTCTCTGGATTATAGCCTCGATTCCTCTTGCTGACACCAAAAACCCGAGAAGTTCTCCTGCAGGGACGCCAAAAGAGCACTTCGTCGGGTTCAGCTTGAGGCAGAATTTTTCGAGGTTGTCGAAAGTTTCCTTCAGGTCCTCGATCAAGGTTGATCCCTGGTTTGTTTTTATAACAACATCATCGATATATACTTGAACGTTCTTGCCAATCTGTGTGGCAAGGCACTTCTGCATCATCCGCTGATATGTTGCTCCCGCGTTTTTTAGCCCAAAAGGCATTGTTCTGTAACAAAACACACCATATGGTGTTATGAAAGATGTTTTGACCTCATTCCTCTTCTTTTAGTCGGATCTGGTTGTAACCGTAGTATGCGTCCAGAAGGAAAGACGTTCACAACCCGTCGTGGAGTCGATAATTTGATCGACCCCGGGAGGGGGAAGTGATCCTTTGGACAGTGTTTATTGAGACACGTGAAGTCGACGCACATGCGAAGGACCTCTGTGTTTTTCTTCGGGACCAGCACTGGGTTTGCTACCCATGTGGCTTCTGTGTGTAATTCTTTGATGAATCCTGCTTCTCTGAGTCGATTAATTTCTGACAGCATAGCTTTGCGGTTTGGCTCCAAAAAACGCCGCAAGGGTTGCTTGATTGGTCTAGCCATTGGATCCAAGTTAAGGGGGTGCTCGGAAAGTTCCCTGGGTACTCCTGGCATGTCAGTTGGACACCATTCGAAGATTTCCTAGCGCTCACGGAGAAACTCGACGAGCGCGCTTTCCTATGTGAGATCCATGTTTGTTGCGATGGCTGTCGTCTTCTTAGGATCTGTCGGGTGGATCTGTACTTCCTTTGAATTTTTGGTGGTATCAAAGGTTGGCTCCTTCAGTGGTCTTCCTCCGTCAGGCAACACATCGTAATCAGTTGTTAGCCTTGATGCCATATATTCTGCTTGCATCTCGAAGGTTTCGGACAGCCGATAAAAATCCTTGTCGCACTTATCAGCTAGCGCAAAACTGCCTTTCAATGTGATTGGGCCCTTGGGTCCAGGGAGTCTCCATTGCAGATACGTGTAGTGTGGTACTGCCATAAACCTGACATAGGCTGGTCGCCCTAACAAAGCATGATACTGAGCCGGGAAATCCACGACTTCAAACTCCAACTTCTCTCTTCTGTAGTTTTCTCGGGTTCCAAACTGAACGTCAAGATTGACCTTTCCTAATGGGTAACTCGGCTTGTCCGGTGTGATGCCATGGAAACACGTGTCAGTTGGTATTAGATTTGCCAAGGATATGTTCATCTTCCTCAATGTATCTGCATACATGAGGTTTAAACTGCTGCCTCCATCTATGAACACTCGCGAAACATCGAATCATGCGATTACCGCTGGTAGGATCAAGGCAGACTGCCCTAGTCGTGGAACATGTTGCGGGTGGTCCGCTATGGTGAAGCCGATGTCTTGCCCCGACCAATTCAGGTACTCGATTGTTGGTGGAGGTATCTTTTCTGCCATGAAGACTTGTCGCGAGATTACTTTCTGAGCTGAAGGTGGAAGGTGAATCTCACTCCTTGGCCCCTGAGGAATCATGTTTGCTGCATGTGCGTTGGCATGCCCTGCGTACCTATGTAGTGCCTGGAAAGTTCGGCAATCCTTCTGCAGATGCCCTGATTGCCTCTTTCCGTTATTGTCGAGAATGAAGTGCATTTAGCCTTGTCCGTTCAAGAGATCTTCGGGTGACACATACGACCTTTGGAGCCTTGGTCCATTATTTTGCCTGTTGGGACGGGGACCATCCTTGTAGTCGTTGCGCTGCTCACCACTCTTTTGATAATCATCCCGACTATTACCTCCGCTATTTTCTCGGAAACCAGCCGATATTTGGCCGGGAGCGTCATAATCTGAGAACTGACGAGAGAATTGTCGTCTATTTTGAATGTTTCGATTGCGCTCATCCTCAGGTGACCTATGCCGTTTGTTGTGAACAGAATCTTCTCCATCTTACCAGCGGTTTGCTATTTCCATGAGTGCTGCTATTTTTTTCGGGTTAGTTCTTCCCAAATCTTCGACGAAGTCTTTCCTTCGGATCCCAGCAATAAACGCGTCTATCGCTCTTTCGTCAGATATGTTCTCTGCAGAATTTTTGATAATGTTCCACCTCAGGATGTACGTCCTCATTGACTCATCATACTTCTGTCTGCAAGCCCTTAGCTGCTCTATTGATGCGGGTTTCTTGCATGTGGATAGGAAATTTTTCACAAACATGTCCTCGAAAGTTTCCCAACTGTCGATAGATCCGGGAGGTAACTTTTTAATCCATGATCGCGCTGCTCCACTTAGGTGACCTGGATGCTCTGCATGACGGTTGTTTTGGTTCCACCCGTCAATTTTACTATCTCCAGATAATCGACTAGCCAATCCTCGGGATCTTGCAGGCCATCGAACTTTTTATAGTTGTCAGGCAACTTGAAACCAGATGGGACCCGTGTTTTTCAAACTCTTCGGGTGAAGCAAGGGAGCCCGCACATATCCTCCTCATCGACCTCTGGTGAATGCCGACGTTCTCTCCTTTCTTGTCGCGCCCTGTCGACTCGTGCCTGCGTCGATGTGTCTCTTGCCGCGCTCCTTCTTGGCGGATCCTGTACTACCATTGTGGGTTGTGGACTGTTTTGCCTTGGGGCACCTTCAGGAGGTGTACTTGTGCTTGCGAACGTTGTTCCCATGGCTCCAACTCCTGCTATAGCCATGTTGTACAGTGGCGGAGCCAGAAATTGAACTGAGGGGGGTTGAAACTAAGCTCTAAATTTTTTTTGACAGAAAAGAGCAAATGTATTCAACAAATGAGGTTCAAACAGATTCAATTTGCATATTTCATCAAGTACAACAACAAAATGACTATAAAAACAAGAATACCAAAATAGAGCCACATTTTGATAAGATAGTATCATACCATTAAGTTGTATCTAAGCTTGGAAGAAGAAAGCCCCGCGGAAGATGACCTCTGCGGTTGTTGTAGGAATGGAAACGTAGCATAATCTTCTTGTCATCAATTTTGGCAAATATATCTTTCTCAACATAGCAAATCATCAAATCATTGAGCCAATCATCCCCTATCTTGTTCCGAAGAGATGATTTTATAATATTCATCGCCGAGAAAACCCTCTCAACTGATGCTGTTGCCACAGGCAATGTCAAAGCAAGTGTAATAAGGCGGTAGACCAATGGAAAGGTCTCATGGTATCTCTTCTGAACTAACTTGAGAGCAAGATCACTCAAACTGTCACAAGCTATGAAATCAGGACTTCTCTTCATCACATCAACATATATATCCAGTTCACCAACCAATAGAGAACAATCATGTTAAGAGAAATCAGCAGAGTACATGGTTGCAAGCTCAACTAGCATATCATTATCAAAGTTGTTGAATGAGTCTCTAGGATCAAGGCATGCAGTGCACAATAATAGGCGTGTAGAAGCTTCAGAAAATATATGATTCATCTCAACTATGTTTCTATCAAGCACCTCATTAAAGATTTCTACCTTGTAATGATGCAAGCAAGTAACCATCCTGCGTGAGCTCCTTGGGTAACCCCTAGCTGCAATGTTATCATCCATATTCGATCGTAATATTTCTTCCACCACAAAAGTTAGTAGCAGCAAGCAATAGAGGCTCCCATCCATCATCTCTCAATTTCTGCAATGCATTTTTCACTGAGACAATCATATTCATGGCGCTCACTATATTCTGATCTTTGGATTGCAATGCGTTGGACAAACCATTTGTTAAACCAAGCAATCGAATCATCAAATGCAAGATAATAACAAATTCAAAGGTTTCCATGTATATGATATAACCTGAAGCCACACCTTTCTCCTCGGCATCTGTCCCATCATGAGAAACACTGCATAGCGCTTCAATGACTAAATCCCACATTAGTTGAATACGAACTAGAGTTGTATGGTGTGACCCCCAACGAGTATCACCTGGTCTTGTTAAACTTTTCTCCTGATTTTGGCCTCTACCCGATGAGATCTCCCCACTCTCTAGCTGTGCTACCATACGATCATGATGCGCTTGCAACAATGCATCTTTCTTTCTACATGAGGCACTCACCTACAAAATATGTGCATTTAGAATTGATACATACACAAACATTTGAAGACAACTATTTGCAATTGTGTACAAGAACTAACCATAAGAACAATCTTGTTCAAGTGACCAAAGAACTGACCAACTGGCAGAACATTTTTCACAACCGCCACAACAACCAATTGAAGTTGGTGGGCAAAACAATGTACATAAAAAGCATGAGGGTTGTCAGCCAATATCAATGTTTTCAAACCATGTAGCTCACCCCGCATATTAGAGGCACCATCATATCCTTGACCTCTTAATCTCGACATAGACAAATTATGTTTAAGAAACATTGCATCTACATTGCTTTTCAAAGAAGCTGATCTAGTATCAAGAACATGATCAATACCAAGCAATCTTTCCATGATCTCTCCTTTTTGGTTCACAAACCTACAAGCAATAACATATAAGTTCAGTTTGTGAGAGTATGATAATTGAGTATGATAATTTAGAGAAAACATAATTTCTGAGCTCACCTCACCATCACAGCCATTTGCTCTTTAACCGATACATCACGAGACTCATCAACAAGTAGAGAGAAACTAGAATTTCCGAGCTCACTCATAATGACTTGTGTAATCTCTTCTGCACATGCTTGCACTATATCTTTTTGGATTTCAGGAGATGTCAATTGACAATTGCCAGGAGCATTCTCATTAATCACATCGGCTACATCCTTGCATCTTGCACCATACCAATCCAACAACTCACGGAAATTGCCCTTGTTGAAGGAAGTGCTAGACTCGTCATGCCCACGAAAAGCTAGACCTTGTTCAAGTAGAAATCTGACAACACCCACAACAGCCCTCAAACGAATCTCATACTCAATATGTGATTTTTCTTCATGACGAACAAGAGCATATGCAACACTTTGCTTTTTATTTCTGAAATCTTCACAACTATTTCTTGCATTGTTGTTAAAACTAGTTGGTCCACCCATATGACCTCTGAAATATTCCGATGCTTTCTTCCAATTTGTAAAACCTGACTTTGTGAAAACATCTGATCCATAGTGGTTACCATTGCTTGAAGACTTGAAAAGAAAACAATGAAAACAAAATGCAGCATTCTTCTCCACACTATACTCCAACCAATCAAACTTGTCATACCATGCACTTAGAAATGACCGCTTATCCGGACCTTTGAGAAAATTATGACCATCTAAACGAGTACGGCCTCTCGACAAATATGCCCATCTCATTTTGTCTCGGATTTCAGGGGTACCAAATGACTCAATTGGTCTCCAAATTCCGGGATCGGCAACCACATTTGCTAGATCAAAAATTTCAGCAACATTTGCCTACAACGTTGAAAAGGAACTAAAATTTCAGGAACATTTGCCAACCCTAACCCCTGATTTCTACCTTACTGGATGCAAGCAACTATCAAAATTCAAGAACAGGGGGAAAATCAACCTATAAGCGGACCCTTTTGCGTGATTCATCATCACCGTCCTCCATCCGTCCGTGCAAGCTAGAAGGGGAAAAGGGGGCGGGGCGGGACCTGGCGGGGAGAGGCAGCGGCGGGCCGGGCAAGCAGGGCGGAGCGGCGGGGAGACGCGGCGGTAAGGCGGGCGAGCTGCCGGAGCGGGGCGGGGCTAGGTCTTCCTCCGTCGGCCGTCGCTTCCTGCCTGCCTCCGTCGCTCGACCTGGCTCGGGTTCGCTCGATACCGTTTGGGTCGTGGCCTCCTGGGGGGTCTTTTTTTTTGCCAGATACTGAGGGGGGTCGGCCGACCCGGCTCGACCCGGTGGTGGCTCCGCCCGTGATGTTGTACAACGCTTCTCTTGGATCTCCGGGAGGTGGCCTATTTGCCAGTATAAAAGCCTGAGTCGCCATATATCCAGCTTCCGGTGTTTTGGGAATAATGTTTCCCCTTGTATCTATTGACATAAAGGACATGTCGAGATTTTAGATCAGATTTTCCCTCTAGCCTTCACGTATGTTCTGCAGCCTCGATCTTCCTCTATTACGGGCTGCTCCGTGATTGGATTCTGAAGACCCTGAATGTCGGCTGAGCTTCGCCCTTCTTCGGCTTGACGCGGAAGCTGCGGCTCTCCTCCTATCAAGCTCGGCTTTCTGTTTTTCGAGTTCTCGTCCAGCACGGGCGAGCCTATATTGGGATGCTTGCAACTCTTCAGCTGTGGCAGTCGTAGTCATCGGCTTCGTGCCATCGATGGCTTTTGCAGCTCTGTCCCAAGCCGCTTGCGGAAGTTGCACCATCTGTCGCGTTGCAGGTCCGACATACTTGGTGCCTAAATCTCGCATAAGATCAGCGGGATCGTTGTATGGATTTCCCGCATCATCGAAAGCCTCTGATGTCTCCTCCTGTGGGCGACTTGTTTCTCCAATTACATAGACTTGATGATATTTTGGAGTTTGATTTTCGTCGGGGTTGGTGACACCGTCGCATAGATCGGCGAAGACCTCCCTAACAGAAGTAGACTTGTCGACGAAGTTGAAGCTGTCGATGTTGTCTGAGTCGCTGCTTATATTGGAGTCCGCAGATGACTCGAAGGACATGCTGCCAAAGATTTTGACGAGTTTTCCGCTTGTCGCAGTCTTGACGAAGCGTGGCGGCGAGATCTCCTCGGCGCCCGTCTCGAACGATGACGAAGATTTCGAAAGATCGGAGTCGGCCGCCGACGATCTCGACGAACCCGGAACCTCGAAACAATGTGATCCTTGTTTTCTGACGTGGAAGTGGAACCTCCCGAACGTCATCTCCATAGGCTCCTCCAGATATGCATATGCATCCATACGGGAGGACGGGTGAGGAACAAAATCGACTAGACCAGTTTCGATTTGTTTACCTCTGTCCAATGCGTTGCTTGCCACCGAAGATGTCGATGATGTTGAGCGTGCCATCGAGATCAGCTCCTTGTCACCTCTAATCCCCACGGTCGGCGCCAATTGACAAGGTATCGACTTGTCAATGCCTACGGATTGTAGAATAGGGTTTTCGTAGGTAGAGGGCAAGTAGATCTCGAGGGTTCAGCCGGAAAAGTACTCGACTACTAGAAAACTAGGGTTGTGTTGATAATGAAATCGATCCTCTCTTTCCCCTTCGACTCTCCCTTATATAGGAGGCGGAGCCGAAGGTTTCGTGATGTACAAGTCACAAAGACCGGGAGACTCTTTGAATTCGTCCCGTAATAGATACAAGTCGTTATTTCTAATATAACTCTATCTTTCCAAACTACCTGGACTTCTGGGCTTCATAAACTTTGGGTCATGGGCCTTCAGTAAACCCTGGATACCATTTTCGGCAGGCCCATTGGAGATGCCTATGTCACCGGGCCTCCAGGAGCTAGGGGCCCTGGCCCAAGATTTGTTTGCAAATTTAATACACATATACATATACTCTTTGGGTTGTATAATTTAAAATAATTCTAGAATATATAGGTGTTTTATGATGTAGCATACCGCTTCTCTACTCTGATAATACCAGAAGAATCAACAATTACTCTTTAGGCCATACGGCTTAGAATAATTCTAGAAAATACAAAAGATCCAATCGTACCTCTACTCTGACTCCTTTTACAAAAATAATTTAATACTTCTAAATAATTTTTCCTGGTGACATGATTTCTCTCTAGCCTTTCCAAATATGAACCACAACACCGACTCTCATAAATTTTCTCCGATTAATTTTAGAGATATATATGTATATGTAGCTATGGTAAAAATAAGAATAATGATATATAATTTTCTCGAACAATAGAAATAAATAGTTTCAAAATCTTTACTGAGATTTCAAAGACCATGGATCTTTCAAATGTAAATATTATTTAGTTTGCTATTGCATTAACCGAATATTTCTCTTGTGAAATACTAATAATATTTTTTTAAATTATGCGTAACCAAATGGCGGAACATGACGGAGATTGTTAGGGGTGCCAAGAACACCAATTGTACTTAAAGTGTGAATAAAATGTAAAAAATAGCATAAATATATATATTTAAGGAATTCTCCATAGTAGGAGGCCATGACCCCCTGGCCTAAAAAGATTCGACACTGTAAAGAATGGGCCTTTGGTGCCGTGTTGCCCTAGGGCCCTCGAAATCTATTGACCTGGGCCTCCGGCATGGCAGCACACCAGCGGGCTAGCTCTGCCAGCATCAGTACCTATATGTCGCCCTTTTGGCGAGCCATGTCCCTCTGTCATGTCACATTCTCTTGCACCATCGTAGCCGCTGCCTCCTCCAGTTGGTGGTTCTCCTGGTCCACGTCCGACTGCCAGCTCCTGCTCGCCTCCACCACCATCTCGTGCGTCACGCGGTGGGCCATCGCGGAGGAGACCCGGATGGACATGTGTTCTCTCCGTCAGGCTTGCCGCTTTCCATCCCATGGTTGGCAAGTCGCCTCATCGTGCTGGATAGGCCTAAACGACGAGAGCAGAGCCCGATGCTAGTCGGTAACGTCGGGGGCGTCGATGTCGTTGTCGAGGTCATCGAGCTCATCAACGGTATCCACCCACACATCGGGCGTGGGAAGCAGGGAGGCCACCGTATATAACCATGTGTGCCGCCCCGAGCTTCACGTGAGCTCATCTTGCCGGTCCTAGTAGTCCGCTAGTTGCGTGTGCCTGTTCTGCCTCCGCATGTGCCTTAAGGCCTCAAGCACCGTGGCATGCGCCTCCTCCCTATCCTCTCGATGTACGGTCCATACCGGTCCTCACGGGCATCTTCGGTGGAGCTTCGTAAGTAGGGCGCACATGGGAACTTGTCGGGCGGTTACTCGCCGGTATTAATCGCCGTCGGGGCTTCCATTGTGGTTGGAAAAAAAGTGTCAGCCCGCTTGGTTTGCCTTCGATGCAAACAGACAAAAGGGTTGTACGACTAGTTTTCTATCTACGACACAACCTACATAGTGGTCTCCTCCACCTCGAATGCCTCCCTGATGACAATCATCGCCGCGTTGGTGTTGTTTCAGGAAGCGAGCACGCCTTCTCGCTAATCCTATCCCAGGTAGTGCTCTTGTCTGTCATGGCTATTTGTTGAGGCCTACTAGGGTTTTTCTCCTACCCGGCGATGGCTGCCCTTTTATAGCCATCGCCGGGGTGAATTAAACGGTATAGTGCAGGGAAGTCGCCGCCCGTGAAACGACGGGACGCGCGCCGGAACTCGTTGGTCGGTTAATCGTCGGCATTAATCGCCGCACTGTTCGTAACGATGAGAAAAAATGGGTCGGCCCGCTAAGGCTGCTTCCCAATGAAAACGGCAGAAAGACGGGCCAGTTTCTTATCTGCGGCGCCACAATTTATTTGGACTGAAATGAACACTTCGATGTTCAAAAATAGATTAGGCCGCCCTTAAGTGTCGTCGATTGCTCTCGCCGTTCCGGTTCCTTCATTTTTGTCCCGTGGTGGAGCGTTGTCTTATCCTCAATCACCCTCAGACGGCTCATAGTGGGAGTAACATAGCTAGTAACATCACACATCTCAAAGCATTTTGGTGACATTGCATGCTAATAAATGAAGAAAGAGAGTGAGGTAGTAACTAGCTATGTTATCATAACATCACACACCTCAAGGTATGATGAGCCTACAACATAATAAATGATACAATAATGCATGACACCACATATAAGTTACTACCCACTATGAAGGTATAACCTAAACTAGCATATGTTACTAGTTTAAGTTACTCCCCACTATGACCAGCCTCACCACCGCTTGATCCACCCACCACACGGTGGCGTCTGGAATTCTGGATGCGGCCATATCTGTCCGGCTCGCCGCAGTGCCAGTGGCTGCCTCGTGGCAACCCGTCGCGCCTGGAGCTCGGTGCGAATGACAACGCCAGCCAGCCGAAACTAATGGAGCACACATATCTATAAGATTGCCAAGATCAAGGGGTATGTAAAAGATTGACAAGATCAACCAGGGATTTGTAAAAGGTTGACAAGATCGGCTAACGGATTATATCGACTTCTTCTTGTCAGAAAGTCTCTTTTCTGTAAAGCTTTTCTTTCAACTAATAAAACTTGGGTTCAGTGTGATAGTGGCCCGCATGCTCCAACTTCCAATAGGTGGTGCTGTTAAGAACCAAGGACCTGGCTACAGGTCAAGTTTTTTTTTGCGTTCAGTGGTCAGTGCAAAGCCCACTCTGCACCAATGTGTACAGTTTCAGTTCATGTATGTGTGACTGCAGAGTATAGTAGATTTTGAAAGGTCTTCATCTTCGCTTGCGGGAAATTCGAGAACCACCACCAAAACAAAGCAAGACCAGCAGCCCCCACGGATCATGTGTACCCCCACCGAACCGCCGCCGGGGGTGAAGGCCGCAACCGCTCCACCCACTCCTCTATGGCTACTGGGGAAGTGTATCAGGCCCCGGCCAAGCAACCGTGCCGCCGGCGTCCTCCATCGGTGCCTCATCACCTCCCATGATGCGTTGCCGCGGAATCCCTCTCCTCCCCATCGTCGTTCGACGGAAGGGGCGCCGCCACCGCCACCGGAGCCGGCAGCAGCGGCGGCGGCTTGAGGGGCGGCTGCTGGGGTTCGGGGTGGGATCCTCCGCCGCCATCTGGGAGGGGGGTGGGAGAGGAGGTCTAATTTGCTTACGTGTAAGCACTTGTATTCTTCGCCTGTAAAGTATTCTGCTGTCCTGTAGACTCATCATTTTTTAACATCTTGCTTTGATCTGAAACATGAAGCAATGATGGAGACGTGCCATCTTGCTATTCATTTGTCAACACTCATAACTACTATACTAAAGGGTAACAAACATCTTTTTTCTCCTAATTTTGGATTATTTTCGGATTAGTTGTATGCTTGACACGTACCTCTAACTTATGGTTCATTTCTAGAGTGATTTTTCTGTGTACATTTTCGGTGCTGCTTTGGAACTACGGAACTACGGTACTCCTTTTACGATTTCGTTCCGTGGTGGGCTTAGTTACTACCTTGGTGGATGTAGCAATTTCTTTTAAACAGCTGGTCAAAGCGGTGCATAAATTTCCGCACTACAAAACGATTTGAGCGGTCGTTTTGTCCCGACATCTTCTTTTTCCCCCTTCCCTCCTCCTTGTTATTGCCGCATGCCTGCCGCCCGCGTCCTTCTTCTAGGGCCGGCGCCCACCGACCTCCCCTTCCTTGTCTGAGCTTCTCCCCTGCCCCTTAATCCTCCTCGTGGTCGCCGGGCTCCTTTTCCCCCGTGCTCTGTCGGCAGATTTTGGCTCCCCGGCGACCCAGGATGCACTACAGGAGCAGGTGGAGAGACTAGACTTGGAGATGAGATGACGCGGTAGGTAAGTGAAGCACGCTCTGATCGGCCGCTGGATTGGATGCGATGTAGCAAGGATCGAGGATTCGGAGGAGAGCGACCTGAAGCCGCAGACACCACCAAATCAACGGGCAGGTTAGTTCTCTCCGGCCATCTCCTACGTCCTTATTTTTTGCATCTGCGGCAAAATTTTGGCGATTAGATTGGCGCTTTCCAGCCGGGCCCTTGCACCCGGATCCTACCCCCTTATCGCTCCGATGTTTGATGTGGAATCCTACTTCCGTTCAATTCCTAAATCGCCTAAATTGGATCATTTTATTAGTTTACTCTTTGCGCTAGATCCATCTTCCCCTCTATCTTCTTTCTCTCTCTTTTCCAGGAGGAGATGCTCACGTACGGTCATGGCGAGGCTCTAATAGTCTAATCTAGCACCTTCACGATTGATTGAGAGCCTCTAGAGGGTGAGGATGTCCGGCTGCTCCAATCCTCTCTATCTTAAGACGAGGTGCAGGTGGACATGGTCACATCACCAGTAAGGCTTCCAGATCGCCCCGTCCTTGCCTCAGGAGGAGTTCCCAATCAAGATGCTTGACCTGCAAGGTAATAATACGTCGTTTCTCTCTGTGATTTCTACTTGATTTGTATGTGATGATAATATTAGGGCATTTGCTCCGGTACAACCCCCTCCCCTAAACTCAAAGTAAACTTAAATACAAGGACGGCTGAGATCGCTTGATACCCCTTCGTTTAATATTAAATGGGTATACGTAACCCTGTACAAAACCCGTATGATCCAACTAAATTGTATACCGCATACGTATGTATATAATTATATATGTACGTGGATTATTGGTGGCGATTCGTCAGCGCGGTGGCGGTCGTGGCCGTCGGGCGGGAGGAGCAACAAGGTGGTGATGGGCAGCCACGAGGCACTGTGAGGCGAAGCCGGCAATGTCTCGTAGGTCCGTACCGGTATGGTTGGAGCGGCGTGCAGGCTAGACGGCGGCGTGACGGCGCGACGAACGGCCGGATAGTCCGCCCCGGACAGTCCGGTGCAATTCGGCCGGACTGTCCATCGCGTTGGGAACGAGATTAACCGGACTGTTTTGCGGTGCTTGCGTTGGACTGTCTTGTGGCGCCGGACTGTCTTGTGGTGTTTACGCCGGACAGTCTTGCGGCGCCGGACTGTCTTGCGGTGCCCGCCGGACTGTCTTGCGGCGACTGTATGCCTATACGTGGAAATACTGAGTTTTAGATCTGGGCTGGGATATGGGCCTAAATAATACCGGTTGGTTTTGTTGAGTTTGGGGAGGGGGTTGTAGTGGAGCAAGCCTCTTTAAAGTCAGTTGAACGGAGCTTTGGAGTGGTGCTTGGATAGTTCTCCTTTTCTCCTTTTGCCTCTTTTTTTTTCTGATGTGCATACTTTCTTATGCAATACTACTATGTACCTTTCAAAATATTCTGTAGAATATGTACTATACATATATGTACGCTGGAAGGACAGAAATTCTCCTGGGCAAGCATTCAATTGATTGTATTGCCGGTATGTTTTTATTTCCTTTTCTGTTGGATGGAAAAATCTTCTATATCTGATTGTATTTTCTGGAAGCTTTGAGTGAAGAATGTGGGTACTGGTTTTCTGTATGTTGTGAATACAAACTGATTCGTACGTTTTTGCAGAGAAGGGGGACCGCCGCTCGCGGGAGATGGGGGCCGCTGCGCCCTGCTCCACTTACTTTTCATCGCCGTCCTGCTCCGCGTGCACGGCGGCCACGCCCTGTACCAGACGTGCGGTGCCAACAATCCGGAGGCTCTCCGGGCCTTCGACGACGGCTTGGAGAGAAAACGCGTCCGTCCGCATGGGTGGGGGGCCGACATCGGCAGGTAGTGCTGCGCCTGAACGGGCGTCTCCTCCGACCTCGGAAGGGGGCTGGGGTTGGATCCTGCGGAGATGCGTTGCAACCCGTGCACACGGGATGCATGTCTTATTCACAGCATCGACCTAAACATTCACACTCAATTGCTGATCAAGGGGTGCCAGAGATGCAGCTCTTGCCTCCAAAGGCCCTGTCGCCATACGGATTCAACAAGGTTGTTCTATGCGTCTCCAGGATTTGGGAATGCAGGAAGCAAGATTCGGGAAATCTGCATGAGCTAGGTTTCATAGCTGTCGACCATGAGGTATTGCTCTGTAATCTTCTGCTTTGCAGCTAATGCGCACACAGATGTATGTGTACTAGATTTCCTTGATATTAGCTCAATGGCCTGCAGTCATGCTGACAAACTCCCCGTACCTAATTTTACTATGAAATTCATAGATAAGAATAAATTGACTAGATATTTTCAACTAAATTTTCACACAGACTGACCTTCTAGCTCTTACTAGCAGCAAGTGCTCATTCATCATTGTCGATATCATTAAAACTAGCGGAGTGGCCCGCGCATTCGCGCGCTAGATTTGTGAAGTTGTCATCATAACATATTCCTTATTTTGTATTCAATTTATTTCTATTATTTTATAGATTTATCTTAAATTATTTAATATAACGTATTCATGATGACAGCAATGCACATTAAATCATCGATTAAAATTATATAAGAACATTAAATCAACCAAATGTGTGTACTTTTATTCAAGTTCCATCATTTTTCTAAATTTCCTTAATTAATAATCTTATAATTGAGCTATATGATTTTTGGATGGCTAGATAATCAATGACAGAGTAGAACGTACGATATATCGCTATGTGCAGTATTTGGCTACAGAAATACATATATATATACCTTCTATATTATAAGGTTTAGCTTTTCCACCAAACATACATATAGCTGTTGCTACCACACACGATTACTTAAAGGCGTGATCTCAAAAAAAAAAAAAAACTTAAAGGCGTGGTGCATGTATGGCCATATAATATCATTACTGCGCTTTTTAGTAAGGAGTCCTAAAGCTTTTGCTCGTTATATTTTTGGGGGGAACTTATGTTCTTCATCTGATCTATGATTCCGATCACTAAAGTTGGATAATTTGTCCCATATGAGGCTATTCCATCAATGTATTTGTCGATTCCTGATGTCCTGGCTAGAATACAAATTCAAAATTATCTGCACTGAAAAAACAAAATAATTATTGCTTTAGTATATAAAACTAATTTTAAGGAGATTCATACATGGAGGAAACAATTCAACTTGTAAACTTACTTTGTGTCTAAAATATTAATTTTGACCATATAATGAGAAGATATAACTCACTTTCTATTTGTACACGGCAAGGTTTAGAAAACCAAATCATGCTTGACGGCGAGCTGACTGCAAGGTAAACAATTTGCAGGACAAATATTGTACGTACGCGACAAAGAAAAGGGAATATCATCCAGCTTCTACCTCCCAGAGCTAAACAACCCTCTTCAACATGGTGGTTACAACATAGGTAGGCAGGTAGCTGATCACCTCCCTAGCTTAATCCGCCAACAAAACAAATTAAAAATTGGAAATTATGGGGCGTGAATGCACGCGAGAGAGGTCCCTGCGCGAGGCCACACCAAAGTTGCCAAGGTGTATTGTATGTGCGGCCCCGCAATTTTTTCTTCGTTTCTTTTCTTCCCAAAAAATGGATATGAGGGTCCTTCAAAATGGAAAATATAGTAAAGCGCTGGCTATTAGCATTCTAATCCAGGGAAGAAATATGTTAGTGCACCGAGTAAAAGTACTGGTAAGCTCATTTTACCTAACTCTTAAACTGATGTTATACTTGGAACCAATGTTGCTTCATAAGTATTTGGAACAAAACTAATACACAGGCTGGAAAAATGGTATTTCTATGGCCGACAATCTTATATGTTTTATGTGTAATGCAAAGGAAAAGACGAAGATCAGAAAACATACTGTGATCATTTTCTTGAAGGTCCAAATCTCCTCTCCGGATCACTCCACAAATTCCTGGAATAACGGAGTAGAGAGCTTTGATCTGAGCCTCAATACTTGTCATAGACTGCTCGTCATGAATCCATGTGTATAAATTTGTCATATTCTCGTGCCAGAACGTGAAAGGACAATATCTAGAAGTCGAAATCCATCACCAAAACAATGAATACAAACCTGTTGGGGACTGGCCGGGCAGCATCAGTATCCGTGAATAGAGCCCAAGAACATGCATATATATTCTCTGATTTGTGGCCCTTAGACATCGCCTGGTCCATTGCTCCAGGCCGACGGCCTCGATGCCTGCAGTATCCCTAGCATCGGAAATCATGCGCCCCATCTCGCAGTGTGGCTGGCTAGGCACCATTGGAGTAGCGGAGAACAGAGGAGATTGTCTCGTCTCGTCAGTTGTAGCTTAGGAAAAGATATTGGTGCGCTCCGCCTTGTTGGTGTGGCAGATCATTTGCGGTGCTCTCGTGCATGGATAGGAGCAGAGAAAACTTCAAAAGCGCCGATGCTCTGGATATTGGAATATAGTGGTCTGGGAATGTTACATCTGGGCTCTCCAGATCATATAAATTCATCGAATATCCGAACTTGCTTCATTGTTGTGGAAAGCATTGCCCTCTCCATATTCTCTCGAATTTGAACTAATCATAGTGACCACATACCTGAAAGAACAGGAAAAGAAAATCATATATTAGCTGAGATAATTAACACCATGATTCTTATGGTGCTACAAAACATGCAATTGCCCGAGCTGAAAACTTACCTCTTCCCATTGTCTCACGTACTCAGCTGCCGGAAGCCTAGACCAGAGAGGCGAAACATAGCAAAAACAGATTTTCTCAGTTGCATCCAACATCAATCTAGATTCCTTTCAATCCTTTGATGGTCAATACGTATTGGAAGCGCACCAGCGTACCTTGCTTTTAGATCATCCGAATAAATATAAAAAGCATAGCTGTATGTAGGTGATCTATTTGCTTGGATATTGAGATTGTCGGCAGAACACAGAATAGGGTACCCAGCTGAACCTACCGCACATTGTCAAGATAGCTTTGCATTGAGATGGCGGCAGTGCTATGCAGATTGCATTGTGCATAGTACACAGAGGCCTCCCGGTGGAAGAGAACTGGGGCGCTTCAGCGCCGACAGACGCAGAGAAGGAGAGGCGACTGAAGGTCCAGAAGAACCGTGTAGAGCGCCCGCGACGATAGCCCTAGGAGAGGCGGCGGCTGATTCTTGATATGGTTTCTTCCTGGAAGCCAAGCCTTGTTAGGGCTGATTCACGATATTGTTAGGGCTAAGATTTATGTCTCGCACACGGTTTGAACGCAGAGTTAAGGATGCCTATCTCAAAATCAGCACCGGCCGGGCGTTATATGATGCTATTTTTCTGCGTATCTCAAAGTCAGGAACCGGCCGGACGTTATATGAAGTTAGTCTTAGCCGTTATTATTTATTTGATTGTGGGTGCGGATGTAATTCTAAGAGGTGCACGTCTTCTCTTTTTTTTCTTCTTGAGTAGAGTTTAATCTAATCCATTGGTTTTGCATTGTTTAATCTCCACCGTCATTTGTCTTGTGCTTTAATTATATAATAGATAATGAGATGGCTGAGCCAACTTGTGGTCTAGAACAGACATGGAGTGACCAGCCATAATCAACAACTAGATTCACTTTACTAGATGTAGCTGAATCAATATGTACACGAAATACACTGGATTTATGAATAATCAAACTCATACCTTTTATTTATTATTACTTACAGATATGAATATAGAACTGTGTTATATTGGTGGTTATTATGAGTGTTTCGCATAATTGGGTGTCAGATACTCTGTTGTGCATGAATTACTTTTCAAATGATTTTGCGTTGACATCATGCACAAACTTCTGTCTATTATTAACATGAGGTAGGTTTAATCACCTTTTCATATATTTATCACAATTGCCGTTGTGTCAATTGGGAGGAAAAATATTCTACTAGGATTAAAGCAAACAACAACTATTAGCACACATGATTGGTATATTTTCACCTCCATCCAGGAGTAGATTGTGCCCAGAGTCGGGACTGTTACTTGCCTAAGCATTTCTATCGAGCTAACTACCTTTCCTCTTAAAACAACAAAGCAGTTTGTTACATCAGATACAATGGCTGTAGAAACCTCAGTGTTTCTTACTACTCGCACAGCATCATCTGTCACATGACAAATAGGACTACTTCTCACATGAAGGTGTCTGCTCCTGCCGCAGGCAACAGTAATGGAAGCCAACATACTGGCCGTCCGTGTAAAACAATTCAGAGATGTGCTGAAGAATTACCACTTGTTGAAGAATTGACCAACTGTAGTCTCTTGAAATCCAGCAAGCATACTATATGCTCACTATATGCTCTTCATGAGTCGCTCCCGCGAGCGGCCGGGAGGAAACCCTAGGCGCCGCCGCCGGGGGTCGCCCTCCTCTTCCCATTCCTCCCGCCGCCGCCGGAGGGCGTCGCCGGGCAAAGCCCGGGCGGCGTCGGCGGCGGCCGGGTCATCTCCTCTCGCCCGTGCACTACGGGGACGACCAGCTACACCGACGGCCCCGCACCGTCGGCACAACAACGTTCACCGTCGGCACCGTCTCTGCCGACGGTCACCGTCGGCGTCTCCCCGTCGGCACAGCAGGCGTCGGGGTCTGCGCGTGCACCGTCGGCACAGAACTTCACCGTCGGCACAGCCGTACGCCGACGGCTGGACGGTGGCCGTCGGCCGTCTCATCGTCGGCACAGCCAACCAGCCGTCACGCCGGCGCCGTCAACGTCCCCAGCTGTGCCGACGGTGTAACCGTCGGCACAATTTTCTTTTTTTTTCCCAGAATGGCGGCAAAACGGTGGCTGTTCAAACTGGAAAATCGCGCGAACCTGGGCCTGGCTGTGCCGACGGTGTCCCCGTCGGCACAGACCCTGCCATTTGGCACAGCTACGGGTTGTGCCGACGGTGACACCGTCGGCACAGCCAGGCCCAGCTTTTTCCTGATTTTTGCCAATTTGGCCTCGTTTGCTCGTAAAATCGCAGAAAATGCACATATTATAGGATTGAATATGCAGTAACATATATATCACCATATAGCACACAGATATCACCGTATAGCACCAAATCTCACAAATATAGCATCAAATCTCACAAATAGCACAAATATAGCATACAAGACCATGGTACATACACCGGATCCACTACAAAGATGGAGCGTGTCATCATGTGCTAGTACAATGTAGAAACTATGGTGGTGCACCACCCGAGTGACGATCTAGCTCCGAGTGGGTGAAGTGAGGCCGCTGTATCTCGACGGTGCTCGGGGAGGTAGAACCACGACGAGAGCCACCGGAACCAGAAAAATGCCGAGGTTCGGCAGAAGCACCAGGAGAATGGCGACCGGGGTGCATCGGCGTACCACAAGGAGTGTCGTTCCCCAATTCTCCCAATCCCTACATGTTGGAGGGAGTTAGCAACTTAGCCATGTCACACCAAGTTAGCAACTTAGCCAAGTTAGCAACTTACCGGGTCAACCGACGCTGACGCTTGTACATGATATAGAACTCCTCCTTGGACGGGAACACTGGCGTCGGCCCCGGATGAGGTGGCTCTGGGAGTGGTTCCTCTCGCACTCCAGTCATCATGAACCGAGTGAAACTCTGCAAGAAACGGGAGAGATAGCTCAGATTCAAACATGGGGACTTATGATGTTTTGCAACCATAGAGATTGAAACTTACCGCCATCTGGTTGCTCGTCCACTGGACATAGGCATCTTTCACAAGGTCATGCTCCTTAACCTTCTCGAGATACTCCTCGTAAGCTACTGCATAGGCCTCCTCGAGCTGAGTCTACAATTTCAGAAATAATGCGTCTCATCAACATAGCCATTCAGGAACAAGAGTCAAAACAGAGGATGAAAGTGTGGATGACTTACATCAACCTCTACCCGAGAACGGCATGTAGTCCGCGAGGAGGTAGCGTAGCTGCCGGAGGGGAGGGTAGCCTTGATCTGCGTGAAGTTCCTCTGAGGCTTGAAACCCCCAGCAAGGCAGGCAGGACGTCCATGCGGCTGGCCGGACCCCGCCAGCATCATCGCCACCTCGTCGACCGGCTCGGTCATAGGGTCCTCCACCTCTGGATGGAGCTTGGCGTACTCCTCGCAGTATCTTTCCTTGTTCTCTTTGGCCTTGCCGTAGTACATCTCGTGCGCGGGCCGAGGCTCGTTCGGACCGGGCGTCACCAGCTTCATGTGCGTCCACGCTTCCATCTCACCAAGTTCCCTCCCGAGCTTCTTCCCCTGCATCACAAAACAAATGTTATGCATATCATTGAAAATCAAAAAATGTAGCTTGGTCCATTTTTATATGTACTGTACAGCTCCCGATAGCGATCGGTGCTGCTGCTCCCGCGATGTGTGTTCCCTGAGAACCACGGTTGGCCTTGTTCCGGTCGCTCACGGCCTTGAAATCGGGGTTTTCGCCGACCCAATTCTTGACCAACTCCATGAAGGCGGCCCTCTTATTATTATCAGCCCAATGTGGTACAACCTGCAAAATCAAAACTCATTTGAAGAACAAACAATATAGTTGCAAGTTAGCCGCGGTACATAGAATCGCATTGACAATTACTTACCGACATGAAGTCATCTATCGTCATAGCCGGGGCGAGTCCCTGCACAATCTCAGGCTTTGTGTACCTTACGCCCTGCTCAGCATAGAAGTGGCCGATGCACGTGATCCTCTGGTTGTACCACTGCTGCCGTGTCAACTTCCGACACATGTTACGGAGCACCACGTCCGCCCTATCCTTATGCTCGCCGCCACCCGTAGTTGCGCTGCAATCAAGCATAACAGAAAGTGTGAGAGGCATGAGTTATCACGGTGTGGTTATCAACTACATATGAACGAAACCCAAAGAGTATGCATTACGTACCCAAAACTTCTTGATCACGGCGTCGGCGGCGGAAGCAAAGCCAGGGTAAGGCGCTATCTCATAGTCTTCCCAAGTGTAGGCTAGCTTGGACTCGCCCCCAAGGACCGGAGTGTACATCCCCGGCCGCACTTCCTAATAGCAGCTCCAATCGTACTCCCCCGGCACGCGGACATTCTTCCCCGTGTATGTGAAATTCCTGCACAATTATCAAACATTAGAAAATGCTAAGTGTCATAACGAAAATGAAATCACCTTACTACTTACTCTATCTTTCCTGGGACAAGGAGCCACTTCTCATCCTCCGTAGCAGGTTCCTTACTCTCATCGGGAACCCGCGCTTCCCCACGAATCCGCAACTTCTTCGGAGCCATCTCCGTCGAAGCCTCCTCGTCCCTAGACTCCTCCTCCTCCTCCCTAGTGTCCTCCTCCTCCTCCCTAGTGTCCTCCTCCTCGTCCAGCCGACCGTGAAGCCACCGAGCCGAAGCGGAGGGAATGTCAGCTAGAAGGAGCTGTGCATTCCCCCTCGTCCTCCGGCTCGTCCTCCCCTCGTCCTCCGGCTCGTCCTCCCCCTCGTCCTCCGGCTCGTCCTCCCCCTCGTCCTCCCCGTCCTCCGTCTCGCGTCTTCGTAACGCCGGGTGGGAATAATGGGTCTTGCACTCCGTCTGGAAGCACCCGGCCCTGGCTTCCGCTCGATGCATCCGATCAAGCAAGGAGCTCGATGATGCCTTCCGTCCGCTCATATTGGGCAATTACCTGCATAAGAAAAAGAGAAAATAATTAATAAGCATGTTGAAAATTAATAAGCATAATGACAAATATAGGTACTAAGCATAATGAAAAATGTAGGTATTAAGCATAATGACAAATGTATGTATTAAGCATAATGATAATGTAGGTACTAAGCATAATGACAAATGTATGTATTAAGCATAATGATAATGTAGGTACTAAGCATAAAAGACCCTCACCATTCATCACCACTCTCATCTCTAGGCATTGGGTTCTCAGCCTCACTATCAAAATCAGTATCATATGAGTATTCATGGTCGGAATTGGGTTCAGGTTGAGTCTAGACAATGTTGTCTTTGCTCGCATGGCGCTAGGTGAGCATAGCTCTGTCCTTCGGGTCCACCACGGTCTCACCACGGATTTGTACATCGGTGTGGAGATCCCGAAGACCTATGTCTATTTGAAGAGCCCCGAACTGCTCTTCCTCTTGATAGAAAATTCCCTCATATGTTACCGGGTCAATGTTGTTGTAATCGTCCTCGGAGGGGATGGGTAGCTTACCATGTGGCGATACCTGAACACGACTTCCCAGCCCATGAGTTCCTCATTCGACATGGGTAGGACAAATAATAAACTTGCTTGGTTTGGTGAGCCACAACATAGACGTCGGATCCGCTGTAGGTGGTTGTAGGCCTAACTTCAACTAAACCAATGGAAGGGGTGCTTCTCATTCCACCGTGTGGGTCAAACCAAAGTGGCATTTGAACACAAAGAGCTTGAGTTCTATGTTTGCGTTGTTGAACGTCAACTCGTATACCTTTTGTAACCTTCCATAGTAATCAAGATCATCGGCTCCGCGGGTGTAGACCCCAGTATTTATTGTTTTTGCATTAGGCCGGTTCTTCCGGTGAAACTCCGTATGGAAGCGATACCCATTTACATCATACTTCTCATGCGTATGGACTCTACGGTTAAAACCCCCGGGAAACGCATCTCAACTCATCTGTCATCTCAACGTTGGGATCAGCTCCCTACAAGTTCAGTTCAGATTATTTTGTGCATTAGTTACGTGTAATAAGACAAGTCACGGATTGCAAAGTAAGAGGAACATTTGAGAAATTACTTTTTCATGGAACCAGCTTCACGAAGCTTTTATTTAAGGGCGGGGCACCCTCTTTCGTAAGAGTGTACCACCGCGTGGGAGTGGGACCATTTCTTCCCGACCACATTTCATCATGGAATTGGCTGAAAGGAGAAAATACGTATTAGACCAAAACCAAGTTACCGGTTCCAAAGTAATTGGTTCATCATTTTACCTCATGAAATCGACCACTTCCTCCATGTTCATAAGCACGTAAAGCATTATGCAATCCTTCTCTTCGCGAAATGTTCTCCACTTTTGAGGCACCGGCCTTGCCACCGGGATATTTGAAGAGCAAGAGCTTTGGGTCACGGTTGGGCTCATCGGAATTGTACCGAGCGACCGGGTTATGCTTAGTGGGCACATCATTGGCATAGTACATTGTCGTGGCGTCTGCCATCTCATGGAGGAGAGTTGCCTCAGCTATGCATGCTTCAATCTTATTTTTGTTTCCACATTTGTACCGAATATATTTGAACTCCCTCTCAATACAAAACTGCCAACGATCTTGCACCGGTCCCCCAAGAGTGCCTCGTTGGCGAGATGCACGATGAGATGTAACATCGGAGTGAAGAAGCCTGGGGGGAATATCATCTCTAACTTGCATAGCATGTCCGCACTTGCCGCTGCAGCTTCTCAATCACCTCGGTACATATCCGCTTAGCACAGACCGTGCGGAAAAAATGGCTCACCTCCGCAAGCACTCGCCGTACATGATCGGGGAGATACCCTCGAAGCATCACGGCATCAGCCGCTCAATCCATATATGATAGTCGTGACTCTTGAGCCCGTTTATTTTTCCCGTAGCAAGATTGACTCCCTTACTCATATTCGAACAATAACCATCAGTGGAACATCACGTCATATTTGAGCCACGTAAATGCCTCCTTCTTGTCGGCGCTATCAAGACAGTACTTGGCATGCGGCTTTAACCAACCTTTTCGATTGCCCTCAGGAGGCTGCATGTGTAGAGCCACCCTGTCACATATCTCCTCAATATCGACTCTAGCTGAAACATTATCCCTTGACTTGCCTGGTATGTTGCAGCGGTGTTAAGGAATGCCTCCCCACAATTCTTTTCGTGTGCATCATATCGATATTATGGGGAAGTTCAAGGTCCTTGTAATACTCGAGCTCGTTATGCCCTGCTATGTGAGTCCGGTTGTGCGTTTTACCATATCCCTCAAATTGGTGGCCGGGTTCCTTACTAGGGCTGGAGAGCACGTAGCTCAGCATCCACAGTTGCACCATTGAACTTTGGTATTTCTTTATGTTCAAGCACAACTACGCCTTTCGTGAAGTTTTTCTTGTCGTATCTGAACCGATGCCCCTGGATCGAGGAACTTGCGGTGTTTGTCAAAGGCAACATATTTGTGTCCAGCTTTTAGGTGCCTGAATTCTAGTTCGTGCCTGCACACCTTGGGCATGGAAACTTACCAGCTGTACTATGCCCACAGAATAGGGCGTACCGGGTAGGTCATGCATCGAATAGTGGAACCAAACTTTCATGATGAAGTTTCTCTTTGATGCTCGGTCGTATGTCAATGTACCGTGATGCCACGAGTGGTGCAAATCATCCACAAGTGGTTGCATTAAGACACTCAATTTCTTCCCTGGATATTCAGGCCCTGGAAGGATCATCGACAAGAATATGTTCTTCCTTTGCATTACGACTCCGGGAGGGAGATTGAGCGGAATAACAAACACGGGCCAGCAGCTGTACGCGGCAGTCGACATACCATATGGGTTGAATCCATCGGTTGCTATCGCAATTCTAACATTCCGAGCCTCACTTGCCTCATTTGGGTGCTTTTGATCGAAGCGCTTCCATGATTGACCATCAGATGGATGTACCATGGGTACCCGTTTCTTCTCGTCTTGCAATCTTATCCCGGTCTTATGCCATGTCATCTGCTTGGCAGTCTCCTCGAACATGTAAAGCCGCTGGATTCTTTTGATGAATGGGAGATAACGAAGAATCTTTATGGCTACCTTTGTCCGCCTCTTCGACCATTGCCTACATCTACCTCATGATACCTAGAGTGACCACACTTGGCACAAGATTTTGTCATCCGCATAGTCTTTCCAAAACAAAAGGCAAAGTTTTGGACAGACATCATATGTTACATAATCCATTTTCAATGCTTTCAAGATTTTCTTCGTTTCGTACATGGTCTTGGGCAAGCAATGACCTTCAGGCAACATGTTACCTACTGTGCTCAGAGTCTTTTCAAAGGATGCTCGAGTACTCTCAAACATGCACTTGTCGGCTAGCAACTGCGTGATGCCATCAAGTTGAGACATTTTTGCACCCGGGTATAGAGGCCTCCTAGCTGAGGCCATCATATCAATGAAGGCCCTCGCGGTTGGCTCAGGTTCCTCCTCCGGAAGTTCCTCCGGTTGTGGCGGTCCCTCCGGTTCAGCGGTTCCTCCGGTTCAGACTGTTCGTCCCATGGTAACTCTGGCATGTCAGCATCCCGAAGATCATCTAGCAAGTTTAAGATGCCATCGTTCTCATTGCCATCGATCCGCTGCCGCATCACCTCACCTCTATCACGTTCGTGCCGAGAAAAGTCGACCGGCGGGTCGTAGTCACGCATATACCCATTCCACCAAAGGTGTTTAGTCATCTCTAGAATATCCTTAGGATGACGCCTCCTGCAGACATTGCAAGGGCAACGGGGACGAACAATCCCCTTCGAACCACGAGCTAACTCCTTCACTAACAAATCGGTCTTCCATTTCCATTCATCTGTCACTTGAGTCGAACTAACACGGCCACTGTACATCCACTCATTATCAGCCATCCTGCTTTATTGCGTGACAAACAACAAATAGTAGCATGAAATTGAATGCATCATATTTTTATTTTTCTACCGGCGAAACGCGTGCATCAACCTACATCTCTACTAGGTGGGCTCCTAGCAGCCCCGGACCCGTAGTTGGGTACGTTCTCCACGTTCTGCTCGGGTGCGAGACAGAATTTTGGCAGCACCTCCCCGCTGCTCTCCCGATACACGTCTCGGCAAAAAGCCGAGAGGATGTGCATCCGGAGAACAACAGGGAGGCGCTGACGAAATCCTGTCTCGCACCCGAGCAGAACATGGAAAACGTACCCAACTACGGGTCCGGCGACTGTCCCGTAAATGCCACAAGCGTTACGGTTCAAAATATGCTGACCACTAATGCATATTTATCCGCGTAACGCTTGCGGACGGGAATTGACACCTAGGTTACGCGACTTGACGGAGAAATGAAATCTAGTGACATAAAAAATGCGAAGGGGGAGTCGGCAATTCAGCTCACCCTCGGCTGTAGAGGAAGTAGTCGAACAACCGGCGATGTCGACGGCCGTAGAGATGCGCCGCAAGATCCGGGGTCGTCACGCGGGGTGCTCACTACGGGACCTAGTTCAAATAATAAAAATTTGTCAATGCAAATTCATCGCTAAATAGATTTCATTTTCAATTTCAATTAGCATTTCAATTTCAATTTCATTTTGCATTTCAATTTTATTTTCATTTAGCATTTCAATTTGATTTTCATTTTCAATTAGCATTTCAATTTCAATTTCATTTAGCATTTCAATTTTTATTTTCAATTAGCATTTCAATATCTTTTTCAACTAGCATTTCAATTTCAATTTCATTTTCAATTTCATTTTCCATTTCAATTTTCCCTAACTATTAACTACTCAATAACTAACTAACTACCAAATAGACACAAAAATAAAAATAAAAAGAAGAAAAATTACCGGGGCGTGGGGGGCCGGGGCAGCGGTGGGGTGGGGGGCCGGGGCGAGGCGGCGCTGCAGGCGCGGCGGAGGCGAGGGGGTCGGGGCGGGGCGGCTGCCGCAGCGCGGCGGGCTGCTGCCGACGCGGCGGAGGCGAGGGCGGCCGGGCGTCGGCGGGTGGTGGCGGAGGAAGAGCGGCCGGGCGTCGGCGGCTGGTGGCGGAGGCGAGGGGGTCGGGGCGGGCAGCTGCAGCGCGGCGGGCGGCTGCCGACGCGGCGGAGGCGAGGGCGGCCGGGCCTCGGCGGGTGGTGGCGGAGGAAGAGGGCGGGCGAGGGTGGCCGGGCGTCGGCGTGTGGTGGCGGAGGCGAGGGCGGCCGGCGTGGCGGCGGGTGGTGGCGGAGGCGAGGGCGGCCGGGCGTGGCGGCGGGTGGCGGCCGGAGACGGCGGAGGCGCGGGGGTGGGGGCGTGACTGAGGGCGGGCCGGGGGTGGGGGGGTGGATGAGGTGGTCGGGCCGCGCGCGCCGATCTGATTATGTCCACCCACCTGTGCCGACGGGGAGTTTGTGCCGACGGTGCCCGTCGGCAATGTGCTATTTTTTTATTTTTTTATTTTATTTTTTATTTTCCTTTTTATTTTTTTAAATAAATATTGTCACTATTTACTACAAAAAATAAGAATAGAATAGGAGTAAGCACTTGTTCTACTAGGTTACTTAGTTGGCATGATTTTGTGCCGACGGCCGTCAAGACAGTGCTGTTTTTTACTACAGGTTACTTAGTTCGAGAAGCCGGGCACACCCGGAGGGGGTAGCATTGGATATAGAACCATCTCAAATCACTTTTGTGCATGCCATGTGGACACACACAACTTTTGGGGCCATTCCCTAGGTCCGATGCTCGATTTCTGACGAAACCCTAGTTCAGTTGACCGCGTCGTCTACCCCTTAGATCGCATCCCATCGGGGTCCCCGGTGGGCGTATGCCTACGTTTGAGCTTGGTTAGGTCATAGGTACATGTGGAAACAAGTACCATCCCCTATGATCCCAAGGTTCTCTCCGGTTCACCTCCGAGGGAGTTCCCCCCTATACATGCAGAATCTGCCTATGTGTAGGAACCCCATGTCCGAGAAGCCGGGCACACCCGGAGGGGGTAGCATTGGATATAGAACCATCTCAAATCACTTTTGTGCATGCCATGTGGACACACACAACTTTTGGGGCCATTCCCTAGGTCCGATGCTCGATTTCTGACGAAACCCTAGTTCTGTTGACCGCGTCGTCTACCCCTTTGACTGCATCCCATCGGGGTTCCCCCGGTGGGCGTATGCCTACGTTTGAGCTTGGTTAGGTCATAGGTACATGTGGAAACAAGTACCATCCCCTATGATCCCAAGGTTCTCTCTGGTTCACCTCCGAGGGAGTTCCCCCCTATACATGCAGAATCTGCCTAAGTGTAGGAACCCCATCTCCGAGAAGCCGGGCACACCCGGAGGGGGTAGCATTGGATATAGAACCATCTTAAATCACTTTTGTGCATGCCATGTGGACACACACAACTTTTGGGGCCATTCCCTAGGTCCGATGCTCGATTTCTGACGAAACCCTAGTTCTGTTGACCGCGTCGTCTACCCCTTTGACTGCATCCCATCGGGGTTCCCCCGGTGGGCGTATGCCTACGTTTGAGCTTGGTTAGGTCATAGGTACATGTGGAAACAAGTACCATCCCCTATGATCCCAAGGTTCTCTCCGGTTCACCTCCGAGGGAGTTCCCCCTATACATGCGAATCTGCCTATGTGTAGGAACCCCATGTCCGAGAAGCGGCACACCCGGAGGGGGTAGCATTGGATATAGAACCATCTCAAATCACTTTTGTGCATGCCATGTGGACACACACAACTTTTGGGGCCATTCCCTAGGTCCGATGCTCGATTTCTGACGAAACCCTAGTTCTGTTGACCGCGTCGTCTACCCCTTTGACTGCATCCCATCGGGGGTCCCCCGGTGGGCGTATGCCTACGTTTGAGCTTGGTTAGGTCATAGGTACATGTGGAAACAAGTACCATCCCCTATGATCCCAAGGTTCTCTCCGGTTCACCTCCGAGCTGAGGGAGTTCCCCCCTATACATGCAGAATCTGCCTATGTGTAGGAACCCCATGTCCGAGAAGCCGGGCACACCCGGAGGGGGTAGCATTGGATATAGAACCATCTCAAATCACTTTTGTGCATGCCATGTGGACACACACAACTTTTGGGGCCATTCCCTAGGTCCGATGCTCGATTTCTGACGAAACCCTAGTTCTGTTGACCGCGCCGTCTACCCCTTTGATCGCATCCCATCGGGGTCCCCGGTGGGCGTATGCCTACGTTTGAGCTTGGTTAGGTCATAGGTACATGTGGAAACAAGTACCATCCCCTATGATCCCAAGGTTCTCTCCGGTTCACCTCCGAGGGAGTTCCCCCCTATACATGCAGAATCTGCCTAAGTGTAGGAACCCCATCTCCGAGAAGCCGGGCACACCCGGAGGGGGTAGCATTGGATATAGAACCATCTCAAATCACTTTTGTGCATGCCATGTGGACACACACAACTTTTGGGGCCATTCCCTAGGTCCGATGCTCGATTTCTGACGAAACCCTAGTACTGTTGACCGCGTCGTCTACCCCATGGACTGCATCCCATCGGGGGTCCCCCGGTGGGCGTATGCCTACGTTTGAGCTTGGTTAGGTCATAGGTACATGTGGAAACAAGTACCATCCCCTATGATCCCAAGGTTCTCTCCGGTTCACCTCCGAGGGAGTCCCCCCTATACATGCAGACCGCCTATGTGTAGGAACCCCATGTCCGAGAAGCCGGGCACACCCGGAGGGGGTAGCATTGGATATAGAACCATCTCAAATCACTTTTGTGCATGCCATGTGGACACACACAACTTTTGGGGCCATTCCCTAGGTCCGATGCTCGATTTCTGACGAAACCCTAGTTCTGTTGACCGCGTCGTCTACCCCTTTGACTGCATCCCATCGGGGGTCCCCCGGTGGGCGTATGCCTACGTTTGAGCTTGGTTAGGTCATAGGTACATGTGGAAACAAGTACCATCCCCTATGATCCCAAGGTTCTCTGGTTCACCTCCGAGGAGTTCCCCTATACATGCAGAATCCGCCTAAGTGTAGGAACCCCATCTCCAGAAGCCGGCACACCCGGTGGGGGTAGCATTGGATATAGAACCATCTTAAATCACTTTTG
Source organism: Lolium perenne (assembly GCF_019359855.2). Lineage (NCBI taxonomy): Eukaryota > Viridiplantae > Streptophyta > Magnoliopsida > Poales > Poaceae > Lolium > Lolium perenne. Next base: position 18,790,843 of record NC_067249.2, read on the forward strand.
TGCATGCCATGTGGACACACACAACTTTTGGGGCCATTCCCTAGGTCCGATGCTCGATTTACGACGAAACCCTAGTTACGTTGACCGCGTCGTCTACCCCTTTGATCGCATCCCATCGGGGTCCCCGGTGGGCGTATGCCTACGTTTGAGCTTGGTTAGGTCATAGGTACATGTGGAAACAAGTACCATCCCCTATGATCCCAAGGTTCTCTCCGGTTCACCTCCGAGGGAGTTCCCCCCTATACATGCAGAATCTGCCTATGTGTAGGAACCCCATGTCCGAGAAGCCGGCACACCGGAGGGTAGCATTGGATATAGAACCATCTCAAATCACTTTTGTGCATGCCATGTGGACACACACAACTTTTGGGGCCATTCCCTAGGTCCGATGCTCGATTTCTGACGAAACCCTAGTTCTGTTGACCGCGTCGTCTACCCCTTTGACTGCATCCCATCGGGGGTCCCCCGGTGGGCGTATGCCTACGTTTGAGCTTGGTTAGGTCATAGGTACATGTGGAAACAAGTACCATCCCCTATGATCCCAAGGTTCTCTCCGGTTCACCTCCGAGCTGAGGGAGTTCCCCCCTATACATGCAGAATCTGCCTATGTGTAGGAACCCCATGTCCGAGAAGCCGGGCACACCCGGAGGGGGTAGCATTGGATATAGAACCATCTCAAATCACTTTTGTGCATGCCATGTGGACACACACAACTTTTGGGGCCATTCCCTAGGTCCGATGCTCGATTTAACACGAAGCCCTAGGTCTGTTGACCGCGCCGTCTACCCCTTTGACTGCATCCCCTCGGGGGTCCCCCGGTGGGCGTATGCCTACGTTTGAGCTTGGTTAGGTCATAGGTACATGTGGAAACAAGTACCATCCCCTATGATCCCAAGGTTCTCTCCGGTTCACCTCCGAGGGAGTTCCCCCCTATACATGCAGAATCTGCCTATGTGTAGGAACCCCATGTCCGAGAAGCCGGGCACACCCGGAGGGGGTAGCATTGGATATAGAACCATCTCAAATCACTTTTGTGCATGCCATGTGGACACACACAACTTTTGGGGCCATTCCCTAGGTCCGATGCTCGATTTCTGACGAAACCCTAGTTCTGTTGACCGCGTCGTCTACCCCTTTGACTGCATCCCATCGGGGGTCCCCCGGTGGGCGTATGCCTACGTTTGAGCTTGCTTAGGTCATAGGTACATGTGGAAACAAGTACCATCCCCTATGATCCCAAGGTTCTCTCCGGTTCACCTCCGAGGGAGTTCCCCCCTATACATGCAGAATCTGCCTAAGTGTAGGAACCCCATCTCCGAGAAGCCGGGCACACCCGGAGGGGGTAGCATTGGATATAGAACCATCTCAAATCACTTTTGTGCATGCCATGTGGACACACACAACTTTTGGGGCCATTCCCTAGGTCCGATGCTCGATTTCCGATGAAACCCTAGTTACGTTGACCGCGTCGTCTACCCCTTTGATCGCATCCCATCGGGGTCCCCGGTGGGCGTATGCCTACGTTTGAGCTTGGTTAGGTCATAGGTACATGTGGAAACAAGTACCATCCGCTATGATCCCAAGGTTCTCTCCGGTTCACCTCCGAGGGAGTTCCCCCCTATACATGCAGAATCTGCCTAAGTGTAGGAACCCCATCTCCGAGAAGCCGGGCACACCCGGGGGGGTAGCATTGGATATAGAACCATCTTAAATCACTTTTGTGCATGCCATGTGGACACACACAACTTTTGGGGCCATTCCCTAGGTCCGATGCTCGATTTCTGACGAAACCCTAGTTCTGTTGACCGCGTCGTCTACCCCTTTGATCGCATCCCATCGGGGTCCCCGGTGGGCGTATGCCTACGTTTAAGCTTGGTTAGGTCATAGGTACATGTGGAAACAAGTACCATCCCCTATGATCCCAAGGTTCTCTCCGGTTCACCTCCGAGGGAGTTCCCCCCTATACATGCAGAATCTGCCTAAGTGTAGGAACCCCATCTCAGAAGCCGGCACACCCGGGAGGGGGTAGCATTGGATATAGAACCATCTCAAATCACTTTTGTGCATGCCATGTGGACACACACAACTTTTGGGGCCATTCCCTAGGTCCGATGCTCGATTTCTGACGAAACCCTAGTTCTGTTGACCGCGTCGTCTACCCCTTTGACTGCATCCCATCGGGGGTCCCCCGGTGGGCGTATGCCTACGTTTAAGCTTGGTTAGGTCATAGGTACATGTGGAAACAAGTACCATCCCCTATGATCCCAAGGTTCTCTCCGGTTCACCTCCGAGGGAGTTCCCCCCTATACATGCGGGAATCCGCCTAAGTGTAGGAACCCCATCTCCGAGAGAAGCCGGGCACACCCGGAGGGGGTAGCATTGGATATAGAACCATCTCAAATCACTTTTGTGCATGCCATGTGGACACACACAACTTTTGGGGCCATTCCCTAGGTCCGATGCTCGATTTCTGACGAAACCCTAGTTCTGTTGACCGCGCCGTCTACCCCTTTGACTGCATCCCATCGGGGGTCCCCCGGTGGGCGTATGCCTACGTTTGAGCTTGGTTAGGTCATAGGTACATGTGGAAACAAGTACCATCCCCTATGATCCCAAGGTTCTCTCCGGTTCACCTCCGAGGGAGTTCCCCCCTATACATGCAGAATCTGCCTATGTGTAGGAACCCCATGTCCGAGAAGCCGGGCACACCCGGAGGGGGTAGCATTGGATATAGAACCATCTCAAATCACTTTTGTGCATGCCATGTGGACACACACAACTTTTGGGGCCATTCCCTAGGTCCGATGCTCGATTTCTGACGAAACCCTAGTTACGTTGACCGCGCCGTCTACCCCTTTGATCGCATCCCATCGGGGGTCCCCTGGTGGGCGTATGCCTACGTTTGAGCTTGGTTAGGTCATAGGTACATGTGGAAACAAGTACCATCCCCTATGATCCCAAGGTTCTCTCCGGTTCACCTCCGAGGGAGTTCCCCCTATACATGCAGACCGCCATGTGTAGGAACCCCATGTCCGAGAAGCCGGGCACACCCGGAGGGGGTAGCATTGGATATAGAACCATCTCAAATCACTTTTGTGCATGCCATGTGGACACACACAACTTTTGGGGCCATTCCCTAGGTCCGATGCTCGATTTCTGACGAAACCCTAGTTCTGTTGACCGCGTCGTCTACCCCTTTGATCGCATCCCATCGGGGTCCCCCGGTGGGCGTATGCCTACGTTTGAGCTTGGTTAGGTCATAGGTACATGTGGAAACAAGTACCATCCCCTATGATCCCAAGGTTCTCTCCGGTTCACCTCCGAGCTGAGGGAGTTCCCCCCTATACATGCAGAATCTGCCTAAGTGTAGGAACCCCATCTCCGAGAAGCCGGGCACACCCGGAGGGGGTAGCATTGGATATAGAACCATCTCAAATCACTTTTGTGCATGCCATGTGGACACACACAACTTTTGGGGCCATTCCCTAGGTCCGATGCTCGATTTCTGACGAAACCCTAGTTCTGTTGACCGCGTCGTCTACCCCTTTGACTGCATCCCATCGGGGGTCCCCCGGTGGGCGTATTCCTACGTTTGAGCTTGGTTAGGTCATAGGTACATGTGGAAACAAGTACCATCCGCTATGATCCCAAGGTTCTCTCCGGTTCACCTCCGAGGGAGTTCCCCCCTATACATGCAGAATCTGCCTAAGTGTAGGAACCCCATCTCCGAGAAGCCGGGCACACCCGGGGGGGTAGCATTGGATATAGAACCATCTTAAATCACTTTTGTGCATGCCATGTGGACACACACAACTTTTGGGGCCATTCCCTAGGTCCGATGCTCGATTTCTGACGAAACCCTAGTTCTGTTGACCGCGTCGTCTACCCCTTTGACTGCATCCCATCGGGGGTCCCCCGGTGGGCGTATGCCTACGTTTAAGCTTGGTTAGGTCATAGGTACATGTGGAAACAAGTACCATCCCCTATGATCCCAAGGTTCTCTCCGGTTCACCTCCGAGGGAGTTCCCCCCTATACATGCAGAATCTGCCTAAGTGTAGGAACCCCATCTCCGAGAAGCCGGGCCCCCCCGGAGGGGGTAGCATTGGATATAGAACCATCTCAAATCACTTTTGTGCATGCCATGTGGACACACACAACTTTTGGGGCCATTCCCTAGGTCCGATGCTCGATTTCTGACGAAACCCTAGTTCTGTTGACCGCGTCGTCTACCCCTTTGACTGCATCCCATCGGGGGTCCCCCGGTGGGCGTATGCCTACGTTTAAGCTTGGTTAGGTCATAGGTACATGTGGAAACAAGTACCATCCCCTATGATCCCAAGGTTCTCTCCGGTTCACCTCCGAGGGAGTTCCCCCCTATACATGCAGAATCTGCCTAAGTGTAGGAACCCCATCTCCGAGAAGCCGGGCACACCCGGAGGGGGTAGCATTGGATATAGAACCATCTCAAATCACTTTTGTGCATGCCATGTGGACACACACAACTTTTGGGGCCATTCCCTAGGTCCGATGCTCGATTTCTGACGAAACCCTAGTTCTGTTGACCGCGCCGTCTACCCCTTTGACTGCATCCCATCGGGGGTCCCCCGGTGGGCGTATGCCTACGTTTGAGCTTGGTTAGGTCATAGGTACATGTGGAAACAAGTACCATCCCCTATGATCCCAAGGTTCTCTCCGGTTCACCTCCGAGGGAGTTCCCCCCTATACATGCAGAATCTGCCTATGTGTAGGAACCCCATGTCCGAGAAGCCGGGCACACCCGGAGGGGGTAGCATTGGATATAGAACCATCTCAAATCACTTTTGTGCATGCCATGTGGACACACACAACTTTTGGGGCCATTCCCTAGGTCCGATGCTCGATTTCTGACGAAACCCTAGTTCTGTTGACCGCGCCGTCTACCCCTTTGACTGCATCCCATCGGGGGTCCCCCGGTGGGCGTATGCCTACGTTTGAGCTTGGTTAGGTCATAGGTACATGTGGAAACAAGTACCATCCCCTATGATCCCAAGGTTCTCTCCGGTTCACCTCCGAGGGAGTTCCCCCCTATACATGCAGAATCTGCCTATGTGTAGGAACCCCATGTCCGAGAAGCCGGGCACACCCGGAGGGGGTAGCATTGGATATAGAACCATCTCAAATCACTTTTGTGCATGCCATGTGGACACACACAACTTTTGGGGCCATTCCCTAGGTCCGATGCTCGATTTCTGACGAAACCCTAGTTCTGTTGACCGCGTCGTCTACCCCTTTGACTGCATCCCATCGGGGGTCCCCCGGTGGGCGTATGCCTACGTTTGAGCTTGCTTAGGTCATAGGTACATGTGGAAACAAGTACCATCCCCTATGATCCCAAGGTTCTCTCCGGTTCACCTCCGAGGGAGTTCCCCCCTATACATGCAGACTCTCTCCTGCCCTTTTTTTCCCGCCCACCCTTTTCCCGCTGCTTCTCTCCCGCCCTTTTTTCCCGCCCACCCTTTCCCGCTCCTTCTCTCCCGCCCTTTTTTCCCGCCCACCCTTTCCCGCTGCTTCTCTCCCGCCCTTTTTTCCCGCCCACCCTTTCCTGCCCATTCTCTCCCGCAATGTTTTCCCGCCGTTTCAGCCCCTCGTCGGCCTATATATAGCCATGGCTTCTCCACTAACAGCACCAGCAACATTTCTCCCTTCATCACTTCTCTCATCCAATAGAACCACAAAATCCTCTGAGCTGAGCTGCCGCTGAGATGGCTCCTCGTCGCCGTAGCAACACGGGCTTCATCGGCGTTCGCCTGCGGCCTGCGGGACATTTCGCGGCTGAAATCACCGCCGGTGGTACGCGTGTGTGGCTCGGCACCTTCTACACGAAGGAGGCTGCTGCCCGCGCATACGACGTTGCGGCTTGGAGGTTTGGCCGGCCGCGCCACGAAATGAACTTCCCGGAGGTCAGGTCTCTGACGGAAGCTCAGAGTCTCTCTACTGAGCCACTACTTCGCTCACAGGGTGAAGCGCGGCGGTACAGGGCTGGCCAGCGGCGGATTGATACCACCGAGGCGGACGAGCAGTTCATGGCACAGTGGCGCAGAGACCATCCCGGAGACGTCGAGGCAACGCGCGCATTCTGGAAGGAGAAGCAGACGTACAGGAGAGAGAGGAGGGCGGGAAAGCGGCAGAGGAAGGCCGAGGTTGAAGAAGAGTACGCCAAAGGAGAGGCGTCGACATGGGGGGAGAATGATGAACGGTGGTTGTGGAACCTCACAACCACCGCTTCAGAGGACACCCCCAGCGAGGATGAAGATTTCGACTTCTCTGATTAATATGTGTGTGTCGACCCAGTGTTAAGTGCTTTGTTCGTGTGTGGGTGTAGTTCTTTAAAAGCTTTGGTTTGTGTGTGGGTCTAGTTCTTTAAGTGTTTTGGTTCATGTGTGTGGGTGTAGTTTCTTTAAGTGTTTTGCTTCCTCTGTGTGGGTGTAGTTCTTTAACTGTTTCGGTTCGTGTGTGGGTCTAGTTCTGTAAGCGCTTTGGTATGTGTGTGAGTCTAGTTATTTAAGTATTTTGTATCGTGTGTGGGTCTTAAGTATTTTGTATCGTGTGTGGGCCATTCACCCTCCGAGGTTCGATTTCGGCGAAGGGGTTCTATACCGCCTTATACATATATATAGGTTTCTCGCAAAGGGGTTCGCCAAAATAGCAGTGAGAAATAAATAAACAAAAAATGATATGGATTAATAATTATATGGGTAATAATTATCTCTTTGATGCAAAAAAACAGGAAAAACCAAAAATGTGCATATTTGGCTGTGCCGACGCCGCCGTTTGTGCCGTGGGTCACCGTCGGCACGAAGCGGGGACCCAAAGAAGCCAAAGGCCGTGCCGACGGCCGCCGTTGCGCCATGGGCTACCGTCGCACAAAGGCACGGCGCCGTGATGCTTTAACGGCTGGGCCCTCTGTCGAGCGTGTACCGACGGTTGCAGATGTGCCGACGGTGACCTTCGGCTCCACCTAGCTGTGACGCCGGCCGAGGTTGCGCGGAGGCGGGTCGTCGGTGGACCGGGCGGTGAGCCGACGGCCGCGCTGTGCCGACGGTGAGCTTCGTCGCCGGTAGCTGGAGGCCTCTGTGCCGACGGCCCCGACATTTGGCCGTCGGCACATAGCCTGGCCGTCGGCACACGTCGGTTCTCCCGTAGTGGTGGAGCGCGGCGCGGGGCGTGCCTCTTCGTCGAGATCTGGCGGATGCGCGGGCTGAGGCTGGCCTGAGCGGCGGCGGCGGCGACGCCGGCTCGCGGCTCGGCGTCAAGGCGTGGAGGCAGGGCGAGCGTAGAGTGGAGGTGCCTGCAGCGGAGGGGCGCGAGTTCCCTGGTCTGCAGCGGGAGCTCGGCATGGAGCGGCGGCGGCGCGCGGGCTGTTTCGGCAGCGTCGACGGCTGTTCCAGTGCAGACTCGAGCGGCGGGCACGACGACGGTCGGCGGGCGCGGCTGTCTGCGGTGAAGCGCGGCGGCCGTGCGAGGTCGTGGCGCTGCTGTTGGTGACGGCGGGCGGTGCGGGCCTCCCGGGCCCGATCTGGGCCGCGCGGGCGGCACGGCGGGCTGTGCCGCGGAGGGCCTCTCCGGCAGCGCGGGGACGGCCGGTGGTGCTGCCCAGGTCCGGGGCAGGTGCGGCGGTTTGCCGGGGCGGCGTCCCCGAAGCGGCGGCGGCGGCCGTGACCAGGAGCTCTGGCTGCGCGCGGTGGACTACCGGCAGTGCTGCCCAGCGCCGGGTGGGTGTGGCGGCCGTGGTGGAGATGGGGGTTGAGGGATGGAGGCGGTCTGACCTTGAGCACGATGCAGGATGGCGCGATATGTTCCGGGCTAACGCCTTGTCCTCGGTGGCTGGCCGGCCGGCAGCTGGCCGAGGCCGGCGATGGCGACGGCTTCGGGCGCCGCTCCCTTCTTGAAGACATCGCCGAGGTGCTGTTTGTCATCCTGTCTGGTATGCTCCAGGGTAATCCCTAGATCCGACATGATCGGTCGATGGCGGCGCTCTTGCGTCGTCTCCCCTCTTGAGGGCATCGATTTGGAGCTGCTTAGGTCGGAGGGACCCGTGGAAGATGGTTGATGTTGGCGTCGTGGGCTACGTGGCAACGATGACAATAATGAGCGGATCGGAGTTGCGGTATGCCCTTCGTCACCCCTACCATGATGGTGAAGTCGGAGCTGCGAGGCGACTTGTGGCAACGATGCCACTTGTTTGGTGCGAGCGTTGGTGCAAGGCGTGCAACTTTCTCCTATGAAGGTCACGGTTGGAGTCGGAGCTGCCTCCTCCTCGACGTGCTTGGGGGGTCGATTGTTTGGCATAGGCCCACTTGGGCTCCGATGTCATTTGCGGCGAAGGTCTCGGTGGTGGTTGTCTAAGGCGAAGTCGGAATCGCTGGCTCGTGGAGGAGTGACGACGATGACGCTCGATGGCATCCTCAACGATGGCTTTCTTCTCGATGGCTTGTGTGCTTTGTGTGGGTAGCCAGGTTGGCCGAGGTGCTCAGTGTGCGTTGTTGGTTTTCGCCCGATTTTCTCCTAAAAATCGGGCACTTTCTTCTTTATCAATGAATTAAGGCAAATCTTTTGCCTTTTCTTCAAAAAAAAAAAAATGCTCTTCATAGAATATCTGTTTTTGAACCTAGATGTGTGTGTGCTATGGTCCAGTTTTCTCTTATCAAATGCAATTGATTATCAGTGTTCAAGTTTCTTAATCATAATTAATATGTTGTTAGTTTTGTTGATTGCACTTTGTATCTTATGTTAGTGCTCCACATTTCGATAAATTTACTTAGTAACCAACTTTTTTCTGGTTTGGTATAATCCTTCTCAAAACAATAATTTGTAAGGTATAAGTTTTAAATATGAGAATTATTTCGCCAATATTACACCTATACTGGTGACAAATAAGTTGTCCATTATTTCAATATTTTCTTTCTTAACGCTGTATTAGAAACTATAGCTCATAGTGCATATGTTGCTCCTGATAAGTTAGTTGTTAAAATAAGACTGGTAGAAATTTATTGGTATTTATTTTCCACTGCTCTCTGAGAGTTGTTAGTAATAAACCCACAGGTTTGCAGCTTCGCATGCTAAAACATACACACATTAAGCCGTTGTCTTGCTCAGTTGAGGCACTTTGACATTTTTATTTATTTATCAAGTTAAGTATCTCATCTTACTTCTAGAGATCACACTACAAATATGGGTTTACACAACTATGTGTTCTTTTATCTTACACGAATTTTTGTTTCTTATGTCATCTTCCAGAGATGTCAATTTCTCACACTAATGCATCCATATGTGTGCAACAGGTAGAAACATGGTCTCGAATGATAGGCCATTCGTGCATGGCCACAAAATAAACTTCTACAGTTCAGTTATTTTCATATAGGAATTTAGATACGAGGTACATCCATATTTGTATTTTTATACACCGAGGTACATTCATCTCTGATGGTTTTTGCATGTTGTGTGTCTGATGAATTGATTTTTCGACACGTACTTAGGAAAGAGATACACGGCTTGGGAGGCCACGGTAGTGCATAGGATTAGGATGACAAAGTTATATTTTCTTGATGCTAGGAGGGAGGTGTTTCTAGATTATTGGTGTTCATTAAGGTAAGGAAGGCATGCCTCCTTTTTTTTTACTCATGTTAAAGATTCTTCGATTTGGCTATCCTTTGTTTTCTTATCTTACTAGATTTGGAGGTTCATTATTTCCTTGCACACAAACTATAGCCTGTGAGGTGAGCTACCTTCTCGATAAATACATCATGGTGTCTATTTGTCATTCTGGAGGTGGTATAGTTTACTTTAGAAGTCAATCTTCAGATATCATGAAGTTTGATCGCACACATCACTTAGCATTCAACTAGATAGAGATTGCTCTATACTGAAATAACCCGACACGAATATCAGTAAGAGATCTGTGTTCATTGTTGCTAGCTCACATAAAACCTAACGTATGTACCAACTGTGCATCACTGCCGGGTTTGGCCGCTCTTCACACTTCAGCCTAAGCTAAGTAAATGGTTTTATGTGCTTTAATCCTCATTCAGAATGCTATGTTTGTTTTTGAGTTGGAAAGCTTGCTAATTTGTACAAATTCGATATTAAGCAACGATGATGAGCTTTTCTTATAGCATAATGAAGGTTAAATTTTGCTAATTCAGTGCTGCTTACTCTCATATGGCACCCTATAATTCTGCCTTGTTGGTATGGTGTCTGTAATATATAGAAAAATAAATTAGGTAGGGTCCCTGTTAGATATCTCATATCTGTCTATTGTGCCTTTACAGTTACAAATTTTCTATATTTAAATCATGCATGAGAGCACACTATGCTCTCCAAATTTCAGAAAATTCTATGTGCATGCCACAAAATTGGGGCAAATTCATCTCTCTTTATATAGGTTTCCCCCTTGGTTCATAGGATTTGTTCATCTGCAGTCTACAAACTAGAATAGAGAAAAAACTCGAGTCACATCTTTAAAAGTATGTAGGATCTACATGGTCCGCCACTGTATTTACGATTTTTCGTTCATAAATTATGCTGCTTATGGATAAAAAGAGGGAGGCACCCAACATGTTCCCGCTGAACTAGAGGCATTGAGGCCTAATACCAAATTTCAGAAAATTCTATGTGCATGCCACAAGATTGGGGCAAATTCATCTCTCTTTATATAGGTTTCCCCCTTGGTTCATAGGATTTGTTCATCTGCAGTCTACAAACTAGAATAGAGAAAAAAAACTCTGAGTCACATCTTTAAAAGTATGTAGGATCTACATGGTCTGCCACTGTATTTACGATTTTTCGTTCATAAATTATGCTGCTTATGGATAAAAAGAGGGAGGCACCCAACATGTTCCCGCTGAACTAGAGGCATTGAGGCCTAATACCAAGGAAGATTAGGAGATGCACATCAGGCATGCAACTGAATATTCAATCAAGTTATAGAGGAGATTATGCGTGACAAGGAGGAGGTTGACTGCTCAAGGAGATCGGCTTCTCGGACCTGAATGACACCACCGACAAAGAACGGGAGCCTTTAATTAGCAGGAGAAGAAACAGCCAACCCCTGGTTGGAGGATGACAACAACGCCATCCCTCAGCCATGAAGTCAATGCTAGCGATCGCGCAAGGAGGAATAATCCAAGCACGTGCCTAGGCATAGCGATCTTCCATGTTGTTTAATTTTAGCTTGACTCATGTATGTCTTAATCTATGTTAGTTATGTAGTCAGGTAGTGTCAACCTCCCAATGATCTTTGTAATACAGTCTGAATCTCTATGAGCAGTGATATTTTCTCACTGGAGCGTTGTGCAAACAACAATAGATTCACATTTGAAAAAGAATGTATCAACCTTGACGTTGGCATAATATTAAATGGAGATTGGCATAATATTTGGAGACAGTCCTTTTATAAATCAACTCAGAGGATACTTTGAGGGTGCGGCGTGCCGCCACGCTTGCATTTGCTAGTTCTACTAATCCTACTACGCAGTGATGCTCTTGACAGCAAAAAAAATTTGGATCTTACTTTGGCCATTTCACTTTACTGCCCATATACGCACAACAGAGAAAAAGATTCAAAGAAAGAAAACAACAGAGCAAGGTCTTAGTATTTGTTACCATTGAGATTCTTACTAGCTAAAGCAGTAACCTGAAGGCAAACTTCCTTCTTTATATTTAACAAATTAGTTCTTTGTATTTTTCTGAGACTGAACCGGTATTTTGCCATGTTCTTGGATATGCAATCAGGCATTTTTTTATGGGATGTTCAGGAGCAGTGATTGTCCACGAGATTCAATTATTCTAATGACTTTAAAATATAGAAGTATATGGAAAAATGAATTTGGATATAATCCAGATTAGGGGCTCAACAAGTTTACCAGGTTGCGATTTGCATCACTACATAGACATATGGATTGAGAAGGCAATGGTTGTAGTACGAACTGGTTGACGATGCTACAATATATGCATGTGCAAAAAATCTAGCAGTTCTTCTTGCAGGGCCGACCCATAGGGTGGGGCAGAGGGGCGCTCGCCCCGGCCCTCCAGGAGCTAAGGGTCCTGGTCCAAGATTTGTTTGCATATTTAATACACTTATACATATATTCTTTAGGTTGTATAATTTAAAATAATTCTAGAATATATAGATGTTTTATGATGTAGCATACCGCTTCTCTACTCTGATTCCTAATACCAGAAGAATCAACAATTACTCTTTAGGCCATAGGGCTTAGAATAATTCCAGAAAATACAAAAGATCCAATCATACCTCTACTCTGACTCCTTTTACAAAAATAATTCAATATTTCTAAATAATTTTTCCTGGTGACATGATTTCTCTCTAACCTTTCCAAATATGAACCACAACACCGACTCTTATAAATTTTCTCCAATTAATTTTAGAGATATGTATGTATATGTAGCTATGGTAAAAATAAGAATAATGATATATAATTTTCTCAAACAATAGAAATAAATAGTTTCAATATCTTTACTGAGATTTCAAAGACCATGGATCTTTCAAATGTAAATATTATTTAGTTTGCTATTGCATTACCCGAATATTTCTCTTGTGGAATACTAATAATATTTTTTTAAATTATGCATAACCAAATGGCGGAACATGACGGAGATTGTTAGGGGTGCCAAGAACACCAATCGTACTTAAACTGTGAATAAAATGTAAAAAAATAGCATAAATATATATATATCTTTAAGGAATTCTCCATAGTAGGGGGCCATGGCCCCCTGGCCTAAAAAGCTTCGACATTGTAAAGAAGGGGCCTTTGGTGCCGTGTTGCCCTAGGGCCCTCGAATTCTATGGACCGGCCCTGCTCGTATACCAACAATGGGACTTCTGTTTCAAGACAGCCACCATATAATTTTACTACATTCCTATGGTTGATTTGTGATAGGATAGCGACCTCATTAATAAATTCATCAATCTCCCGTTGAACCACCATCTTTGGTTTCTTGATGGCTACAACATGGAGGTCCGATAAAATGCCTTTATAGATGGTACCATGCCCGCCGCCACCAAGTTCACGAGCTTTATCAAAATTATTTGTTGCCTTCTCTAGCTCTTCCAAGGTTATGATCATTTTCTGTGCAATATCAGCTCTTTGAGATACCAACTGTTGCAGCAACTTCCCACGGTTTTGCTCGAAATACTTTCGTTTCAACATTTGTGCTCTGTGATGCTTAAACTTGTTGGAAATAAATTATGCAATGAGGACCAAAATTATGAGTCCGGTGCCACTAGCAGCTCCAATAATGATGCTTCTACCTGGAAAAATGCGCATTACCATTCAACTTTTGTCAATTTGTGAATAAATACCATGCTTAACTTAGTCTACAGAAGTAATTCTGTAGTGTATTTTGATTACGTATTAAAACTTTGGATCAAGGTTGGTTGTGTGTTTTGAAAGCCATTTTGATCAGAACTTGGATAACTTGCTGTAGTTTGTAAACTGATCCATACTGAACTGGTCTCCATTCTCCAATATGCATATAGCTCTAACACATTTTGTAAGTACATGTTGGTAGAAAGTTATGAAAACGTTATATAATGATTATATTTTATTTATTAAAAAACTAATGATACCATTTTCACCTTAAAATTCTGGATGTTTTTAACATATTAGCTTCTTTAATTGCATTTTATTAAAAAATAACTTTAATTATTTGCAACATGCGAATATGTGACAAGGAGCGACAGTGGTAATAATAATCAGAGAATGCTGTATTGTGCCACATTAGTGTAGGTAGGAATTCTGAAGTTGCAGCGTTGGTTGCCTACCTTTGAATGGTTTGTTGACGCCACCTAGAGACAGGAAATAATCACGTGATAATCAGTAAATTAGTCTAGTATATAGGGGAAAACCAATGGACAATACATGTGAGAATGGATCAATGGAATGAACCCAGGGCCGGCCCATAGCGCGGGGTAGAGGGGCGCTCGCCCCGGGTGACAAGGTATCGACTTGTCAATGCCTACGGATTGTAGACTATGGTTTTCGTAGAAAGTAGAGGGCAAGTAGATCTCGAGGATTCAGCCGGAAAAGTACTCGACTACTAGAAAACTAGGGTTTTGCTGACAATGAAATCGATCCTCGTTTTCTCCTTTAACTCCCCCTTATATAGGAGGCGGAGCCAAAGGTTTCGTGATGTACAAGTTACAAAGACCGGGAGACTCTTTGAGTTCGTCCCGTAATAGATACAAGTCGTTATTCCTAATATAACTCTATCTTTCCAAACTACCTCTTAACTGGGCTTCCGGGCTTCATAAATTTTGGGTCGTAGGCCTTCAGTAAACCCTAGGAAAGATCTTCGGCAGGCCTATTGGGGATGCCTATGTTAGTAGCCCCCGAGATTTTGCTTGAATCAAAAAATCAGGGAAAATCTCCACCGTTACAATTAACACCTGATTTCTTCGAGTTACCAAATGACTTTCATAAAACAATCATATATTGTACAGGGATAACGGTAACTGGGGCTGGTTCATCTGACGGATCAGGTACCAGTTAACTGCTCTTCTGGCAATCCCGGAAATACCTACTTCAAGATCAAGTCCCTAGACATGATCTCGGTATACTGGCGTAATTCGACATGTGCCGCTTAAGGTCTTACCATATGCCGAATTCCAGTCATGTTTTATCAGGTACCTAACGCGTCTGTTAGGATTTTTCTTCGCATTTGTTGATACAGAAAAAAAGTAGCAGAGCGCATTCAGGTGTGATGCCACGCCACGCAGGACGGATCCTTGGGTCTTACCTTCGCAAAGTATTGCGGCATTCAGAGATTAAATCGCGACTGAGGCGCTCTGAGAATATATTGTCGAGTTCCTTTTTCGGCTGCTGGAATAGCACATTTGTTCGAGTCATACGATGACTTGTATATTTTTGATCTTGTCTTCCCGATGGGTGTATATGTCGAGTTATATCATAACTCGAAATATGCTCATATTGACTTTTTTAACTTCATCGGGTACGCGACCAGCGTTCCCGATGGGAATAGCCCCCGAGGCTACAGCCAAGTACTTGTACTTGGTTGTAGGCTCACCTGTTTATTATCTTTGTAGCTATATTGCCAACCCTTCCGATATTTCCCTCTTTATCGGATGCGCGACCAGCGCTCCCGATGGGAGTAGCCCCCGAGGCTACAGTCGAGTTATTTAAACTTGGTTGTAGGCTCACGTTTGCCTTTTTTGAATCATCTTTATATCAAACTCCTTATAAAAGTAGCCCCCGAGCATTTGAACAAAAACTTGTATTTGATCAAAGGCTCCCGAAGTTACCAATAATACTCCTCTATCGCCGATCTTCAAAACACTGCAGACGAAATTTTCCTTATAATGATATCAGTGCTGACGATAGCCACGATCACTATGTTGGGAAGGTGCGAGTTCTGTCCTGCCACTGACCCGTGGGTCCTTAATGTTGCGTCGCTTGTGGGGACACACGTCCTCCGCTTTCTCTGGCACGCTCGCTGTAGCGCCTGTCTAGTTACTTCGTAGTAAAAATACCTTTTTACCCCTGGAGACACGTGTAAAGCGTTAGATCCATTTCTCTATCATCCAACGGCGCAGCGGTTCGATGGCTCGTTATAAGTAATCATCTTCTTCCTCAATAATTCCCTTCGCTGCGCCGCGCTCCCATCCTTTCTCTCTCCAAAGCCTCCATTGCTGCCACCAAGCTCCTGAGCCCGTGCTCTTCCTCAACTTCTCCAGCACTCACTTTGATGCCACCGCGGGCGAGACTCACAAAGCACACCGCTCCAGGAACCGGCATGACGACGGAAGATTTGGAAATCTCTGAGTGGGAGAGATCCAAGATCTCGAACCAAGACATGAACCTTCTCAAGAAGCTAGTGCTGACGAAGAAAGAAGAAGCGCTGATTTTTCCCGGGGAAGAGAGCTACCTGACGCCCCGCATCGGTTACCGGGTAACTTTCATTGACCATCTCATCCGCGGCCTATCCACCCCTATCCACGAGTTCCTCTGTGGATTGCTTTTCATCTATGGGCAGCAGCTACATCAGCTGACTCCCAACTCCATCCTCCACATCTCCATCTTCATAACCCTCTGCGAGTGCTTTCTCGTGACCCATCCGAATTGTGCCCTGTGGAAACGCATTTTCTACATTCGCAACAACAACTCCAACAACACCAACTACAATATAGGGGGTGTTGTTATCTGTATCCGTCCCGACGTTGATTATTTCGACGTCAAATTCCCCGACTCCGTCCAAGGGTGGCGCAGGAGGTGGCTATACATCCGCGAGGAGTATCTTGACTCGCAGGATTACAACATCGCACCCTTTGATGGTGGCGCAAAAATCCTTCGGCGCCGTTAATGGGATGCGTAAGCTACCGAAGAAGACAGGATGGCGACAGATGTGCTGATGAAGCGCATCCATGAGCTCCAGAACACCCGCGGTAAGGAACTGTCGGGTGTTCAAATTATCAGCACTTCCTTAGGATCAGGGTGCAGCCTCTATAGGCTCGCAAAAACCCTCTGTGGCTGTATGCTGACGAGAAAGATGTCGACTGCATATGCAAAGATCTCTTTGTGAAGGATTTGGAGAAGCTTGTCCGACGTTTTTCGTCGCTGAGCAAAAAAGATACAGTTCCAACCTCCTGTCGTGTGGAGCCATACAGCGGCACCAACGCCCTCCCCAAAGTAAGTAACTTGTCTCTCGAGTTTATATTTTTTTCGACTACTATCTTGGTTAACTTGCTTTCTCGACTTTGATTCAAATTTCGACTGCTATTTTGTTATCTTACTGTCTTGTTGTTGACCTCTGTCTATCTTAACTGTCCCTTTTTGTCGATTTTTCTTCTGCAGAAACACCAAGTCATCTCTTCTCTGCCTCCCCTACCTGAAGGTGGGGAGGTCGACAAACGAACCGTCGTTACCGACGATTCTCAGGGCACTTCTCGCCTTGAGAGTGAAGTCGCCGGATCTCACAAATCCACGGCTTCCTCTGACAAAGATACAGAATCGGAAGCTTCCGAATCTGCACGCTCACCTTCTTCCGCTGCTTCTCCAAAGAACAAAAGGAAGAGAGGTGAAGTTGAATATTCCGGCAGCTCCAAACCCAGCGGGTCACCTGTCGAGGAAGCTTCCCCCGAGAAAGAGGGTGCCTTCTGTCCTTATGATGATGCCATCATTAGCTCGTAGGCTATCATGCCTTCTTTTTCTTTTTATATATTGTTTGTGAATATTCTCATATTATCTTTGCGGATAGTGACGAAGAAGAAGAACCTGCTGCCAATGTGACTGCTCCAACGAGCACGTCGCAAACTTTAGTTCTTTTGGAAGATCGCCGTGCACCGGAAGAAACCTCGCATCCTCATCATCAAGACTTGGAAATGTCGACTCCTGTCGTCAGCCCCCGAGCCTCCTCGCCGAAAAGGGTGAGGATTGAACTTGGCGAGAAACTAGGCTTCTTGGTCGGGAGTTCGGCGACTCCTTCCTTGGATGATGTAAGAATCCTTATGGCTATTTTGTGTCATTTGCCGAGTTTTTCCCCTCCTAACCTTTCTATCACCTCTCCTTCTACAGCCTCTGATGAAGCACTTCATCAGTCTCGGTACTCAATTTATTGGGTACCGTAATACTGTCAACCATTTGAAAGGTAAATCTTCATACTGATGAGATATTTTTACTCTTCATCGAGTAGGCTATATTGTAGTTTTTGACTTGACGCTCCTGCCTTTTTTTTCTTCCGTTAGAGGCTCTCACCAAAGCCAACAAACGCGTCGATGATCTCGCCATCAATCTTGAGCAGAGCGAGAAAGCTCGCGAGAAAGCTGAACAAGACGCTGCCTCTGTTGGAGATCTTCGAGAGAAACTCCACCAACCTGAAACTGCTTTAAGAGAGAAGACAACTCAATAGATTGCACGTGAAGAGGATATCATTGGCCGCCTGGAATCGCAAAATCGGCATTTTGTCAGTAAGTTCGTTGATCACTTTGCCCGAGTCTCTTCTAAGATTAGCTCTCCTTATACTTGTTGATAACCCGAACTTTGTTTCAGAAGGAAAAATGGGTCAAGATTTTGAACTTCAGGAGCCTGAAGGGGATCGTCTTCTCGACGCCCTTTCCCTCCTTGAAATTCATGGGGATCTGGCGCGCCGCAGCATTGCTGATGCGCGGACCGCATTTACGCGCCTCTTCCCCTACTTCTTCCAAAAGAAAAACCAACCAGATACCTTCTCTGATCTTACCAAGCACTTCATTCCTGAAGAGGATCTTGGACTGACTTTCCGGCAGGAAAACTTGAAGATTGGCGTTGAAGGTACCATAGCTCTGGTTGCCGAAAGCCAGCTAGAACATCGATCGGGCGAAACTGGTGAAACGAAGGGGATAAACAAGGAGAAGTGGCAGTCCTTGATTAAGGCTGCCAAGCCGCACTCGAAGAATAATCTCTCCTTCCTTGGATACAAGCCAGCTGCTTCATCTAGTACCGCCAAGCCGGAGGTCAAGTAGACCATCCCACTCCTTCATTTGTTTTTCCTCGTTTGGTAGATGTCGATATCATTATGATATACGACTGCCCCTGCTGACTCACTAGGAGTCAATATTTTGTAATGGATCTTCCTCTATGTAAATATTTCGACTTATGAATGGAAAGAGAGAACCTCTCGTTTGGTAATTGATGTCGACTTTTCCTTTCTTCCAATTGGTGTTTGACAACTATTCTGAGACTGCTGGGCCACGCTCTGCTTCCCCTACTACGTCTCGGTTGAAACGGACCCCTGACGACGTTTCCTTGGACTACTCTTCATGTGCTAACTTGGATCAGTCAGAATTGACTAAACTTCGACAACAACTCCAAACCATGAAGAAAAAATCCCTTATTGTCATGGAACAATCCCGCAAATCTTCTGAGCGGGAGAAAATGGCTCTCCAGCAAGCTCAAGAGTCTTTGAAGTTGAAAGAATCTACGGTTACCGAGGCCTTACAGGCCACCTCTCGAGAAAATTATATGCTTGACTTGCCGACAGACGCAAGTCTGGATATGGCGGGTAAGTTCCTCCTTTTGTGTTCTCCCTTTCCTTTTCAATGTACAAATCATTCGATTCTCATTATAGTTCTTCCACGGGTAAGCTCCTTCTTGGATGCTACTGCCGAAGATCAGCGTGTTTATGCAAAATCTGAAGTTCTTCTTCGCCTTGCTCATCAAAACAACTCCAGCTTCTGGGCTTCCCCAGACTGGACCCGACAAATTGTGCGATTCCAGGATCGAGCTGGTCAGGTGCGGGAGTACCTTGAATTTTGCGCCAAGACTCTGACCATGGTTTACAATGCCATGTTTCCTCGGAATCCTCAACCAAAAACACTTCCTGAACTGATGAACAAGTTCAAAAGTGTGGATCAAATCCATGGTTTTGTGAAGGCCCAATTACTTGCTGGTGCCAGATTTGCTATGATCATGCTACAGATCTGCTACCCGAAGTTGGACATGTCCAACACTGTTGAGCTTTGCCATGCCCGTTTAAAGAAAAGAAGGAGAAACGTCGACAAGATCAACGACCAGGTGACACCTATAGCCGAAAAAATGATTGAAGATCTTCTCATGGATGGATACCGAGTATTTTTCTCGAGAGCCATTATGCTGATTCCATGGGTACTCCTATGAAGACGAAAGAGTACGAATAGATGATCTTATAGGCGATGAATGAGATTTTGTCTTATGCCGATTTTTCCTGTAACAAAGGCATATCTTATATATTGCGATAAGTATGTATATTGAGAGAACTATGTGTATTTGTTTTTTCTTCCTTCTCTAGCCCCGAGTATTTTGATAGGCGTATGTACACTTATTACTCGCGAGGTGTTGTAACCAAGGCAAATAATTGGTGTTTTATATATTGTAAAGATCGAGTTTATGTTGTCTGTTTTGTGAATTGTAAACCTCCAAACCTGTCGAAGAAGAAGATGTATATCACCAGTATCTTTACTATATTGTAGCATCGCGAGCCATCCTTATTAAAAACCTTTCAGCCTCACTCGGTGCCCTGAAAGGAAAAGAGTGCGTCTGAAAACTCGCGAGTTTTTAGTACAATGTATGTTTACATGCATATTTCTATTTTGACTTCTACGTGTAAAAACACCGAAGCTGCGCCACGTTCCTTGGATTTTTCTCTGCGACCCCTGTCTTCTTGTCCTTTATCATGTACGCTCCTCCCGCGATCACCTCAGTGATGATGTAAGATCCTACCCATGGTGACTTGAACTTTTCATAGCTGTCTTGGGTAAGCCGAAGAACCAAGTCGCCCACTTGAAAAGACCTTGGACGCATACGTCGACTATGGTAATTTTTCAAGTCTTGCTGGTACTTAGTAACTCTAGCCTCATCAAGTGCATCGACATCGTCTTCTAGTGATTTTCTCGAAGTTTCTTCATCATATTCCGCCACTCTCGGAGAATTGTGTTCTATTTCTATCGGGAGCACTGCCTCGGCTCCATGGACCAAGAAAAACGGGGTTTCCTGTGTTGCTGTATTGGGTGTTGTTCGTATGCTCTATAAGAAGCTAGGCAATTCTTCTGGCTAAGTGTGTCGAGCTTTCTCCAGAGGTGTTATCAATCATTTCTTGATACCACTGCAGATGATACCGTTTGCTTTCTCAACTTGACCATTGGTCTGCGGATGTGCCACCGACGCAAAGTGTAGTTTGATGCCTACCTCTGCGCAATATGCTTTGAATTCCTTGGAGGTGAAATTGCTGCCGTTGTCCATGACAATACTATGGGGGATGCCGAATCAAAAAACGATACCTTTCACGAAGCTTACCACCGATGATGCATCTGGCGAATTTATTGGTTTTGCCTCAATCCACTTGGTAACTTGTCGACAGCCACGAGCATATATTCGTATCCTCCTGGCCACGCCTTATGTAGTTTGCCTACCATATCAAGGCCCCATTGAGCGAAAGGCCATGACAAGGGTATTGGCATCAACTCTGCTGCCGAAGAATGGGGTTTTGCCGCAAATCTTTGGCACGCATCGCAACTACGCAATATGTCCTTTGCATCTTCTATTGTTGTTAGCCCGTAAAATCCTGCTCTGAAGAACTTGGCTGCTATTTCTCGGCTGCTTGCGTGGTGTCCGCACACCCCCTCGTGTACATCCTTCAGAATAACTCTTCCTTCTTCGGGTGTAACACATCTCTGCAGTACCCCCGATATACTTCGCTTATAGAGCTCTCCTTTTACCACAACAAAAGGTTTGGATCGTCGAATAACTCACCTGGCTTCTACCGGGTCTTCGGGTAGTTCCTTCTTTAGGATATATGCTACGTAATCCTGCAGCGAAGGGGTTTGCACCATCATTATCTCATGTGATTCCTCCTTGTCTCCCGATGTGTTTGCTTCTGATCCTGCTGGAGCCCCCGAGTCTTTCTCAACCTTCTCCTTCTCCTTGTGCTTTTTCTTCACCTTGGTTGATCTTTCAGTTATTTCTTCCAAAAATACGCTAGGTGGTATTGCTAAGCATTGCGACCCGATGTTTGCCAGAACATCGACTTCATCATTGCTGAGTCTGCTGATATAATTTACTTCACACCCATCAAAGAGTTTCTCGAGTTTGTTGTATACCTCTGTAGGATAACGTTGCATAGAAAACAAAAAAATTCCTACCGCGAACACGCAATCCAAGCCAAGATGCAATCTAGAAGATGGGAGCAACGAGGGGATGAACGAGACTAACCCTTGAAGAGATTCCAAAGCCTACAAGAGGAGGCTCTTGTTGCTGCGGTAGACGTTCACTTGCCGCTTGCAAAAGCGCGTAGAAGATCTTGATCACAATCGCTTCCGGCGCCACGAACGGGCAGCACCTCCGTACTCGGTCACACGTTCGGTTGTTGATGAAGACGACGTCCACCTCCCCGTTCCAGCGGGCAGCGGAAGTAGTAGCTCCTATTGAATCCGACAGCACGACGGCGTGGTGTCGGTGATGGTGGAGAAATCCGGCGGAGCTTCGCTTAAGCGTGCGGGATGTGGTGGAGGAGAGAGACCACTAGGGTTTGGGGAGAGAAGGGGAGGCTAGGGCGCCGGCCAAGGGCAGCCCTAGGTGGTGCGGCCAAGAGTGGGCAGCCCCCTCCCTCTCCTCCTCATTATATAGGTGGAAATCCCCAAGTGTTGGTATCCAAGTCTTCGAATAAGACCCCAACAATGAAACCTCCCATATGTAGGGAAACCTACCCAAGGTGGGAATCCCACTTGGGGTGGGATTCCCCCCTTCCATGAGGGGGGTTGGCCGGCCACCCTAGGGGAGTCCACCTTGGACTCCTCCCCTTTAGGGTTGGCTGGCCATGCAAGGTGGAGTCCCTCCGGGACTCTACTTTCCATGGTGATTTCTTCCGGACTTTTCTAGAACCTTCTAGAACCTGCCATAAATGCACCGGATCATTTCCAAACTTGGAATATGACTTCCTATATATGAATCTTATTCTCCGGACCATTCCGGAACTCCTCGTGATGTCCGGGATCTCATCCGGGACTCCGAACAAATATTCGAACTCCATTCCATATTCAAGTTCTACCATTTCAACATCCAACTTTAAGTGTGTCACCCTACGGTTCGTGAACTATGCGGACATGGTTGAGTACTCACTCCGACCAATAACCAATAGCGGGATCCTGAGATCCATAATGGCTCCCACATATTCAACGATGACTTGTTGATCGAATGAACCATTCACATACGATACCAATTCCCTTTGTCACGTGATATTTTACTTGTCCGAGGTTTGATCTTCGGTATCACTCTATACCTTGTTCAACCTCGTCTCCTGACAAGTACTCTTTACTCGTACCGTGGTATGTGGTCTCTTATGAACTTATTCATATGCTTGCAAGACATTAGACGACATCCCACAGAGAGGGCCCAGAGTATGTCTATCCGTCATCGGGATGGACAAATCCCACTGTTGATCCATATGCCTCAACTCATACTTTTCGGATACTTAATCCCACCTTTATAACCACCCATTTACGCAGTGGCGTTTGGTGTAATCAAAGTACCTTTCCGGTATAAGTGATTTACATGATCTCATGGTCATAAGGACTAGGTAACTATGTATCGAAAGCTTATAGCAAATAACTTAATGACGAGATCTTATGCTACGCTTAATTGGGTGTGTCCATTACATCATTCATATAATGATATAACCTTGTTTATTAATAACATCCAATGTTCATGATTATGAAACTAATCATCTATTAATCAACAAGCTAGTTAAGAGGCATACTAGGGACTTCTTTATTGTCTACATATCACACATGTACTAATATTTCGGTTAATACAATTATAGCATGATATATAAACATTTATCATAAACATAAAGATATAAATAATAACCACTTTATTATTGCCTCTAGGGCATATCTCCTTCAGTCTCCCACTTGCACTAGAGTCAATAATCTAGTTTACATTTGTAAAGATATAACACCTTGGCCTTATGGTGCTTTATCATGTATTGCTCACGGGAGAGGTTTTTAATCAACGGATCTGACACGCTCAGAAACGTATGTATTTTGTAATTCATTTGTGTCTCAATGCATCACTCATTTCCAAATGAGTCGGCATTAAATATGTTTGGTCTTCTGGTGGAACCTTAATTCCGCAGTCTGAAATATGTCACTAATATTGTCATACACAATATAGCTCCAAAGTTCTGACTCTGTCGGAACTACACCAAGTTCTCAAAGAACCTCTTGACTTTAACATCCTTTGTCATTGTCAAAACAATGACATATTCTGCCTTCTTTTGTAGAATCCGTCATAATATTTAGAACTCTTCTAAATCTAGCATAGACAACTTCTAGCTCATCGTGCTACCTTTTAAACAACACTTAGTCTAATTTGAGATTGAAATTTTATTTTCATATGTGACAAAACAAATATCGGTGCAACATCTTACAACGATTTGTTTGTCATTTCCCATACAAAACTATATATATATATATATATATCCTTGGTTCTTCTAAAGTACTCAAGGATATTTTTACTGTCATCCAATGATCATCTCATGAATCATTCTGGTATATGCTCATAACATTTTAGAGCACAGGACATCTGATTGTGTACATATTATTCGTGATCCATAATCACTCATGTGTTTTTACTCATTGAGTATCAGATACACTCAAGTCTTGTTAAAACTTCACATGACAAGAACATTTTCTTAATATTTCTATATTGAACTATTTCAATATCCATTCTATGTACTTTGACTTAAACTTATTTTGTGTTTCAATCTATCTTCATAGATCTTGACACTAGATATGTTTCAGTCCATATCCTTTCATTGAAATTAATTTCTCAATGAAACCTTTTTTAATCAAGTATATAATTACATCATTTATAACCAACTATATGTCACCTACATAAAGTATTATAAATATGTCTTAGCGCTCCCACTTAATTTCTTGCAAATGCAAGCCTCTTCATCGTCTCTGATGAAATCAAAAACTCTTTGACTATTTCATCTGGTGAAGATTCCAACTCCGCGATACTTACTTCATCCAATTGAAGTTCGTATACCTATCTAGTATTCCACAGACCAGCAAAACTCTTGGTTGTATCTTGTATACACCTTTAATACACACTTCTGATAAGTTATGTATTTTGCCATCCTACTAACATATCTCATAAAAGAAATATGTAGTGATTACTAGAATAATCCACATAAACTATAAGCATTGCTACGGAAGATCTAATCTTATCGTAGTCAACTCTTTGAACTTTGTCGTAAACAACTTTTCGACAAGTTGAACTTCTTCAAGGATATTTCATCCAAGTCCATCAATTTTATAGATCCATTTACTTTCAAAAAGTATTCATCTATCTTGGATTTCATGGCGTATAGCCATTTTAATGGAGTCAGGGCCCATCATAACTTCTTTGTTTGTAGTTGGTTTACCATTGTTCAAAATCAATGCTTTGTCCACAAATCATTTATTTGATCACAAAGTAAACCATACCTACAAGGTTCAATATGTGCTTTGATCTCCATGGCTAAAACACTTTGTAGTCATGGGAGCCATGATCGTCGTGGCCGCTTCCGAAACCAATTCCGATGCTGCGCTATTCTGATCATTATGCTCAGGTTCATAAACCTTATCAAATTATATTGTCCTCCCACTCAAATACTTCACTAGAAACAATTTCTCGGAAATAAGAAACATTGACAAACACTTTTGTCTTTGTCTCGTGGGAAAAATTCCCAATTAAATCTCTGGGATAACCAACAAAGACATTCATCCGATTTTGGTTGTAAACTTTTAGACCAAAATTTAAAGAAAGGACTATTAGGGTTTATACCCATGCCATAACTCGTATGGTGTCATTTCTACGGATCATGATGATGCTCTATTCAAAGGTAAAAGCGGTAGTCACTAAAGCATAATCCACAAAAAATATAATGGCGTCATAATATTTTATCTCATCATCAATCCAACAATGTTTGGATACATCTCTCGGATACTATATCATCATTATGATGCTCCAAGAAATGTGAGTTGTAGAACAATTTCATGACTCTCTTAGATGTTCGCTAAAACTCATAATTCAAATATTTTCACCATGATCCAATCATAGATATTTGACTTTTCTATTACGATGATTTCCACTTCATGCTGAAATTTATTTGAATCCATTCAAATGTTTCAAACTTCTTCCTTACTGAATATATCCACATATATACTCAATTCATTGTTGAAAGTTTTCATGAAGTAGAAGAATCTCCCGCACACAACTATGTCTAGTGAACCACATACATCATCATGTATTTTTCCACTAAGTTAGTTGCCCGTTCAACTCTTGGCCTATGAATGGTATTTTAATCATTCTCTTTAGAAAAGATTTGCAAGCGCCAAATGATTCAAAAATCAAATGACTCCAAAAATCCATTTACATGGAGTTCCTTCAAGCGTTCCTTTCTAACATGACCTAAATAGCGGTTCCACAAATAAGTGGAATTCAAATCATTTGCCTTATGGCATTTTAGCGTCAGTGTTATGTATGTGTGTTTCACCATTAAGATTTATAATAACTTATCCATCGTACATGGAGTAATGTCATAATTTAAACAACTCATTGTTTTCATTTGACCAGAGCAAAATAACAATTATTAAGTTCTTTATTATAAATTCTAAGGGCTAGATAGAATGCTAACGACGAACATAATAACAATTTATTTTGTTCCAGACGTGCATTCCTACCATATTCCTTGTCAGTCACTTAGGCCATTGTATTCTTGTATTGCGTTGTTTTGTATGACACTTCATACCAACCAATATAGTACTAATACCCAAGAATTTCATAGTGTGACTTAACTAGGAATACAACCATAACATGTATATCATTTATATACACCTGAGCTAGACTTTCTAGTCTTTTCTTTTCTTTTTGCCAAAATATCTTTTGCAGTTTCTCTTTTAGCTTTCCTCATTATTCAGAAAAACACTTCAACATTATTAACTTCTAGGTTTGTTGGTCAAATACCAATAACCTTGAGGTTCTTACTTTAAGTTGATCATCATATGACAAGTGTTTCAGATTTCACTATTAGTAACTTTGTAATATGATGAACAATTTCACTCATAATTTTATCCATTATATCATGACGACTTTCCGAGACCATGTCTGTACATGCTAGGCTCGTAAAGTTTTAACCTTGGTATTCGCATGTGCAAATTTGGCTTGTACCCGTTGTAAGCACACGTAGAATCTATAACACCCGATCATCACGTGATGCTTCGATACGACAAGTCTTAGCAACGGTGCATACTAAGGATGATAAATTCATGGATATGTGAATATCGTTAGTGCCCCAATAGTTGGAGGATTGGGACGTCTTGCGTCTTCAACCTTCGTACATTCCCATAAAACTTATGAGTTTATGTAGTCTCACCAAATTTATATTCTATCATCTTGCAATAAGGTCTTAGATATCACATATATCTCATACCTTGATTATTTCTGAAAACTAAATTTTCAGCTCCTTACTTTTCAAACAGATTTGAACTTCAAGTTTCACGGAGACAAGATAACTTTAGGTACTAATTGAAATCATAGCTCTTTGAATCAATAATGTGAGGTTTACTAAAAGTTTGCAATGGGACTTAATTAATTCTTGATTCTTTAACAATACGGTACCAATCCGTAAAGTTTCTTGTCAGATTTTAACAGTATTTCTATCTCAATTACAAGACTAGCGCATAGTAGTAAACGGATGCCAATACTACAAAATTAATTCAAAATACTACTCAGACTATGTTTATGATAATTAGTTCATGTTATAATCTAATTACTAATGAACTCCCACTTAATACAACATCCTTCATAGTTGTTAAGTGGCACACGATCCAAATTCACTACACCAAAAACCGATCATCACGTGAGATGATGTAGCTTCAATGGTGAACATCAACATGTTGATCATATCATCCATATGACTCATGTTCAACCTTTCGGTTTCCGTTGTCCCGAGGCCATGTCTGTACATGCTAGGCTCGTCAAGCAAACCAAAGTATTCCGCGTGTGCAACATGGCTTACACCCGTTGTATGTGAATCGTTGAATCTATCACATCCGATCATCACGAGATGCTTCGAAACGACGAACTGTTACAATGGTGCATACGAGGGGAGAACACTTTATTATCTTGATATTAATGTGAGGGATCATCTTATAATGCTACCGTCGCGATCTAAGCAAAATAAGATGCATAAAGGATTAACATCACATGCAATTCATATGTGATATGATATGGCCCTTTAGTCTATGTGCCTTCGATCTTCATCTTCAAAGCATGGACATGATCTCCATCATCAACGGGCATGATCTCCATCATCGTCGGCGTAGCGTCAAGGTCCATGGCGCCGTATTCATGGTTGTTCACCTCATGTAGCAACTATTACAACTACTTTGAAATACTACTCAACATGAAATTTAAAGACAACCATACGGCTCCTGCCGGTTGCCACAATACAATAATGATCATCTCATACATATTCATCATCACATTATGGCCATATCACATCACCAAACCCTGCAAAAACAAGTTAGACGTCTCTAATTTGGTTTGCATATTTTACGTGGTTTAGGGTTTTCGAGTAAGATCTAATCTACCTACGAACATGAACCACAACGGTGATACTAGTGTTGTCAATAGAAGAGTAAGTTGAATCTTCACTATAGTAGGAGAGACAGACACCCGCAAAGCCTCTTATGCAATACAAGTTGCATGTCGAACGAGGAACAAGTCTCATGAACGCGGTCATGTAAAGTTAGTCCGGGCCGCTTCATCCCACTATGCCACAAAGATGCAAAGTACTCAAACTAAAGATAACAAGAGCATCAACGCCCACAAAACCATTGTGTTCTACTCGTGCAACCATCTATGCATAGACACGGCTCTGATACCACTGTAGGATAACGTTGCATAGAAAACAAAAAAAATTCTACCGCGAACACGCAATCCAAGCCAAGATGCAATCTAGAAGATGGGAGCAACGAGGGGATGAACGAGACTAACCCTTGAAGAGATTCCAAAGCCTACAAGAGGAGGCTCTTGTTGCTGCGGTAGACGTTCACTTGCCGCTTGCAAAAGCGCATAGAAGATCTTGATCACGATCGCTTCCGGCGCCACGAACGGGCAGCACCTCCGTACTCGGTCACACGTTCGGTTGTTGATGAAGACGACGTCCACCTCCCCGTTCCAGCGGGCAGTCGAAGTAGTAGCTCCTCTTGAATCCGACAGAACGACGGCGTGGTGTCGGTGATGGTGGAGAAATCCGGCGGAGCTTCGCTTAAGCGTGCGGGATGTGGTGGAGGAGAGAGACCGCTAGGGTTTGGGGAGAGAAGGGGAGGCTAGGGCGCCGGCCAAGGGCAGCCCTAGGTGGTGCGGCCAAGAGTGGGCAGCCCCCTCCCTCTCCTCCTCATTATATAGGTGGAAATCCCCAAGTGTTGGTATCCAAGTCTTCGAATAAGACCCCAACAATGAAACCTCCCATATGTAGGGAAACCTACCCAAGGTGGGAATCCCACTTGGGGTGGGATTCCCCCCTTCCATGAGGGGGGTTGGCCGGCCACCCTAGGGGAGTCCACCTTGGACTCCTCCCCTTTAGGGTTGGCTGGCCATGCAAGGTGGAGTCCCTCCGGGACTCTACTTTCCATGGTGATTTCTTCCGGACTTTTCTAGAACCTTCTAGAACCTGCCATAAATGCACCGGATCATTTCCAAACTTGGAATATGACTTCCTATATATGAATCTTATTCTCCGGACCATTCCGGAACTCCTCGTGATGTCCGGGATCTCATCCGGGACTCCGAACAAATATTCGAACTCCATTCCATATTCAAGTTCTACCATTTCAACATCCAACTTTAAGTGTGTCACCCTACGGTTCGTGAACTATGCGGACATGGTTGAGTACTCACTCCGACCAATAACCAATAGCGGGATCTGGAGATCCATAATGGCTCCCACATATTCAACGATGACTTCAGTGATCGAATGAACCATTCACATACGATACCAATTCCCTTTGTCACGCGATATTTTACTTGTCCGAGGTTTGATCTTCGGTATCACTCTATACCTTGTTCAACCTCGTCTCCTGACAAGTACTCTTTACTCGTACCGTGGTATGTGGTCTCTTATGAACTTATTCATATGCTTGCAAGACATTAGACGACATCCCACCGAGAGGGCCCAGAGTATATCTATCCGTCATCGGGATGGACAAATCCCAATGTTGATCCATATGCCTCAACTCATACTTTCCGGATACTTAATCCCACCTTTATAACCACCCATTTACGCAGTGGCGTTTGGTGTAATCAAAGTACCTTTCCGGTATAAGTGATTTACATGATCTCATGGTCATAAGGACTAGGTAACTATGTATCGAAAGCTTATAGCAAATAACTTAATGACGAGATCTTATGCTACGCTTAATTGGGTGTGTCCATTACATCATTCATATAATGATATAACCTTGTTTATTAATAACATCCAATGTTCATGATTATGAAACTAATCATCTATTAATCAACAAGCTAGTTAAGAGGCATACTAGGGACTTCTTTGTTGTCTACATATCACACATGTACTAATGTTTCGGTTAATACAATTATAGCATGATATATAAACATTTATCATAAACATAAAGATATAAATAATAACCACTTTATTATTGCCTCTAGGGCATATCTCCTTCAACCTCTTTGTATGCTATCATACTGTCATTGACTGCGTCGTGATACGTCTCCGACGTATCGATAATTTCTTGTGTTCCATGCCACATTATTGATGATATCTACATGTTTTATGCACACTTTATGTCATATTCGTGCATTTTCTGGAACTAACCTATTAACAAGATGCCGAAGTGCCAGTTGCTGTTTTCTGCTGTTTTTGGTTTCAGAAATCCTAGTAAAGAAATATTCTCGGAATTGGACGAAATCAACGCCCAGGGTCTTATTTTGCCACGAAGCTTCCAGAAGACCGAAGAGGAGACGAAGTGGGGCCACGAGGTGGCCAGACTACAGGGCGGCGCGGCCCAAGCCCTGGCCGCGCCGGCCTGTAGTGTGGGCCCCTCGTGCCGCCTCCTGACCTGCCCTTCCGCCTACTTAAAGCCTCCGTCGCGAAACCCCCGGTGCGAGAGCCACGATACGGAAAACCTTCCAGAGACGCCGCCGCCGCCAATCCCATCTCGGGGGATTCAGGAGATCGCCTCCGGCACCCTGCCGGAGAGGGAAATCATCTCCCGGAGGACTCTACACCGCCATGGTCGCCTCCGGAGTGATGTGTGAGTAGTCTACCCCTGGACTATGGGTCCATAGCAGTAGCTAGATGGTTGTCTTCTCCCCATTGTGCTTAATTGTCGGGTCTTGTGAGCTGCCTAACATGATCAAGATCATCTATCTGTAATTCTATATGTTGCGTTTGTTGGGATCCGATGAATAGAGAATACTTTTTATGTTGATTATCAAAGTTATGTCTATGTGTTGTTTATGATCTTGCATGCTCTCCGTTACTAGTAGATGCTCTGGCCAAGTAGATGCTTGTAACTCCAAGAGGGAGTATTTATGCTCGATAGTGGGTTCATGTCTCCGTGAATCTGGGGAAGTGACAGAAATCTCTAAGATTATGGATGTGATGTTGCCACTAGGGATAAAACATTGGTGCTATGTTCAAGGATGTAGTTACTGATTACATTACGTGCAATACTTAATGCAATTGTCTATTGTTAGCAACTTAATACTGGAGGGGGTTCGGATGATAACCTGAAGGTGGACTTTTTAGGCATAGATGCATGCTGGATAGCGGTCTATGTACTTTGTCGTAATGCCCAATTAAATCTCACTATACTCATCATAATATGTATGTGTATGGTCATGCCCTCTTTATTTGTCAATTGCCCAACTGTAATTTGTTCACCCAACATGCTGTTTATCTTATGGGAGAGACACCTCTAGTGAACTGTGGACCCCGGTCCAATTCTCTATACTGAAATACAATCTATTGCAATATCTGTTCTACTGTTTTCTGCAAACAATCATCTTCCACACAATACGGTTAATCCTTTGTTACAGCAAGCCGGTGAGATTGACAACCTCACTGTTTCGTTGGGGCAAAGTACTTTGGTTGTGTTGTGCAGGTTCCACGTTGGCGCCGGAATCTCTGGTGTTGCGCCGCACTACATCCCGCTGCCATCAACCTTCAATGTGCTTCTTGACTCCTACTGGTTCGATTAAACCTTGGTTTCTTACTGAGGGAAACTTGCCGCTGTGCGCATCACACCTTCCTCTTGGGGTTCCCAACGGACGTGTCAACTACACGCATCAAGCAAATTTCTGGCGCCGTTGCCGGGGAGATCAAGACACGCTGCAAGGGGAGTCTCCACTTCCCAATCTCTTTACTTTGTTTTTGTCTTGCTTAGTTTTATTTACTACTTTGTTTGCTGCACTAAATCAAAATACAAAAAAATTAGTTGCTAGTTTTACTTTATTTGCTATCTTGTTTACTATATCAAAAACACAAAAAAATTAGTTACTCGCATTTACTTTATCTAGTTTGCTTTATTTACTACTGCTAAAATGGCCACCCCTGAAAATACTAAGTTGTGTGACTTCACAACCACAAATAATAATGATTTCTTATGCACACCTATTGCTCCACCTGCTACTACAGCAGAATTCTTTGAAATTAAACCTGCTTTCAATCTTGTTATGCGAGAGCAATTTTCTGGTGTTAGTTCTGATGATGCTGCTGCCCATCTTAATAATTTTGTTGAACTATGTGAAATGCAAAAATATAAAGATGTAGATGGTGACATTATAAAATTAAAATTGTTCCCTTTCTCATTAAGAGGAAGAGATAAAGATTGGTTGCTATCTCTGCCTAAGAATAGTATTGATTCATGGACTAAATGCAAGGATGCTTTTATTGGTAGATATTATCCCCCTGCTAAAATTATATCTTTGAGAAGTAGCATAATGAATTTTAAACAATTAGATACTGAACATGTTGCACAAGCATGGGAAAGAATGAAATCTTTGGTTAAAAATTGCCCAACCCATGGACTGACTACTTGGATGATCATCCAAACCTTCTATGCAGGACTAAATTTTTCTTCGCGGAATCTATTGGATTCAGCTGCTGGAGGTACCTTTATGTCCATCACTCTTGGTGAAGCAACAAAGCTTCTCGATAATATGATGATCAATTACTCTGAATGGCACACGGAAAGAGCTCCACAAGGTAAGAAGGTAAATTCTGTCGAAGAAACCTCTTCCTTGAGTGATAAGATTGATGCTATTATGTCTATGCTTGTGAATGGTAGGACTAATGTTGATCCTAATAATGTTCCGTTAGCTTCGTTGGCTGCTCAAAAAGATTATGTTGATGTGAATTTCATTAAGAATAACAATTACAATAACTCTATGCCATATCCTGCTAATGGTAACTCTTATGGTAGATACGCTTCACCTAATGAGGAAAAGATGTTAGAAATTGAAAGATCCACCAAGAACTTTATGCAATCACAATATGAGCAAAATAAATTGTTTACTAAAACTATGAATGAGAAATCTACCTTGTTGAAGAATATAGGAAATCAACTTGAAAATCTGAATATGGAAATCTCTGGGTTGCAAACTAAACTTGCGAATGCTGAAAACCGAATCTCATATATGTCTCAAGGCCACAATCTTCTTTAATTAATAAAATGGCTGCTAAACCTGAGGATATAGAAAATAAAATTGTTACTACAGCAAATGCCATCCAAGTTAGAATTAATGAGAATATAAGATTGATGGCTGAATTGCGTGCTAGGTGGGATAGAGAAGAAAATGAAAAACTAGCTAAAGAGAAAAATGTAGCTAAAGTTTGGACTATTACCACCACAAGTAATGTTGATTCTTCACATGTTGCTGCACCTCCTACTATTAATGGTAAAATAATTGGTGTTGGCAATGTTTCTACTCCTAGTGCAAAGCGTACAAAACTGCCCGAAACTGCTAAAACTGCTGAAACTGCCTGTGATAAAACTGCTGAAATTTTTTCCAACATTGGGGATGATGATCCCATTGATTTAGATTATAATGGTTTGAATTTTGATGATTGCCACACCTCTGAAGTTATAAAGTTCTTGCAAAAACTTGCTAAAAGTCCAAATGCTAGTACTATAAATTTGGCTTTCACGCAACATATTACAAATGCTCTCATAAAAGCTAGAGAAGAGAAATTAGAGCGCGAAGCCTCTATTCCTAGAAAGCTAGAGGATGGTTGGGAGCCCATCATTAAGATGAAGGTTAAAGATTTTGATTGTAATGCTTTATGTGATCTTGGTGCAAGTATTTCCGTTATGCCTAAGAAAATTTATAATATGCTTGACTTGCCACCGCTGAAAAATTGTTATTTGGATGTTAATCTTGCTGATCATTCTACAAAGAAACCTTTGGGGAAAGTTGATAATGTTCGCATTACCATTAACAATAACCTTGTCCCCGTTGATTTTGTTGTCTTGGATATTGAATGCAATGCATCTTGTCCCATTATATTGGGAAGACCTTTTCTTCGAACCGTTGGTGCTATCATTGATATGAAGGAAGGTAATATTAAATATCAATTTCCTCTCAAGAAAGGTATGGAACACTTCCCTAGAAAGAGAATGAAGTTACCTTTTGATTCTATTATTAGAACAAATTATGATGTTGACACTTCGTCTCTTGATAATACTTGATACATGCTTTCTGCGCCTAGCTGAAAGGCGTTAAAGAAAAGCGCTTATGGGAGACAACCCATGGTTTTTACTACAGTACTTTGTTTTTATTTTGTGTCTTGGAAGTTGTTTACTACTGTAGCAACCTCTCCTTATCTTAGTTTAGTGTTTTGTTGTGCCAAGTAAAGTCGTTGATAGTAAAGTTCATACTAGATTTGGATTACTGTGCAGAAACAGATTTCTTTGCTGTCACGAATCTGGGCTGTTTTCTCTGTAGGTAACTCAGAAAATTATGCCAATTTACGTGAGTGATCCTCAGATATGTACGCAACTTTCATTCAATTTTAGCATTTTCATTTGAGCAAGTCTGGTGCCTCGATAAAATTCGTCAATACGAACTGTTCTGTTTTGACAGATTCTGCCTTTTATTTCGCATTGCCTCTTTTGCTATGTTGGATGAATTTCTTTGATCCATTAATGTCCAGTAGCTTTATGCAATGTCCAGAAGTGTTAAGAATGATTGTGTCACCTCTGAACATGTTAATTTTTATTGTCCACTAATCCTCTAATGAGTTGTTCTAAGTTTGGTGTGGAGGAAGTTTTCAAGGATCAAGAGAGGAGTATGATGCAATATGATCAAGGAGAATGAAAGCTCTAAGCTTGGGGATGCCCCGGTGGTTCACCCCTGCATATTCTAAGAAGACTCAAGCGTCTAAGCTTGGGGATGCCCAAGGCATCCCCTTCTTCATCGACAACATTATCAGGTTCCTCCCCTGAAACTATATTTTTATTCCATCACATCTTATGTGCTTTGCTTGGAGCGTCGGTTTGTTTTTGTTTTTGTTTTGTTTGAATAAAATGGATCCTAGCATTCACTGTATGGGAGAGAGACATGCTCCGTTGTAGCATATGGACAAGTATGTCCTTAGGCTTTACTCATAGTATTCATGGCGAAGTTTCTTCTTCGTTAAATTGTTATATGGTTGGAATTGGAAAATGATACATGTAGTAATTGCTAAAATGTCTTGGATAATGTGATACTTGGCAATTGTTGTGCTCATGTTTAAGCTCTTGCATCATATACTTTGCACCCATTAATGAAGAAATACATAGAGCATGCTAAAATTTGGTTTGCATATTTGGTCTCTCTAAAGTCTAGATAATTTCTAGTATTGAGTTTGAACAACAAGGAAGACGGTGTAGAGTCTTGTAATGTTTTCAATATGTCTTTTATGTGATTTTTGCTGCGCCGTTTATCCTTGTGTTTGTTTCAAATAGCCTTGCTAGCCTAAACCTTGTATCGAGAGGGAATACTTCTCATGCATCCAAAATCCTTGAGCCAACCACTATGCCATTTGTGTCCACCATACCTACCTACTACATGGTATTTCTCCGCCATTCCAAAGTAAATTGCTTGAGTGCTACCTTTAAATTTCCATTCTCCACCTTTACAATATATAGCTCATGGGACAAATAGCTTAAAAACTATTGTGGTATTGAATATGTACTTATGCACTTTATCTCTTATTAAGTTGCTTGTTGTGCGATCACCATGTTTCTGGGGACGCTATCAACTATTCTTTGTTGAATATCATGTGAGTTGCTATGCATGTTCGTCTTGTCTGAAGTAAGGGAGATCTACCACCTTATGGTTAAGCATGCATATTGTTAGAGAAGAACATTGGGCCGCTAACTAAAGCCATGATTCATGGTGGAAGTTTCAGTTTTGGACGTATATCCTCAATCTCATATGAGAATAATAATTTTTGCCACATGCTTATGCATAAAAGAGGAGTCCATTATCTGTTGTCTATGTTGTCCCGGTATGGATGTCTAAGTTGAGAATAATCAATAGCGAGAAATCCGATGCGAGCTTTCTCCTTAGACCTTTGTACAAAGTGCATAGAGGTACCCCTTTGTGACACTTGGTTAAAACATGTGCATTGCGATGATCCCGGTAGTCCAAGCTAATTAGGACAAGGTGCGGGCACTATTAGTATACTATGCATGAGGCTTGCAACTTGTAAGATATAATTTACATGATACATATGCTTTATTACTACCGTTGACAAAATTGTTTCTTGTTTTCAAAATCAAAGCTCTAGCACAAATATAGCAATCGATGCTTTTCCTCTATGGAGGACCATTCTTTTACTTTCATTGTTGAGTCAGTTCACCTATTTCTCTCCACCTCAAGAAGCAAACACTTGTGTGAACTGTGCATTGATTCCTGCATACTTGCATATTGCACTTATTATATTACTCTATGTTGACAATATCCATGAGATATACATGTTACAAGTTGAAAGCAACCGCTGAAACTTAATCTTCCTTTGTGTTGCTTCAATGCTTTTACTATGAATTATTGCTTTATGAGTTAACTCTTATGCAAGACTTATTGATGCTTGTCTTGAAGTACTATTCATGAAAAGTCTTTGCTATATGATTCACTTGTTTACTCATGTCATATACATTGTTTTGATCGCTGCATTCACTACATATGGTTTACAAATAGTATGATCAAGGTTATGATGGCATGTCACTCCAGAAATTATCTTTGTTATCGTTTTACCTGCTCGGGACGAGCAGAACTAAGCTTGGGGATGCTGATACGTCTCCGACGTATCGATAATTTCTTGTGTTCCATGCCACATTATTGATGATATCTACATGTTTTATGCACACTTTATGTCATATTCGTGCATTTTCCGGAACTAACCTATTAACAAGATGCCGAAGTGCCAGCTTGTCGTTTTCTTCTGTTTTTGGTTTCGTAAATCCTAGTAAAGAAATATTCTCGGAATTGGACGAAATCAACGCCCAGGGTCCTATTTTGCCACGAAGCTTCCAGAAGACCGAAGAGGAGACGAAGTGGGGCCACGAGGTGGCCAGACTACAGGGCGGCGCGGCCCAAGCTGTCAACACCCGGATTTTTAAGTCCAGATGCCTATTATGCCATTCATCGCAATCCCAGGAATATTGTTTTTTGCGAGACATAATAGATTGATATCACAACACATCATTCATTACAACACATAATCGTCTTACAAATAAAGGATCACATGATCCAGTCTTATTACAGTAATAGAAGTTCTATTGATCCATTACATAACACATAGCGGAAGCGAAAGTAGCGTAGTAGTAGTCCATCTATTCCACAGGCAACTGTTGACGTCAGGAGTGATCCTAGTTGTCGTAGACGTCCTGCTGTCCTTCTTCCGGGTTCTGGTACTCCTCTTCATAGTCTGGCCATTTGAATAGCCAGGGACACAGCCGTGAGTACTTTAAAGTACTCGCAAACTAATACTAAGGTAAACACTATCAACTATAGTAAGGGGTTTCTAAGCTCTAGTTTCATTTGCAGAAAGCCAGTTTTATTTCACAAACACTTTAATAATCAAAGCCTTTTCATTTGCTTAACTAACTCAAGTGGGAACATTAGTGTCATTCCCACAACTCAGTTGTGATTCAAAGTCAAAGTCACCTTTCAATTCAAATCACAAGTCACCATTCATATTTTTAGAAAAGTTCTGATGACGGAACAGTATGGCCTTTCCAACTGTCCATAACCGCGGACGCGGCTATTCGAATAGGTTTAACTCTGCAGAGGTTGTACACTTGTGTCACAACAATTGCAATAGTTCGTCAGGGGTAACTGGCCCTGATTTATCGTACGCAGTACGCGAACTACCAATCCTAACCTTTCATTTACATACTCTAGTATAGGCACCTCTCCCCATGAGCTTGGCCTCCCAGTGAAAACACTCGGTCAACCTGGGAACTGAACAGGGCTTGGGCCGGACATTCACCTCATTTCACGTCATTTCACATCATTCCTTTTGTTGTAGAGGCAGCCTCCGGCATAACCCCGATGACGCTTGTTTTAGAGGGAACCCATACTAAGACACATAAATTTCCAGCTAAGCCTTACCCAGATTCAGGTATTGTGGGGGTACTTGTAAAATTGGAATGGTATCGCATCCGAACCCAACCATCAGTTTTGGTAAAATTCACCAAGTCATTCACCAGTCATATTCACCTTCAAAATCTTTCAATAGAATGACTCATCATTCCAAGGTTTTCAAAGTCATTTCACACACACAAGTTCCCATCTAGAATAGCCAATTTTAATTTAGCACTAGCATCTAGGTATGAGGGGTGCTAAGTGATTTGCTTTGCTTCTAGGCTAACTTTGATACTCTTGTACTAATCCAAGACTAATCAAGTGAATCATAAATCAAAAAGTACTTTGATAAAACAAAAGTAAATAAAGCTTGTAAAGTAAAACTGGGAAATAGGATCATAAGCATAAAGTAAATGGGGTAATGCCTTGCTCATGGTGAGCTTTGCACTTTGCAAGAGTATTATCTTGCAAGAATATTAGCTTGCCTTGGTTGAGGTGGTGGTCAAAGTTCTCTTCTCCTTCCTCTTTGTAGAAGACCTCCTCCTCCTGATAGTCTCCGGTACTAGCGTCTAAAATACGAGTACGGGGTACACAATCATCATACCAAACTTACATACTAAACTAAGCACACACAAGATTTACACAACTTAACCTAGCATCACACACTACTATTAAGTGGGTGGATGTGTTCCTTTCTTATTTTAAGAAAAATAATTTCCTCTCATACTAACTTAGGTGTTACTTTCAATTACTTAGAGAAATAATTTCCTCTCATTATCTTATTAAGATTTAATTTCTCTCATGAACAATATATGACCTAGGTTGACCAAAGTCAACCTCTTCATACTTATCATTTGAGAAAATGATTTAAATGAGGTTCCATACCTCATGCAATTTAATACTAACATGGTAGTGATTTAATGCCACCAAATAACTCAACATGAGATTATATAGACCATGGTTACTACCTCATGTTGAATTACTTGAGAACAAGGTTTAAATGAGAGGAATACCTCTCATATGATTTAACACATAGTTGTAACTAAGTTAAAAATTACTATTAAGGTGACTTAATATTCTCAAGAAGAATCCTATGGGGTCATGAAGACTAAGGTCATCACCTCACATTGAATCACTTGGAATACAAATTTAAATGAGATGCTATACCTCATACAATTTAAAAACTATTTTTGAAAAGGTTTAAATGGGCTAGTTATTGACTACATAGCCAATATTTTGCTTCTAGCCCATGATCATACACAGTACCTATATCATATTTTTACATAAACAATTAGAGTTTGTGAAATGTGAATTATGAGAGGTGGAATCACCTCAAAATTCAAAAGGGTTGATTTTTAATAATTTTTCTAAAGCAGAAAAGTCTCTGTCTTGTTTATTTTCCCACTTTAATTCTATAACAGATCTAGGTTTAAATCCAGTGGCATTTGATAGAGAAAACTCTAAGCTTTCCAAAAATATAAAGTTTGTAAAATTTGGCCAAGTAGATTGGTCCCTATTGATTTTTGAAGTTGACATCAGATTGCAAAATTTATCTATTCTGGAATTTTTGAATTTAAACTGTGGGCTGGCGGGAAGGCTAAGTGGGCTGCACAGCGAGGGGAAGAGGTGGGCCGGCCCAACATCTCAGCGGGCTGCCTGACAGTGGCCCCCGCTTGTCAGCGGGTGCTCACAGGCGAATCGGTACGCTGCGCGGAGACCGTAGGATTAAAACATGGATCGACGGCTGACGGCCATCCTCATCCTCGACGAGGCTCGCCGGAGAAGGAACCCTACCGGCGGCCAGACTAGGGGGTCGGGGAGCTACCTGGTGGCGGAAGAGCGTCGGCGAGGTGGGCGGAGGTCGTGGAAGACGGTGGTGAAGCTCCTGGCACCAACAGCGGCTCCAATGGGGGCTCCAGTTGCCGGCGAGGTAGCAGGGGTGCTGGCGGAGCTCCGGCAAGCGATTCGAGGGCTACGGCCTAAATTGGTGGGCGGCGTTGCTCTAGGGGAGGTAGTGAGATGAGGGAGGAAGGTTGGCGTGCTCAATTTGATCAGAGGGCGTCTCTATTTATAGGACGAGGGGGTGCTACGGCGCTCGGGGCAGGTCGTCGATGGCGTCGGCGTTCCAGGGCGGCGAAGGGGCAAGTGATGGGCTCTGAGCGTGGGCGATGTCAAGGCGAAGCTGACGAGCGTCGTGGCGAGGCAGGGGAAGGAAGGGTCGCGTCGTTCTCTTCCTCGCAGCATGGCAGTACGGTGGCGGGAGTTCGTCGTCCATGACGATGGCTACAGGGCGAGCGCGTCCACATGGCGTTGTCTGGGAGGTAGACGGGACCGTGGCGACGCGATTGGTGCCTGGGGAGAGCGAGGGGGAGGTCAGGGTCGATGGGGCATGGCGGTGCTCTGACGCGTCCAGAGGTGTCCTGGCGCGCGTCCATGCCGATCCTGGCAGGTGCTGGGCGCGTCTGGGCGCGCGTGGCCTGGGTAGTGTGGTGCGTGTCTATGGCGTTGGCGTGTATCAGCGGTTTCAGGGTGATGTAGGGAGCCTCCAGGACAGGGTGTGGCATAGCTGAGGTGAAAGGAGGAGGTGATGGCATGGTGGGTGACAAGGTGGCCGGCATGGTCTTGACATGGTTCATTTCCTGGCTTTGTCTATGGTGCAAGTGGGTGGTGAGGTAGAGGAGAGGTGCAGGGAGGCAGAGGTGGTCAGGTTGGACTTGGTCCAAGTCAAAAAATCCAGCATGGGCTCTAGTTTAGATGCTGCCCACAAGGTGTTTGATGATATGGCCGAAAGAAAAATGTTTTCAAAAATTTGAATGATTTTTGGTGGGTTGCATTCATATATTGTTTGAAGTAGAAAGGTGGTGGTGGTGGTCAATTTGGTGTTGATTTGCAAAGTTTCAAAATGGGGTGAATCTTCTCTCTATTTCAAAGTCTCAACTTGCCTCATTTATTCTGGTCAACCTGGTCAAAGTCAGCACTAGTGGTCAACAGCAAAAAGGTTCACCTTGACATGGTCTTGGATGACATGGCAAGAGTTGGTCAAGGTTAGTTTGGGAAAAGTCAAAACCAGGGGTGCAAAGTGGTGAAGATGTTATAAATGGGCAAAGTGACCATTATCTTATGTGAGTTGAATTTGAATTTCTTTTTGATTTGAATTGAGTTTCTTTGATTCAAATGGGTGTGTTATTGATATATAAGTGTTTTACAAACAATGGCACAAGCCAAAGTGGCCTTGGTTGAAGATTTGCAAAAATGGCTAAATGTGTATGTGAGTGAAAAATGGGATTTTCTCTCTATTTGATTTCTCTCTTTTTGATTTGATATTTCTTGACTCCAAAGTGATTCTTATTAGTTTAGAAACATTTCCCAACCATTGAAACCAATTCAAATGGTCTTGCTCAAAGATTTGCATAAATAGCCATAACACATAAGAAGTGATGTGTCATATTTCATTAAACTTGTAGATTGTTGATCTTGCTTTACTTGGACTTGGGTTGAGGTCAATTTAGTGTTATATTAGGTTGAGAGATGGTTTCACATCATGTGGTCAAGGTTTAAAGCCATAGGTCAAAGTTTGGTGAAATGGCTATGTGCCACATATGCTTCTATGCATATGTTGCATTGGAGTTTTAGTTTGACTTGGCTTGACCCAATTGGTGTTGTTGAGTGTTGAAATGGTATATAGGAGTGATCCAACCATTCTCAACATGTCTTAGGGTCAAGCTTCTCAAATTTACAAATTTGCTAAATTACTCTCATATGCCTCTATGGCATTTTTAGTTTCTTTTTATTTTCTTTGGTTTCAACTTTGAAATGATTTGAGAAGTACTATATAAGGTTTATGAAGCTTTTCCAATTCTCTAAATAAAGTGGAAAGGTTTAGGGTAAAGATTTATAAAAATAGCCATAGGCACATATACCTTTTTCTTATTTAATTTCCTTTTATTTTATTTTCACTAGGGTGATGAAAAAGAGGGGTGAGGTTTAGGGTTTAAGATCATTTCCAATACTAATAACAAGCAATCATGGCAATAGCACAAGAATTAAGAAAGATTATTATGGATCAAACTTAATTGAATAAAAGTTTTTGTTGGTTCCAAAATTTGGAACTAGGGAAATTCATTTGTTTTGTTTTGAATTTTTGGGATGTTACAAACCCTTCCCCCTTAAACAAATCTCGTCCCGAGATTTTAAGAAAAGTTAGGTTCCTAAAAGAGATTGTGCATTTTATTAACAAGTAGACATACTTGGCATGGTCTGGGGTGCTTCCTGAGCTTCAGTGGCAGTCATGTGGTAGAGACGGCCGTTGTTGTTGTTCTGATTCCTTCTTCCGGCAAAGCGGCGCTGTTGCTGAGCAGGTGCAGCGGTATTGGCGGCAATCCTGGCAAGCTTTTTGGGGCACTCATTGGAGTAGTGACCCACAACTCCACATTCATAGCAGTTCACAGTTGACTTGTCTTTGGGAGTGACGGGAACAACGTTGCTTCCAGTCCTCGGGGCAGTATTGGGGTTGTTGTTGTTACCGTTGTTGTTGTTGTTGCTTTTGGGGTGGGTGTTGTTGTTGTTGTTGTTGCCTCCGGGCTTCGGGGGTCCTCCGTTGTTGTTGGTGTAGTTGGGGCGATAATTCTGGGTAGGGGGCTTGTTGTATCTTGGGGTGAATCCTCCAGAGGAGTTATTGCGGTACTTCTGGGTATGGTGGGGTCCATTCTGGCTCATCATTCTGCGTTTGCGGTTCTCATTGGCTTGATGTAGCTTTCCTTCCATCTGTATGGCTGAGTCCACGAGGGCTTCTAAGTCAGCGAACGGAATGTTCACTAACACAGTTTGCATCTCGTTGTGCAGTCCGTTCAGAAATCTCTCCTTCCTTTTCTCATTGGTGTCGGTCTCATCCGGGGCGTACCTTGACAGCGTTAGAAACCTGTCGCGGTATTCCACCACGGACATCCTTCCTTGCTTGAGTTCACGGAACTCGTCTCTCATCTTCTTGATCAGTCCTTGGGGCACATGGTATTTGCTGAACTTCAGCTTGAAATCTTCCCATGTCATCATCTGTCCCGCATTCATTGCATGGGCACTTGTCCACCAGGCTCTGGCAGGTCCTGACAGATAGTGGGTGGCGAACAAGATTTTTCAGCGGCTTCAACTCCCGCAACTTCGAGGTTGTTCTCCATGGTCCTGGAGCCGTCATCGCATCGAGGGGCTCTTCAGTCTTGTTGAATATCGGAGGGTTGGTGTGCTGAAAGTTCTTCAGCTTCGATCCAGGGTGCTCGTGATTTCCGTGGCCTTGATTGTTCTGAGCTATCTGCTGCAGTGCGGTAATGTTGGCTTGGCGTTCAGCTCTCTCGACTTCTCGGTCTGCCATCATCGTCTGCAGCAGTTGCATCATGGCATCCTGGGTGGCGTTGCGGGTTGGTGGGGCCATCTAAACATTGAGGTAGATGATAAGATAAGAGGGAAATTTCTATGGTTTGTTTTGTTAAATTTTTAAAAGTTCACAAATTGAAATTTTGAGTAGTGTTGCGGGGGTAAAAACCAACAACACTTTTTCATTCATACCAAGCATCACATATTACAAATCTAACACACCGTTGGTCTGAAGAACCATTCATCGCTCTACGATACAAGGGGGATCCGGATACAACTCACACCTACTTAAGTGGTGGGGTGATACTACTCTTCAGGGTGGATTCTTCGTCTTCACGGGTGATGTGCTTGGCGAGAGGCGAGGGCGTTGTCCAAATCCCTGCGGGTTTTGTACAGCCTGAAGTCCTGATGTGCTATGATACGTCTCCGACGTATCGATAATTTCTTATGTTCCATGCCACATTATTGATGTTATCTACATGTTTTATGCACACTTTATGTCATATTCGTGCATTTTCTGGAACTAACCTATTAACAAGATGCCGAAGTGCCTGTTCCTGTTTTCTGCTGTTTTTGGTTTCAGAAATCCTAGTAACGAAATATTCTCGGAATCGGACGAAATCAACGCCCAAGTTCCTATTTTCACCGGAAGCATCCGTAACACCCGGAAGGACTGCAGGGGGCACTGGGCCCCTGCACCATAGGCTGGCGCGGCCCAGGCCCTGGCCGCGCCGCCCTATGGTGTCGTCGCCCCTTCGACCCTCCTCCGCCGCCTCTGCGCCTGTATAAAGCCCCTGGATGGAACACCCTGATACGTTCGACGAAACCACAGTAAACCTTCCGTAGCCGCCGCCATCGCGAGGCCAAGATCTGGGGGACAGGAGTCTCTGTTCCGGCACGCTGCCGGAGCGGGGAAGTGCCCCCGGAAGGCTTCTCCATCGACACCGCTGCCATCTCCACCGCCATCTTCATCACCGCTGCTGCTCCCATGAGGAGGGAGTAGTTCT
The DNA here is from genome assembly GCF_019359855.2 of Lolium perenne. Taxonomy (NCBI): domain Eukaryota; kingdom Viridiplantae; phylum Streptophyta; class Magnoliopsida; order Poales; family Poaceae; genus Lolium; species Lolium perenne. The sequence goes on from NC_067249.2 coordinate 18,835,383, forward strand.
CCATCGAGGCTCGGGGCTGTACCGGTAGCTATGTGGTTCATCTCTCTCCTATGTACCTCAATACAATAATCTCATGAGCTGCTTTACATGATTGAGATTCATATGAGTTTGTATCACAATTTATCTATGTGCTACTCTAGCAAAGTTATTAAAGTAGTTCTATTCCTCCTGCACGTGTGTAAAGGTGACAGTGTGTGCACCGTGTTAGTACTTGGTTTATGCTATGATCATGATCTCCTGTAGATTATGAAGTTAACTATTGCTATGATAATATTGATGTGATCTATTCCTCCTACATATGCATGAAGGTGACAGTGTGCATGCTATGTTAGTACTTGGTTTAGTTGTATTGATCTATCTTACACTATAAGGTTACTTAAATATGAACAAATTGTGGAGCTTGTTAACTCCGGCATTGAGGGTTCGTGTAATCCTACGCAATGCGTTCATCATCCAACAAAAGTGTAGAGTATGCATTTATCTGTTCTGTTATGTGATCAATGTTGAGAGTGTCCACTAGTGAAAGTGTAATCCCTAGGCCTTGTTCCTAAATACTGCTATCGCTGCTTGTTTACTGTTTTATCACAGCATTACTGCTGCAATACTACCACCATCAACTACACGCCAAAGAAGCTATTTTCTCGGCACCGTTGCTACTGCTCATACATATTTATACCACCTGTATTTCACTATCTCTTCGCCGAACTAGTGCACCTATTAGGTGTGTTGGGGACACAAGAGACTTCTTGCTTTGTGGTTGCAGGGTTGCATGAGAGGGATATCTTTGACCTCTTCCTCCCTGAGTTCGATAAACCTTGGGTGATCCACTTAAGGGAAAACTTGCTGCTGTTCTACAAACCTCTGCTCTTGGAGGCCCAACACTGTCTACAGGAAAAGGAGGGGGAAGTAGACATCAAGCTATTTTCTGGCGCCGTTGCCGGGGAGGAAAGGTAAAAGGTACTCACACTCCGGACCTCGGCTACCAAGCTATTTTCCGGCGCTGTAAGTACTCGAAGCTATTTCCTTTAGATCCTGCAATTGCAACTTTTTGTTTCTTGTTTACACTAGTTTGGCATAATGGACAAGAATGAGCTTCTATTTCTATTTCCTGATTTAAAACATGGATTGTTTGATGCGAAAATTAAAAAACCTATGAAATCTTATTTGCATGATGGTAGTAATATTAGTATGAACGCTTTGAACACCATTGTTGATAATGATATAGAAAGTTCTAAGCTTGGGGAAGCTGGTTTTCATGATCTTTTTAGTCCCCCAAGCATTGAGGAGAAAATTTACTTTGACGATACTTTGCCTCCTATTTATGATGATTATAATGATATTGGTCTTTTAGTGCCGCCTACTATGGAGAGTAATTTTTATGATGATAATACTATGCCTCCTACACTTGATGAGAATAATAATGATAGCTACTTTGTTGAATTTGCTCCCACTACAACTAATAAAATTGACTATGCCTATGTGGAGAGTAATAATTTTATGCATGAGACTCATGATAAGAATGCTTTATGTGATAGTTATATTGTTGAGTTTGCTCATGTTGCTACTGAAAGTTATTATGAGAGAGGAAAATATGGTTGTAGAAATTTTCATGTTACTAAAACACCTCTCTATGTGCTGAAATTTTTCAAGCTATACTTGTTTTATCTTCCTATGCTTGTTACTTTGCTCTTCATGAACTTGTTTATTTACAAGATTCCTATGCATAGGAAGCATGTTAGACTTAAATGTGTTTTGAATTTGCCTCTGGATGCTCTCTTTCGCTTCAATTACTATTTCTTATGAGTGCATCATTAAAACTGCTGAGCCCATCTTAATGGCTATAAAGAAAGAACTTCTTGGGAGATAACCCATGTGTTATTTTGCTACAGTACTTTGTTTTATATTTGTGTCGTGGAAGTTGTTTACTACTGTAGCAACCTCTCCTTATCTTAGTTTAGTGTTTTATTGTGCCAAGTAAAGTCTTTGATAGAAAAGTAAGTACTAGATTTGGATTACTGCGCAGTTCCAGATTTCTTTGCTGTCACGAATCTGGGTCTACCTCCCTGTAGGTAGCTCAGAAAATTAAGCCAATTTACGTGCATGATCCTCAGATATGTACGCAACTTTCATTCAATTTGAGCATTTTCATTTGAGCAAGTCTGGTACCATTTTAAAATTAGTCAATACGAACTGTTCTGTTTTGACAGATTCTGCCTTTTATTTCGCATTGCCTCTTTCGCTATGTTGGATGAATTTCTTTGATCCACTAATGTCCAGTAGCATTATGCAATGTCCAGAAGTGTTAAGAATGATTGTGTCACCTCTGAATATGTTAATTTTTATTGTGCACTAACCCTCTAATGAGTTGTTTCGAGTTTGGTGTGGAGGAAGTTTTCAAGGATCAAGAGAGGAGTATGATGCAACATGATCAAGGAGAGTGAAAGCTCTAAGCTTGGGGATGCCCCGGTGGTTCACCCCTGCATATATCAAGAAGAC